>NC_090820.1:42500-642500 GCF_000390325.3 Nicotiana tomentosiformis | reverse complement strand
GTGATATTTTAAACCCACAAATACCTGATCCTATTCTTATTCACAATTTTACTTTGGGCCGAATGCAGCCAGGCCCAATTGATCCTATAATAATAAGTGAGATCCAAGGCCCAATGGACATAATTTATGGACCAGATCCCATGATTCTTGAATTACAAACACACCACACAAGATATCTGCAGAATGTTCGAGTATTCCCGTGGAGAACAACACAGAAAACATCGAAAACCAAATCCAACTTGCTCTCAACTTCAACTCTTCAGAGATAGACGAAGATCAGATCGAAGGTGGTTCCATGATGATTACAAGCATAGAAGAAGTAGAGATTCCTCACCAAAGTGACCAGCAGACTTCAAATATGCAATTGATTAAAGTTACAGGGGAACAACCATGGGTGTTGGAATATGCAGAGCCAATCAATGTCCAACCACAAGATGATAAGATGGATGCAACTCTCTGGGTACATAGCAATATAATTAGATTGAGTAACAAATTTGGAGTTGATTTTAAAGGGTGCGAAAAAGAGGCTTTTGCTCTTTTCAGGAAAATTTATAGCAGGAGGAAGAATAACAACCCAGTTCTCCAATGCCAGAGACTCCTCCAAATCCGAGATGGAAAGGTACACAGGAACTCAAAAGTCTTGTTAAGTTTAATGTCAATTTCAAAAGCAATGGGGTCAGAAACAGGGGGAAGCTACAATCAGTTGTTGATCCATGAAGATAAATATAATCTTATGGAATGTTAGGGGAATAAACAATAGGGGGAAAAGGAGCACGTTACAGAGTTTGATACACATGTGGAAAGCTGATATTTACTGTTTACAAGAAGCTAAGGTCGAAGGGGATATAGATGAATATGTGAAGCAACTCTGGGCCAATAGATGGATGAAGTATGAATGTTTACCGGCAAGTGGTACTAGAAGGGGGATTCTAATGATGTGGGGCAGTCGAGTTTGGAAGGGGGAAGTCACATGCACTGGAATTAATTCCTTAACTTGTAATTTCATTGCAATGACTCAAGATTTTTCATGGCATCTAACAGGTGTATATGCCCCAAACAGCAGAAGAGAAAGGCAAGGTATGTGGAGAGAAATCGGAGCAGCCAGGGGCCTTTGTGGAAATCTTTGGGTGGTATGTGGCGATTTTAATACCCCCAGGTTCATCTCAGAAAAGAAGAACTGCACTACGGTCACCAGGGATATGATTGAATTCTCAAATTTCTTAGATGACATGGAGCTTGTGGATCACCCACTAAATGTAGGTCTACATACATGGAATTGGGGGCAGTCAAGATTCTTCTTCCAAAATTGACAGATTCCTCATCTCAATTTAATGGGATGAGAAATTCAAGAGTGTTAAGCAGTCCATGTTGCAGCGGGTTGTTTCAGACCATTTCCCTCTATCACTGCAATGTGGGAATTGGGACCATAACAAATCCTACTTTAAATTCGAAAGCTGGTGGTTAAGAGTTGAGGGTTTCAATGAGCAAGTGAAGATCTGGTGGGACTCTTTTGAGGTGGATGGCAGACCAGACTACATTTTGGCTAGTAAACTAAAAGCTCTGAAAAGGAAGCTTAAGGAGTGGAATTTAACAAAGCATAGGAACCTTGAGTCCAATAAGATCAATATTCTCAATCAAATATCAGAACTGGATTTAATACAGGAACAGAGGAGTTTGAATGAAGAGGAAGCACAGTTAAAAACTAATCTATTCATGGAATTTGAAGAGGTTGCAAAAAAAGAAGAGATAGCTTGGAGACAAAGGTCTAGAGCCCTGTGGCTGAAAGAAGGAGACAAGAATACTAAATTCTTCCAAAGCACAGCCAATGCACATAAGAGGTACAACAATATTGATCAGCTAGTGGTTAATGGTGTAACATTGGAGGATCCAACTGCAATTAAAGGGGAGATAATCAGGTTTTACCCACAGCTCTTTACTGAATCAGAAGCATGGAGACCAAATTTCAACATGATTGATGGCCCTGAAATCACAGAACAAGAGAAACGACTCCAAAGGCCTTTTGAGGAGCAGGAGGTACATGAATGCATTAAACTTTAAGCTATTGATAAAAGTCCAAGGCCTGATGGTTTCAGTATGGGTTTTTACTCCAAATGTTGAGAAATCATCAAGGGAGATATAATGCAAACCATCCAGAATTTCGACAATCAGGAATACTTTGAAAAAAGTCTAAATGCTAGCTTCATAGCTTTGATTCCAAAGAAAATGGTGCAAAATAGTTAAAAGGACTACAGGCCAATCAATTTGATAGGTGGTGTATATAAAATCACCTCCAAACTCCTGTCAGAAAGGCTCAAATCAGTGATCTCAAAATTGATTGGCAAACATCAAATGACTTTCATCAAAGGAAGACAAATAATGAATGCTACTCTTATTGCCAATGAGTGTGTTGATTCTAAAATGAAGGAAAAGTAGCCTGGAGTCCTGTGCAAACTAGACATAGAAAAAGCCTTCGTTCATGTGAATTGGGACTTCTTGACAAATATGTTGAAGAAGATGGGTTTTGGTACAAAGTGGATTAACTGGATCAGATTTTGCATAAGCACAGCAAGATTTTCAGAAGGTTTCCCATCATACGGGGGGGTCTACGACAGGGGGATCAATTATCCCCTTTCCTATTTATTATTGCTATAATAGGACTGAATAATATATTTCAAACAGCCCAACAGAACAACTGGATCAGGGTATTCAAGGTTAGCAACAGACAACGGGGAAGTTTGGAGATCACTCATCTCCTTTATGCAGATGATGCAATCATTCATTGTGATGCTGAGACAGATCGGATAAGGATGTTAAGAGTAGTCTTTTGAAGGGATATCAGGACTCCACATAAACTGGAGGAAAAGTTTAATATATCCGGTTAATGAATATATAAAACTAGAAAGTTTCATCTAGTGAATTGGCAGACAGTCACTTCCCCAAAGAAGTGGGGTGGACTTGGAGTCAAAGATCTCAGGGTATTCAACAGAGCTTTGCTGGGGAAGTGGTTGTGGAGATTCAGGGTAGAAGAGCATGCTCTATGGAGGGAGATCATAGCAGAAAAGTACGATTCCACGGGAGGGGGTTGAAGGACCAAGGCAATCACAGCACCGTTCGGGTGTGGCATGTGGAGGAACATCATGAAGAACTGGGAAGCTTTCTATGGCAACATCACTTACAGGGTGGGAGATGGAAGGAGAATCAGCTTTTGGAATCACAGGTGGTGTGGAGAGGCTACTCTGAGGGTATCTTTCCCCCACGTCTTCAGAGTTTCAAACCAAAAGGAATTGATGGTCCAACAAATTCGCAAGGAGCATGAAGGGGGATAGTATGGGACCTCTCTTTTAGAAGGAACATGCAAGATTGGGAGATTGCGGAGCTCCAAAATTTGTTGGCACTACTATACGGGCAAGACATGCCCCATCCATCTTACGATTCTTGGAGATGGGGGTTGCGTGGCGATGGCTTGTTCACCGTAAAATCCTTTTACCAGAGTATGTTGGTGAGAGAGAAGGCTACTTTTCCATACTCATCGATCTGGATTCCTAAGGCGCCCACGAAGGTGTGCTTCTTCGCATGGCTAGCAGCGAGGGGAGTGATCTTGACATCTGAAAATCTGCGAAAGAGAGGAATTACACATGTTAGTTGGTGCTACATGTGTAAAAGTTTAGGGGAAGAAGTTGATCATCTTATGCTGCATTGCCCTGTGTCCTGGGGTTTGTGGAGGGCAATCCTGAATCGTTTTGGTGTTCAATGGGTGATGCCAAACACTGTAAAGGAAATAGCTGGACCGGTTTCCGTAGAAGAAGCAAGCAAAAGGCGTGGAAGATCGCCCCGATAGCTCTCATGTGGTTAGTCTGGGGAGAGAGAAATATGAGAGTTTTTGAGGGGATTGAGTCTCTGTTTTCACATCTTAAGAATAGTCTTTTATCTTTGATCGTTTTTTGGTGCTCACATATAGCCCCTACTTGTGTAGAAGATTGGGCGTCATTTGTAGAGAATCATGTTCTGATATAAATTCTCTACTTTTTTGTATACTTCTTGTATGCGGGAGTTTTTTCTCCCTTTTGATTAATACAATTTACCTTATCAAAAAAAAAAACAGAAGGCCACCTTCAATGAAGTTTGGTCTATCCAAGGGTGGAATCTCACCTTAGGAAGTTATTGAATGATTGGGAAATCATTAGAATTGCAAACTTCTACAACACAATCAACCAATTCACAGGTGTCACTCAGAATGATGACAAGGTCTGGTGGCTAGGACACAAGTCAGGTAGTTTCTCTGTTAAAACTTCTTATCAAGCGCTCACTCAAAACCAACGTTATAACTAAGTTTTGGCCCTAGAAGCATATTTGGAAAGTAAAGATTCCTTTTAAAGTGGCATGTTTTGTTTGGTTGGTAGCTAGAAAGGCTTGTTTAACAGAGGATAGGGTCTACCACTCTGTTCCAGATGTCATCTATGTGGAAGGGAGGCAGAAACTATTAATCACCTTTTCTTACATTGTTCAGTGACAATACAAGTTTGGAATATATTTCTAGCACTAGCAGGGGTACACTGGGTCATGCCAAACAACACAAAGGAAATGTTGTCATGCTGGAATAAAGGGAGTAGTCCCTTAGCTCAGAAGAATAGATGGGATTTCATATGGTGGTCTATTTGGAAAGAAAGGAACTCAAGGTGTTTTGAAGACGAGAGCAGCTCAATTCAGAAGATAAAAATGGACTTTTTGTTGTTGTTTTATTTTTGAAGTAAGTAGGATTATACAAAGGATCCAGAAGCTATAATAGATATTCTAGGATCCTTGTAATAGGTAGAAATTTTAGATGTATATTTTGGTACAACCTCCTGTAATTATGGCCAGCACAACCTTTGTGCCTTTTGAATATATAAAACTGTTATCATCTCAAAAAATCTATCTTTTTTGGAGAATGCATACAAACCTATTGTATGGAGCAAGAATTACCGGAACGCCACTTTGTTGGCACCAATCTATATTTAGAAACTTGTTAACTTTAAACTTGCACATTTTTACTCTTAATGAAATGCTCTTAATGCACTTTTAGCATGTGCCACATTTCTTTCTTAAACTTTGTGCTCATAAAATGAAACAGAGAGAGTACAACATAGTTGACTACTTTCCGATCCGTTCCATCATTCCAATCACTTGAAAGGCAACCACTCTTGCAAACTAGCATCGCGTCTTTCGGGTCTCTTGAAGGAGAAGTGTTGTAACTCTAACCAGCTGGAAAAACTTAAGTGGTTATATCCCTTTTCTTTCTTGCCTTATTAAGATACACAAATAGGAGAATTTCTGTGGAAATTCACGTGAGAATCCGTTTTACTTTTCTTGCTGGGGAAGTGAGACCTTTTGAAGAGAGGCGTTGAGCATGTCATTGAGAAGGAATCTGCAAAAGTACCTGTTTGTGTGTGAAAGATGGATTAATGCCGTACCTTACACCGACAGCTTTGGCTACACCGGCAAGGACAGGAGAAATGAGAGGGGATAGAAGACCTAGATCTAGTCTTCACATGACAAGTCCTTTAGTTTTTAACTAACGGCGTTAGGCAGTAAGTTAACAAAGACAAAAAGTACTCATGTTTTTTTTAAGAATGGTTACATAAAAAGTACTCATGTTTTTATAGACGTTAAAAATTAAGTTTCTATTTTAAGGATAGATGCTCTCAAATTTAAGGACCCTTTGTATTAAAACTCACTCTTTTACAACTACCATATGCATACACGGAAAGTGTGCCAAGATTTCTAGTTCTAGTTAAAGCTTCTAGATATGACTATTAATCTATCATACAAGGAATTCATGTCTTCCATTCTTCAATGGATTAAAATGATTCATTCACTTAACTTGGAAAATATAAACAATATGATTATTAAGATGGAAAAAACAGTCACATAACTAACAATTAGCTGGAAATAAACTTACCTCGAATCAATCTATTGGCCATTCTCTGATACTCTTCTTGATTCTCTGCTCCAACTTGATCCGAACTGGAAGTCGAAACAGGCCACCATTTTGGCAACTTCTCCACCGAGCTCTTCTTCCGTCGCCTCCTCGAAAACCTAATTCGACTTCCCCAATCCCAATTGCTGTTTCTGTCTTCACTATCCAACACATTTGGTTTCTTCCTATAAACCGTCTCATTTTTGGCAACAAGTACTTCTTTTCCACCCAAACTACGGTCTCTTTTATACACTAATTCAACGTTGTTGTTTCGGTTGCTGTTCATTCGTAACCCTAGCACTAGCAGCTTAAAAATAGCCCTAAGAGTGAAAATAACTACGAAACTGGTAATTACTAGAGTACCTAGGAATTGAACGGTGGACCTTCTGCAGGAGAACAGAACTCTGCCGTTATTACTATCTATACGGATGAGAGTTTGCAAGTCTTTAATGGCGGCTCGGCTAGAATCGACGAATTCGCTGAGCTTCGAATCGAGAAGGTCCTTGAGTGAATACAAGGATTTGGTAGGTAAATCATCAACAGTGAGAATGAAGTGGAGGTTTTGATCGGACGGTGGAGGAGAGGTGGTGTCTTCGGTGAGATTAGGATAGAACTTTTTAAGGAGGCGACGGCGCAGATGGCGGCGACGGGGAGGGGAGGGGGAAACTCGTCGGGAAATAACGTAGTGACGGTGGTGGTGGAAGGAACGACATCGCTCTGTGGAAGTGAAGTGAATAGACCTGGAGGGTGAGATATACAGAGAGAGGTTCATGGCATTTGTGTTAAAAGTGCAACTGCAAAAGGGAAGAGATGTATTACTTAACAAGCCAATACAAAAACATGAGAATGAGATAAAAACAAACACAAGTTAAACGCCTCTTTTCTTTGGATTGTGTTAGCTTTTAGGGAGATGCAACAAGTTAATGCTCTATTAATTAAAAATATAAGCAAAACAAAATAAGTGCATGTTTGACACATTAATTAAGAATAAAAATAAATAATGACTTCTTAGTCGACCAATATTAAGCAAGATAAAGGTACAAACCCAACCACTTAATTTGCATATCCATGTTGCGAAGCAATCTTAATTTGCATCATACGGAGAAACATAGAAAAATTAACAAGTGCTTAAATAAAGAATAATCAAACTTCTCATATTGTTGTACTATGCCTAACAGTTGAACTCTGTTTTTAAAGAGGATTTCAACGTGATATATATAACTAATTTGGTTGTCCAATCAACCAGAAACTGGTCTAAAGAGAGATTGATCAACCTCACAAACTGTGCCCAATGTCCATTGGAGAGAAAAGATTAGACTCCCAAAGTCCCAATGATGTTATTTATGTGCAAACTTCACTTGAACAACTGAATATTTCATGTGGCCATTCAGTTAAAAGAACAAAGTGGAATTTGAGCATAAAATACGACCTGTCCAAGTGAAAGACCGGATTAACCATGCATCCAAGCGTAAAGGAGAAGATAATGCCCATAAACACATGCATTACGAGAAGAACTAACAAGGATGGCAATTCAAGTATCATTCAACATTTTGCTTGAAATTTAAAAAAAAATGATCTGCAATGGTGAATCTCATCTTCTTAATTTGACTAGGTTATAGGCACATTATATCCAAATTCGGAGATTTTCACGAGGCAAAGAAGCATAATTTAAACACAGATAGGAAAACGACCAATATTTCGAACCATCGTCTACCTTTTAAACCAGGATAAACCAACATCCTTTTTGAAAATAAACATCAACAAATTCGATGGCACAGTTCTATCATCAAAATTCACTTGATTACAAGAATATATGAAAGAATTGATATCTGTCAACTGTTTACAAGAAAATCAATGTGTAACACTACATGTCTTTTTGTAAGTGGTATGTAACTTATACAGCATCCATCGCACATATTTGTATTGCAGGACAACTATATTGCTGTTGTCTACCTAAAACTCCTTCATCAACATATAGTCCTCTCCAGATGAAAGAATCCCGTGAAGCACAGAGGGATTGACCAAATTTTGGAGAGAAGAAAAAGAAACAGCAGAACGTTCTTCCTTATTTCTTCTGGATATTAATCTGAATGACCTCGTATTCTACACTCCCTGTAAATGCTCACCACAAAATGCCCTAGAAATGACCTACAATAACAATTTTCTGGTAAGCAGCTTGTATTTACAGAAGAAAAAGGTCTAATAACAATAAAACAAGCACCGTATGAGATCAGGAATTGCAGATGAATAAATACTAAGACATGCAGGATAAGTTCTCCACGTTAATCTGGTGGTACATGATGCACTTTAGTTGTGAATCATTCAATATAGTTGCAATTTGACAATGTCAACGACATCATACTTTCTTGGTATCTATATCTATGTCTCATCAATATCATTGTTAACTGAAAGCAGCATTACTTACTGTACTCAACTTCAGATTTGGAAACTATTTGATATAAACAGTTCCTTAATAAGTACTAAAATAATATAAAAATTACTGGCATCAGTTGGTCGTCAAATTATTTATTCTTGTTTAGTTCTTTTCATACATATCAATATAAAAAGAAAAACAGGACATGATAAATAATTCCATTAGATGACCAAGGTGCCAACCAAACTACCCTAGTCTTCTTTTTAGTCCTCCAATATAAAAATAATATAAAAATTACTGGCATCAGTTGGTCGTCAAATTATTTATTCTTCTTGTTTAGTTCTTTTCATACATATCAATATAAAAAGAAAAACAGGACATGATAAATAATTCCATTAGATGACCAAGGTGCCAACCAAACTACCCTAGTCTTCTTTTTAGTCCTCCAACATGCTTCGCAGCTCTCCAAGTTCGCGAATAAGAAGTGCAGCCAAGAGACATATCCATAAATCATAAAAACTCTGAAAATGGTCTTAATTTATGTGTATCTAAGTTAACAACTTGGATCAGAAAGTATAGAGACATTAGCAGACTTACAGTTCAAATAACTTCATCTTGGAAGAAGTGGCTGTCTTTCATCAGGTCCTACTAGATGACTAGCCTGGAAAAGAAATTAATATGAAACCTGTCTTAGGAAATACAGCGAAAACTCGGCATCTATAAATTTCTGATAAATAGATCCATACCTCCTCATTTGCTCCTGCTGCCATATTAACGAAGGATGAATCTTTAGATCTGAAAAACAACAGAAAAGGGAAGTATTAACGGATGCATCTTTTTAAACTTTGGAGGTGAGAAGGGGTTACGAGGGGGTGAACATGCATCTCTGTGATGTACACCTAAAAATTTTAGCATTTATTTCAGATCCATCTTTTAATAGATGGATTTGATGTTATGGTTGGCACTTGGCAAATAGCAGGTGAAGCTTTCAGGCCAACTCAAAGCAAGGGAAAAAAAGACTTGCACAATTGAGGTCTCACGAAGTAGTTACCAGTCTAAAAAGAGAAGTTATTTGAATGCTTCTGTACATAGTATGGCCAATGCCAATCATCACCTAATAGTAATTGAAGTATCACTTGTTGTCGTAGTAAGTGAAGCTGGGACATATCTTGCATGGCAAAGGACCTTATACCAATAATAACTTGTAACTTTTTTTTAATTATTTTGAGAAAAAGGGTCATGCATTCGTTATATCAAGCAACAAGGAGATAATATTTGCAGAAATAGAAAAAAAGAGACAGAAACAGCCCTTCAGCTATGCAGGGAGCTATAAATTCATACACATTCTCTAAATTGGTTACATCTGAACTTTGACACTTAAAAGTACAAAAGATTAACGACAAGAGTACTTCAATGATACGATATAAACTTAAATTATACGATATAAGTCGCATCACAGAGAAACTTTCAGTGTTATGTTACCCTCTTGGGTGGAGTAGCAGCTGAATTAGGTGCAGAACTACATCCGCTATAAGAGGCTATAGTTGGATTATCATGTTACTCATTCCACCAGACACAAACATTTTAAACGAACAGACATACCAGGAGCAAGCCATCACAACCTGCTTCCTATCACATACTCAGTATGCATATATAAGAACGAAAATAGGATACAGAAAGCATTATTCTAAGAACCAGTAGCTGACAAGGAAAGACAACTTACAGCTGAGAATAATTCTACGTTATACTAAACAGGTAAAGTAAGTACCTATGCTTCTCCCGGACATCAATCAACTCCAATGTCCCATTTTGTTGGTCATCTTTAACTTTTGCAAGAGGTGAAAAGAACTGAAGTATCAAAGTTATATGGTCAGTCCAAAGAGAAAATGGGAAATATCAAAGGGACAACTCTCTCAATTTTTATACCTGGTGCATTGAGATGAAAACAACAGAAATCCCAAGAAGAAAGTTTACGGTCAGTGTATGACCAAACAACAAAGCAGATGCTATGCCTGTAAATATCGTTGCAACGGTCGACGAATACTTCTTCAGAATCGTATCTGGTACAAACAAATTGTGTTATTGAGTAGAATACCATAAAGGAAAAATTTCTTGTTAAAAGTAGGAGATGGCTTTGAGCTAAATACATAGATATAATAATCCCATTAATGGAGGATATGATGAGCCAAAAAGAAAGGGTGGAGCATATTGAGTAGATAATCTCACCAGCATATTTGAAAAAAAAGGAAGACAGAATTCCTTGTGCCGCGTTGTTAACAATTAGAAGCATGGTTGCCTTTGAATGCCCCTCCAATATATCCAAGCTACTAGGACCTGAAAAATTCAGAAGAAACATTTCAGGGGCTGGAGGAATATTGTCCAACAAAGGCCTTGCTCTGAAGTAAGATCATTTTTTTGATTGGTAGTCTGAAGTAGTATTGGCTTCATCCATGATCTCATATGTTGCCACTTCAATTACCTCTACGGAGAAACCAGCATGGGATTTTGTTTATCACAATTTTCCTAATGTATTTCAGAGAAGATTTTTAAAACAAGGGCAGAACTTTTGCACAGGCTACAAACATAGACATATATGTCATCATGAGGTTCCCTATAACCACTCCTATCAAAGTAGATATATACACCTGATTGCTTCCCTAACTATAAAACATTGTATTTACCATTAAGAGATTTACTAGTATGATTTGTCTAAGAGGTAATATGATTTTGCAACCACTATGTAGGTTAGTAATATGATTTTCAACCACTATGATATTAACGTATAGTAATATGATTTACACCATGAGAGAGTAATGTCATTTGCAATTTTGCAGTTTTCTTCGGCGGTACATTCTAATCCAGGGCAGGTGTAATAATAAGGTATTTATAACTGTAACAGTTTACTTGAAGATAAAACATGAAAGCAAGGATCTAAGCACTATAATGAGATTAAAATAGCAAAGTAACAATGTTATTCTTTTGACAAAACGGTGAACTCAGTAAAGTCAAGAGCAGTTTTATTTAAGTCAGTTATTATTTGCCTTGTCATGTGCCAAATTTTGATTTCTAGGAAAACCCTCAGAATCACCCCATTACCTTTAAATATAGCAATCCCAAGAATGGCGAGAAAGTTGAATATAGCACCATACCCATACAGAAATAAGTTCTGCAAGTTAAACAGTAACATGTCAGATGGTTCAAGAAGAGAGCACTGATAGAAGCCACGTCCACCCTTTATGAATAGAGAAATCTGCATAATCTATATTGCTCGAGAGACGAGATCTGACATGCATCAACTGAAAAGAAATGCTCAAAGTCTCAAACATTGTAGTAAACTGGCACTCAATAAGTACTTAAATACAGGTATATAAAAATGTTACATCCACTCAAACGTAATAATCGTCCCGCGAAAGAAGGCAGAGGAAAATAATGAGCCAAGCTAACCACAGATCACTCTGATGATAAAGAAATAAGAGAAATGATAACCAACCATGGTGAAGTTACCTGGAGATAAATGCTAGTGTCATATTGACTCTTCAAAGCATACTCATTGAATACTGAGGCCATAGAAGGAACAGTCACCTGTGTGAAAAACCCTTCTTTAGCCAGTAATAAACAAGTGTCTTAAATGCTGTCCAGGGGTTCACTAATGCCTCTTCAAATAACAGAACAAAAATGAATCGGTAGTAGAAGCTTTTAATTACTTACAAAAATCAGTGTATAGATGTATGCAATTGTGGTAACTGGAAGAGCCAAAGAAGTGGTGCCTTCAGGAATGGATCGAAGTTGATTAATGCTAATCCCAATTAGCAACAAAGCAAGAGCCTCCCACTGTACCATAATAATTCCTATTATATGGGTATACAACTTCTATCATCCTGCAGGAAGTTACACAGGATGCTTCGCTCCTTCCTGCCTTCACAATCAATATTGCAACACCAGCTTATTTTACTAGTTTGAAACCACTAACCTGAATTATGGAAAATCGTCGTTTCATGATAAATTTCAAAAGCACGGCAATAACCAGAACCTGCACTTTGACAACAAAGAAACAAATATTGTAAAAATTAAAGAAAAGTTCTACCGGAGCATAATATCCAAGAAAGTAGTCTGAGACATATCCTTTTGCTGGTATATAATAGTGAAACCAAGATACTCATCAATTGATATGTAAAGTCTCAGGTATTGAAAAGAAATAACCACCTTAATAAAAATTTTGGCTTTAGGTAATATTCAAGGAGAGAGACAAGTGAACAAAAAAGAGTAGTCCTTTTTTCGGCCATGTAAGAAGGATTCGGACAGATAACTTTAGACAATCTAGAATAGATGCTAAAAGAACTTTCTTTCACTAGATTACCCAATAAAGGAATAGCAGACTAGTTGGGTCCGACCCTTGTGCATAATATTATCTTGGAGAAAATTTATAACCACCTCAAAAATTCCTAAAAGAACTTAAATATAGCACTTTATGGATGCTCCAAGCTTTTCCATGTTTTACTGAAGGAAACAAGGGAAAGATTAACATGATTATAACAAAAACCAAATTACCAGAAGCATTCTTCCTTTTACCACTAACAAAAGAAAAATTTGCATATGAAAATCTAGCAATTATGAGATATCTAGTTTTTCTCTAAAGTCCCGTCACGAGTAGATTTATTCATAAAGTCAAAGGAAGAGTTAACCACCTGCTAAAGACTGCAAGCTATTTTGAAAGAGTACCACACAGACTATCAGCCCATATTGCTTAAAATTTCAAGAAGATATATAGTGATTTACACTGGAAGCCTCCATAATACAGATTAAATGGGAGCTATTTCGGTCAAGTCCTGAACCCAAATTCAGAATCTAATCAGGATAGATTTGGATCAAGAAACAATGGCGATAACAATAACGCTTCAACCCAAACTGGCTGGTGATATACTGGATGCAAGTTGATCTAAATTTAGGCTTAATCCAGAGTTGGCTGAATTCAGGGATGAAGTTGGATTATGCTAATCTGAATTTACCTACACTGTATTTATGATGGAATAGGTTTACTGTTGATCATCTTGAACTGCGAATCCATGATTCAGACTAAACTCAATCACAGCCAAATGATAATTTAGAATACATATGAGCTCTTGATATTACATCACTTTGTCCAGTCTAATATTTATTTATCACAATTTGTGATTAAATATAATTAGATCAATATTAATTATAAATTAAGATAAAAAATTTATAATTGTAACTTTTTTTATATATATCCCCACTTGTGGGATTTTCACAGGGTTGTTGTTGTTGTAACTTTTTTTATATATCAGCTAATCGACGGATCAGCATGAGATTGTCAAAAATGAAACTCCTGATGCCCCCGATGATGGAGACTTGAAGAAGTATAGTATAAATCAAATAGAAGGCTCATTCATAGATCAGCACAAAATTATTAATCCAATCCAAGATGAGTAACCGAGTTCTTCTTCCTATGGTTGGAACTAACACATGCAACTGCTAATACACTTGTTGGCATTCCATACTAAGTTAGCGAAGTAGCACAGATGCTGGTATTATTAGTACAGCAATAAAAAATGACAATGGAACACCTGTCCATTGATACCAAAATTAGTACCGTAATTATTCTAACGATACACTTGATACATAGCTTCATGTTTGAGATCAAATAAGCGACTAACTAATCTGGAATAATCAAAATGTAGAAGATTGTGCAAAAGAAAGAAAAGCAATCAGCGTCAGTAAAGCAATTGAAGAATTCAGCAGAAAATCAGCAAAAAATAATCAGATGATATATATTGTAGCAGTGGTCAACTATAGCAGTTACCTTCAGATTGCTTAGCATCTTCACAGTTGCTGGGTTGAAATATAACTGTACAAAAATATTAGAGGAAAAATGTCAGAAAAAGGAGAACTGTGGTAAAAGAAAATCCCCAGTGTATAGTCTGGTATCTAGCAAGCTAGGACTTAAAGATTATATTGAACAGTGAAAAGATCTTAATAGTAGTAGAACAGTAATCAAATATAATATATACATGACTCGGTATCTTCAAAACCAAACACCAAATCAAGTTTTATAGAGGTGTCTCAATAACTGTTAAAGTGAATGGGGACATAGGGCAAAGAACACATTAACCAAAACAGAGTTACGAAACAACAACAACAACAACAACAACCCAGTATAATCCCACTAGTGGGGTCTGGGGAGGGTAGTGTGTACGCAGACCTTACCCCTACCCTGGGGTAGAGGCTGTTTCCGATAGACGGACCATCGGCTCCCTCCCTCCAAGAACTACCCACCTTGTTCTTGGGGTGACTCGAACTCACAACCTCTTGGTTGGAAGTGGAAGGTGCTCACCAGTAGAACTACCCACTAGAGTTACGAAAGATGAATGTAATTCTCCATTTACATCTTAGCCATAAGCAGAAAGAGTACTGTCACTTGTCTCCTACAGCACCATGACATGGCAAGTCTACACATGCCAGACCTTCACCCAGTAGGACATCTAAACAATGGTAATTGGTTCTTCAGCAGCCTCTCTTATTTGGAATTTTTAGTCGTGCTAAGGACAAAGCGACTGCCAGCTGGAAGTATTGCACACAGAAGCATTCTTGCAAAACCAGAATAGTCCTCTAATTTGTCGAGTATTAGTTATCAACAAATAACAATCTCTATGGAATCATCACTACTGAAGCAGAATTCAAGATTTCTTATTTTGAGGCAAAAATCCAACTCCCTAGCCCAGAAGTCATTACGTAATCTTAGAAATTAGTACTGGATATATTCCAAGTTTTGAGACAAACCGTAAAGTTTGAGAGAGCAACTCTTCTCATGCCAGACCTGTTATTCTCAATGAATGAATGGGTGAAACTAGACACTATTCCAACTTTCTAGCAATGTACAGTACAAGAAAAAACGCAGAGACAAATTGTGCCATGCTGGACGAAATAACAAAACAATGGGAATAATCACTCAGAGAACTGACAAGAACAGCAACAAATAGTACCTGCATGATGAACTTTAGGTAGTTATTTATGGCATAGAGTAGTGCTGGTACAGCAAGAAGCACATTGTTTCGTGCAGCCTGAAGAAAATATAAAATGGTCATGAGAAAATATCAAGTAATATTAAGCCTGTTAAATGTTAGTAGCATGTTTGTACAAAACATACAATGGACAACTAACTAATGAATGCATATCAAGCCAGTAAGATTTCAGTCACACAGAACAGATATCAAGCAGTCAACATGGTATCTGAAAGCTATACAAACTGACAACATACTTTAATTCTCGAAGAAGCTGAAATAGATTGGTGCAAAGTAGTGGTTTTAATAGAATGGTGACGGAAAACACAAGTTAACCAGGATGCAGATAAGAATTAGTCAATTTTAAAATGAAACTGACACTGCAACAAAGAAAAGTGGAAGCTCTCATGCAGTCAACAATCTAGAAGGAATCAGAAGTCTTCGATTCTATTATGATCAGTCGAAATTTTCATAACTAGACACCAGGCCGGTGTCAAATGTATGTATAAACTGTTTCTTTGACTCAACCGGAGCTAGTCACTGGCATTTATCAAGTTGCAGACTACATACACAACCGTGAAGGCAACAACTGGAGGTCTTTCAACAAGTGTGCTACACTTTTCCTTTTTTTTCCTCCCCACCCCTCATTGACTCAGTCTCGTTGTTTATGGACCTTAGGTCACATTAGAAGCTTAAGAAAGAGGAAAACCAGTATTTGCAAGCACCAATTAGTCACTTAAAGGATGTTTCCATTTTACATCAGACGAACTGACAAGTGAAACAAAAGGAACAAAACTAGGTAAAAAGGTTGAAGTTTTCTTTTTCCAGCCAAGTGTGCAAACTTGAATTATCTTTGGGGAGAAAACCAAAACAATACAAAACTTGGCAGCTTGTACTATGTAGAAATAAGAAGAGGGTCCAACTTCCGAGCTCGGTCCAAAAAAACTCAGCTATGATAAAACTTGGCAGTTTGACACTATGTAGAAATATGAGAAGGTTCCAACTTCCGAGCTTGGTCCAAATTATATCAATGTTAGGCATGTCTTTTGCAGTTGTCCCAATAAAAGTATTCTTTGACAATACTAAAAGAGTTTAAGCGTCTCTGGATCAACTCAGTGTCTTCATCCTTATTCTCCGCATCATGAATCAACTCAGTGTCGTCATCCTTATTCATCACATTATGTTTATTCTTGTTTCCCTTTTCTGTAGATAATATTCAATACTTTAGAGCCTGGAATGTTGATATGAAGAGAGGTAGAACTCACGGCAATATATTGATCCTTTTGTGGAATGAATAAATGAGGGCGTCCTGATATGCAACTAGAATTGTAGGATTTCTTGAAGTTTCTTCTCAGTAGACTATACACGGTGAAGAGAAGCATTTAGTTCGTTTATCCAATATAAACTATATACAGCATGCCAGGCACCGTTTGTTTACTGCATGATATCATTAGCAGCTCTTCACGATGTGAGTTCTCATAAAACCACTAATCCGATCTTTCTTAACACTTTATATGCTTGAAGGCCCAATCTGTTTGCATCAAGCTCAAATTTCCTTCCCGTGCGGCCCCCAACTGGGAGCTTTGCCTAACTCTATTGGAGGTGTGGTAAAAAATTTACAACTCATGATGTCTTTCTTCTTTGCAGGTTCATACACATAATTTGAATTGATGATTGAGAAAGCTGTTTCGGGCTGTCTGCACCCAAAAGCGACAATTCATTTGTCCCTTTGTCCAAGACAATCATCCAGGCTAGGCATCTTCCTCATCCTTAATGCCATACATATGGTAGGTTAATCATGTAAGAAGAGGACTCAACTGAGAGACTGGCTCCTCAGATACTGCATCACTTACAAACTTTATACTATAATAAAGAACATACGCAAGAATGATGATATTACACAGATATGATGAGCAATAAAGAACTAAGAGCAGTTACAACACTCACATCACTAACATTTTACCTGTACAAATGTGGATATTGAAAGAAGTGGCTTTTCTCCAACTTTTTGATGCCTGGCCTACAGAAACAATCCAACAAGACACATAAATTGAGCTTTCTAAAAGAAAATATATGAAGAAAATATTTTGAGTAAAACCAAAAACATAGATAAAGTGTACCTGGATTAAAAGCATTAGTATTGCAAAGACGACCTTTGTCGCCTCTGTCAAGAAGTTGACACTTACGGGACTAAACTTGAATTTTCCGTCCACTTTTGACATAAATACTAAAACAGGCTGAAAACGGAAATAAATACTGAGTGAGACTTATGTCTTTCTCATAATTAAGCAGAAATTTTAAATGCCTTGCTGATAACAGCAAGTGACTATAGATATGTAATAACAGCAATAAGTTAACTACATTCAATAGAAAAGCAAAAAATTTTAGCAAGTACCAAATAACTGTGATTGTTTGGGAAAGGAACACAATCCACACGAATTCAAGAAGCTTAATAAGTTTCCAGTTTACACGTAGGATATTATCATTTGCATGCAAAAGAACAAAACTTTTTTTTGAGCACTGCGAAGAAGATGAGTAAACAGTTAAAACATGTGAAGAGGACCGCTACCTGTAAACCAACCAGCATACAATCTCCTACAACCAAAAGGACATTAAGAGCACGCTGCTTTGATGAAATCTTGCTTCTGTGTCGATCATATGCCCTTGAAATAGTTTTTACAGTTGGAGAAACAAGCTTGGAATGACAGACAGCACATTCTGCCATACCGTTCTTCATGTGTCAACTGCTTAATATTTCAGATTTAAAGAAATTTCACCTAAATACAAGAAACATTGTGAGTACAACCACCATATATTAGAATAAAATATTGAAAGGGCAAACAAGAAAATAAAGTAAGGCAACACCGTGAGAAAAAATTCTGGTAGTTCTACTTGTCAGATATATTTAAAATATCAAAAATTAAGGATCACATAGCTCACCTTCATCTTTCTAAGACTATTTCATATACCATTCACTAAAATAGTCAGCTCAAACAGCTTAAGCACATCAAATGAAATACATGCACATGTCATTCAGATCCTACATTTTCTCAACCTTTTTATCTAACTACAACCCAATCCAAACTACAACTGCTGCATACAAAGACCCATATTACATGGATCACTCATTCCCCTTGACATACCCCTGTCAAAACGGTGTAATAAGGATGTGGTTACTTAATGCATATTCAACTTGATGTATCAGTAATGGTATGCACACACCTATAATGGATACGTACCCATAAATGAATCCACGTAACATAGACAGAGATAACCAAACATGAAATATTACTATGACGAATCCATATAACCAATCCACTAACCAATGGTCTACAGTTGGTGACTCAGCTGTAACTAAATAGAAAAGCTAAATCATGACACCGACAACACCATCCGCATACATACATAGTATACAAAGGGCAGTGCTCAGCAAGTAACTTACTGAACAAAATGCACTTGTTCTTTTTCAATTCTTACTGAAGCTGCAGTTATTCAGCAGTATAAACCCTCACTTCACCTCTCTCTGGTATCAAAAGCAGAGATCAACCAAATCACTTTTAAGGCAAAAAATTATGGAAATTAATTAATAGATCTCACTATAAAACCATTAAAAAAAATCACATCTTTTTGCATGACAACAACTTTCATATCCAGATAGTATTGAATTCGACACGGATCAAGCATGTAACATCCATTTAAATTAACAAAAGCCAATAAAATGTAACATCACAACTTATTTTAAATAGATCTACATGTCAACCTTTTTGTAACAAAATTCAACATTGCTCATAAACAAAAAAAGAACTGACCTGTGAAAGAAGTGATTTAAACGGAGTTAGAGTATGTATAATTTCTTGGCGGGAAACTGTCTGCCGGAAGACAAAATTTTCCGGCGAGATCCAGAGAACCCCGACCGACTTCAGCTGAGACAACTAGTAAGGAGTGGAACGTGGGCAATTGTGTAATTGGAGAAGTGGGAAATTTAGGAAAATTTCTGAAAGAGTTTGTTTGTTTTAAGATGCGGGGAATATGCAGGGGAGAGAAGAAGGGAGTTGGAAAGGGGCAATGGATTTAATTTTTAACTTTATTTTTAATTTAATTGAATAAAGGCAGCCACATTCATTTGGTGTTTAAGTTTCTCTATCACTTTGCTTCAATAGTAAAACATAACAGGTGTGAAGTTCTTGTCACATAGTAGGTCTTTCATTTTTCTTTGAGAAATGACTAAGCATTTAACATGAGTGAATTTCATTTTCAAATTCTTCTCCAACCCAACAAACATTCTATACCATCATTGCTTTTAGGGGAATTCATTTATCAAAATATTTTGGAGCTTTAAATTAAATAATAATCACTAGTATTTTGAATTTTGTTTTTGTGATTAATTTTATTCTAAAAATTCTTCAGTTTTTCTTAAATCCTTGGATATAAATTACTTAAGTTTTTCTTCTTCTTATAATATATCACCAAATAATTTATATAGAAATTGAGTGAGAAATCACTTCTAAGTACTTCTCTTTAAATTCTATATTTACGTAGAAGTACAAGATTCAACCCTCGCTCAATACTCCCCTTCTCTTAGCCTTAATCTTTGGACAACCATATGCAATCTAGCTGCCTTCTCCCTCCACAACAAGAAAGGAAAGGAGTTTTTAAAAGAAAAGACACATATTCTTGCATAATTGACTTAAAAAATCGTTCATTCAACCACTTAAATTAAAAATAACTTGTGGATGATAATATATGTATAATTCATGTACAATATACATATAATTAGTATATAATCTATATATACCGATTACAAAAAATAAATAGTGAAATCGGTCAGCTATTTATGTAAAGATTGTAGAGTTCTTTCAAATATTTTTAGATTATGATATTCATGTATTGTCTATTTAGGCAAAGTTAATAGAGAAATACCTATTAAGCCCAAAATATTTACCATTTAATACTTAGGCCCAAACTATTTACTTTTCTTACCCATGCGTCCCAGACTATTTACGCGGTCCATCCATTAGCGGATATCCGGCCCAAGCTATTTCACCCAGCAGCCCACGCAATTAGCGGATTCCCATACCCACCGTCATTTAATGCCTCATTTAATTTGTCTTCGTCCTTTAACGCTAAAGAGTTAGTTTCAAAACCTCCATAGCCAAACCATGAGAAACCATATTTCACCCAGCATTTGGTGATTCGAGTTTTGAATTTTTTCTTCAGATTTTGTTCTATCTCTTCGTCTAATAGTAATTTTTGGGCGAATTTTTTGGATGTGAAAGTGGGTTTTCAAAATTATAGAATTTTTGTGTTTTTCTTTGTACTTTTGTAAATCAATATTTTTTTTTTTCACTATGGGTCGGAAGCATTGTGCACGTAGATGGTGGCGTCGTGCACAACATCATTCTTCAACCCAAGTAGCTGCTGAATCAGTTGCCTCAGCCATGTGCGGTCCTAATTTTTTATTATTTTCTGATTATCCGTTTGTGTTTAGTCATAACCCTAACAACTGAAAAAATAAAATTAGAGGGTGAAAAAGGCAACAATATTGATGCTTCGTCAGTCGATGGAACTCCCTACCAGTCATTACCTGAAACAAATTCTGAACCAGTCATATCAGGTGATGCGGTGAATGATAAGGGAAAAGCTAAAGTTGTTGAGGATTCTGAGTTAGGGGAAGCCGATGTGAATCTGTGACTGACACAGAGACTCGACCAGTCGATGTTGATTGTAGCGATGGTTCTCAAGTAACGAAGAAAAAAAATAGTTTGGCACCGAAGAAGGTAATTTTCTTAAAATTAGTATATGTGCTTTTGAACATATAGTACATTGTTATTTTTTTATTTTCTGGTATGTTTTTATATTATATTATAGTTATAGTCAGTTGTGTGAACTGGGAACGATCCCGTACAACTGTATACCATGTTGGTATAATATGTTTGTTGGAACCTCAGTTGCGGGAACGATCCCATACAACTATATACCATGTTGGTATAACTATTTACTATATTAGTATCATTTCTTTTTGGTTGTATTAACTTCCTTTAATTGGTACGCTATCTGCTTTTTCTTCAATAATAGTAGTATAGTACAATATCTTAAAATACTTTATTATATTAATATGAGGTACACTATTTTTTTATTTTTCTCCTTATGCATGTGTGTTATGTAATAGTAGAATAGTCATATATAGTTGGCGGGAATTAACCAGTAGAACTGTATAACTTGTTGGTATAATTATATGCCATATTGGTATCATATAATAGTTGTAACAGTTTTTGGTTGTTTTAGCTGTATTTTTAAGTGAATTATATTTCTGAAATTATTTATATGATCATGTTTTGCATTGTTGAGATTCCCTTGTGCCTATGGACATAGAGTATGTGTGTTATGTAATAGTTTTTATAGTTATAGGCAGTTGTTGGAATAATCTCGTACAACTATATACCATGTTGGTATAGTTATATACTATATTGGTATGTTAGTGTCATATGCATTTGAATCCCTTTTTTGGCTGTATTGGCTTCATTTAATTGGCACACTGTTTGTTTTTTCTTTAATAGTAGTAGTATCGTACAATATCTTGAAAATACCTTATAACTGCATACTTTTTTGATTTTTCTCTTTATACATGTCTGTTATGTAATAGTAGTATAGTCATTTATAGTTGCCGGGAATTAGCCAGTAGAACTGTATACCATGTTGGTATAGTTATATGCCATGTTGGTATCATATGTTAGTTGTAATATTTTTGGCTATTTTAGTTGCATTTTAAGTGAATTTTATTTCTGAAATTATTTATATGAACATGTTTTGGAGTGTTGGAATTTCCTTGTGCCTATGGACATAGATTATAAACCAAAGGTAGATTGGGATACCAACTGCAATGTCATTCGTATGTTGAAAGAGAATTTAACAAAGAAGCAACTTCGGATGTTTAAGAAAATATATTTTGGATATTTTTTAGATTTATCACCAGTTATTGTGCAGATTCGGGTTGTGCACCGTTTACTTATTAGAGAAGTACATCATGAGGTGAAAAATAAGATACAATTTGTAGTGAGTAATTTTAGGTTGCGCTTTAGTTTGGGTTACTGGGCTGAAATGTAAGGGTAATACAAGTATAGAGAGTGTACCGGAGAATAGGTTGATTTCAAAATATTTTGGGACTGCATATGTGATACTGGCCCAACTAGTAGACTATTTTACGAAGAAGAAATTGGAGACATATGGTGATGCATTGAAGATAGCAGTTCTTTATTTCGTGGACAACTTCTTACTTTCTCTGTTCAAATCAAAGGTTATTTTATGGTCTTACATTGACTTGGTTGAGTGCAGTGATTTTAATAATTATCCCTGAGGTATCGATGTTTATAACGCTACAATCGACTCGTGTTCCAACAAGTTTCAAGATAAAGCCTTCTTTTTATAAACTCGGTGGCTTCACGTTGGCTTTACAGATTTGGTTGTATGAATGTTGCCCAAGTTTGGATGGTCACATTGCTGGTCATATTGGAAACAAACTTCCACGAATTCTGAATTGAGTAGTCAAAGGTCAAATACAGAATGAGCGAGTTGCTTTATAAATGTTTAGCTTGCAACGCGAGCAGGTAATTTTCTCATACTTTTATTGCATCTTTTAATGTTTTGGTATAGTAGTTTAGTCACGGATAGTTATAGCAATTTCCTAGAGTAATGATATACTCTGTTTATATACATATATACCATATTGGTATCATATGGTAATAGGGATCTCTTCTGCTACTTATAGTTTTATTGCTACTTATACTTTTAATTTTCTCATATTTTTATTGCATCTTTTAATGTTTTGGTACAGTAGTTTAGTCACAGGTAGTTGTAGCAATATCCCAGAGTAATGATATACTATATTGGTATACCATGTTGGTATCATATGGTTATAGTGATCTTTTATCGTTCCATGTTTTGTTATCATTTCTATTTCTAACTATTGTCATTAATAATTGCAGCTAAAGAACATCACCCCAACTGATGCTGAGAAGCAACTATTTGATATGCGTGGTCTAAACTTTGAAATTGAAGTTTATTGCACTGACAATCAGCCTGATAGCTTTCAGGTTTTTGGCACTCAATTGTCAAAGACACAAAGTATGCATCAAAGTATTGGAGGTAATTCCGAACCTACCAATGCTGAGGAATTGAAGGAGTTACAAAGTTTGAAGTTTTTTGTAGAGACCAAGCTTGAGGAGGTGCTTGCAGCTATTGGTAGGCAATCAATGAAACCATAGGGAAATTCAGCGATATTGTTCTTTTATATAATATAATGCTATAGTATATTGTTCAAAGATGCAATATATGCTTATAAGATACTATTCCATTCTTTACTTTTTAATGCACATAGTATTCTTGTAATATACATATTAATAAAAAAATTATTTTCTTATTTTCAGCATAAGCAACAGGATAATGATCCTTACTTTGGTGAAATGCACAATGATTATGACCAGTTTTTAAGGGGCGACAGTGGGAATGATCTTGTAGTTATTGGAGATAGCACGCCCAAAGCTCCTTCTAGTATGTAAATCACAGTTTTTTTTGCTATTATTATTATTTAAAAATAGCACTCTTGATTATACTTTTATATGCTTAGTGTCTGATTTTGGTGGGGTTGGTCGAGAGGGTGGTTCCAGTGGTGTCAATGTGAAGAACGTCACAACAAGGCATGTCGTAGTTACTGATGATTTGTGTTCTGGTAAAATATTGTATATGCAATTTTTTTATTCTTTTTTATTTATTTAACTTTATGTATTTGTGCGTTCACTAACCCTTTTTAACTTTTTCACCCCCTTTGTAAATAAGCATGATGTTGGCTTGAATTCTCACTTTGAACCGTCTACATCTGCAATTAATCAAATCGCCGCCATTACACAACATGCAAAATATAAGCAGCCATCTCATGATGTTAAAAAGTCTGGACCTGCTTCGTTGCCATCAGGAATCGCTGCACAGACGCGACCAAATATTGTTATTGAGTCTAAAGCTCCTCCTTTACTACAAAATACTGCTCCACAAAGTACGTTTGTTGATGTTACTAATTCTGAAGTTGGTATGTATATGAGAGATTTTTTATACTTTTTTTTATTTAAATAGTAATGTTGATAGTGCTTTTATGTGCTCAGCATCTCGGGTTGATGGCATTGGTCAAGCGGATATAGGTGGCAGTAATGTGAATTTGCCTTCTGGTAACGTCTTCTATATATAACTTTTCATTTTTTAAAGAAAATTTTCTTAACTTTGTATATTTGTTGATTCACTAGCATTTTGTAATTTAAGCTCCATGTTGACACGAGGGTGATCTTGACTTGGACTCTGGTTTTGAATACAGTGACTCTCAACTTGATCTAATTGCTGCCATTACACAAGGAGGGAGACGTGATGTAAATCAATCTGGAAATGAACTGACAACTCGTGATGTAAATAAGTCTAAACCTAATCCGTCAATATCAAGAACTGTTGTCGAGACACAAATAGATGTTGAAACAACTCCTGTAGTTTTCACACGGAGAAGGCGCCATACAGTTGTAAAATAGTTGCCGTATAAGAATGACTGGCAACCTGGTATGTACTGTAGTTGGGAGATCCTCGAAGGTTATCAAAGGAAAATTTTTATTTGTAAATGACATTTCAGTGGTTGTTGATTATAAGCTTACGACTACATTCTCAAACTTTGTTGAAGCAGACATGCATTTGTGAGAGTGCGTATTCATTTCCATGTACTTTTGTTTTCATGTTTTCTTAATTTTTATTGATGTATTTCTTATCCATATCTTCTTTTATACGAAATAGGGAAGTGTATTTACTTCGTGATCGAAAATTGGGCCCTTGTTTTGACTTTGAAGTTGAACATATTGATAATAAGATATTTTTTTCACACATTAAACTATTCTGGTAGGTCACTCTCTAGTTCGGTGTGTGTACGACTTTTTATTTTTATTTTTGTATTAGTTCATGCATATTGTTAGTGTTACTCATGTCTTCTTACTCTCTTTTTTACACCACTTGAATATTATATTCTACTATCTTAGGAAGAAGGCGGAATATGAAATTAATATGCCAATCAAAGTCACAACTACATATACTCTTTTTAATAATATCATTCAAATGGTTTACACATAATTTGTAAAAGGTGGAAAATAAGATCATTTGATTGATAGATCAGACGATATCATAGAGTACATGAAAGGATTTATAATGTATTGCAACACTCCATGGCACCAGGTTGGTCATGTCCTCTTTCAAGTTAATTTGGCAGAAAAGTGACATTGAATATTGGGGTGTGTATCATTCCACAAGAGATGTTTTTATGTATATGACTCTCTAAGTAGTTGAAAGCATAAAAAAGCTATTCAAAAGGTGGCAGAGGCATATGCTGTGTTGATACCCCTGTTTCTAGTTAACATTGAATTTTATAATCAAAGAAGTGACATTGTAGTAGAAAATGGTCTGCACATGGGAAAGGACTTGACTGGTCCATTTGAGATTGAATTGATTACAAATCTGCCAACACAGCAAAATTCGTAAGAATAGTTACCTCTTTTACTTTGTTTTCCTCATTCATATTAACATTTTTCACCACTAAAAGATTTTTATATTATATTCATTTATTTTATTTCAGAGATTGTGGAGTATATGTTGCATGTTTTGCTGAGTACATTATTGAAGGTCTTCCAATCCATGTTGCCAATTTTGATGTGGATGGTCTTCGAGCTAGGTTTGGTATACTGTTGTGGCACTATGGGAGGAACAAACAGTTGCATGGTTAATCGAGTGAATTTGAGGCTCCAGTAGTAACAAAAAAGACTCGTGGAAAGAAGCGCAAGAAGTAGTATAGATCTATTTTTGCTTTTAGTTAATTGTAGCATGAAAACTTTACAGGATTTTAATAGTTTTTGGTGAAGTATAGTAATTTGGATTATTAGATTGTAAAAACGCTAGCTTTTAAAAGTGTGTTCTAGGAATACAATTGTAATAGTGCAATATGTTACTATAACTGTTTTAATGTTGGAATTATCTTCAGTTTGCTTTCTTAGGCTTCAATAAAGTTGTTGGTTTATTAAGAGTGCCTTTTGGAGACAAATTTTTCTCAACACTTGAAGTCAAGCAATTAGTGCAGAGCAGGGCTGTTACAGCAACACTGTTAGTTCATACTCCTACTGCCATTTGTAGTAGGAGGAGCACTGTTAGTTCGTTGTAATACAACAACAAAAGTTATTTTTGGAGGTGTATTTTTAAGGGAGTTACGACGTTCAAAAAGAGGAACTATGTTGCTATTTAGTTGGAGAACAGGGCGACTATTGATTTGAATGAGAAGAAATATTTCTAGAAAGCGAATTGGTTTTAAATTTATATTGAGCAGTTTTTAGTTGTAGTTGAATCTAAGAAATTCTGTGCAGATTTTGCATTGCTGCACCAATTGTATTCTGTAAAGATTTTAGTTCAGGTATATTAGTGCAGTATAACTATATACCAATCATGTATACAAATATACCATTTGGGTATCACGTTGTATTTGAGTACCTTTTTTCCTGCATCAACTAGATATAAATACTGACATGAGTTGCAAAGTGTGCCAATTTTGTTGATGAAGTATGTTGAAATGTTGTATTTTTTTGGTACACCACTTGTATTTCTGCACATATTTTGGCTTTAATGCAATACAACTATATACCAATAAGGTATACAATATATCATTCGGGTATCATATTGTATTTGAGTATCTTTTGTTATACTTCAATATTGACATGAGTTGCAAACTGTGCCCATTTTGTTGAGGAAGTATGTACAAATGTTATATTTTTTTGGTGGACCACTTGTATTTCTGCACATATTTTGATTTAACCATATTAGTGCAATACAATTATGTACCAATAAGGTATACAAATACACCATTGGGATATCACAATGTATTTGAGTACCTTTTTATTATACTTAAATATTGACATGAGTTGCAAAGTGTGACCATTTTATTAAGGAAGTATGTACAGATGTTGCATTTGTTTTGTGCACCACTTGTATTTCTACACATATTTGTTTTAGCCATATTAGTGAAATATAATTATATACCAATAAGGTATCACATTGTATTTGAGTACCTTTTTCCCTTGCGGTAAATGCACGTAAATGACTTCCAATTTGTTATACTTCAATACTGACATGACCTGTAAAACGTTCCCATTTTGTTAATGATGTATGTACAGATGTTGCCTTTGGGGCACCACTTCTATTTCTGCACATATTTTGATATCAATAAGGTATACATATATACCACTTGGGTATCACATTATATTTTAACGCCTTTTTTCCTGTAGTAACTAGATGTAAATGCATCCCACTTTTATATACTAAAATACCAAATAAATAGATTCTTATTGAAAATACAAATAGCCATATAATTTTTTTTCCAAAAAGTAATTTGGCAAAGAATCACCATACCAAATATATGTCTAGTGCAAGACATGCATTTTATTCTTTGCAATTCAAATGATGTGATTTTACAATATATGACTTCTATAAAAATATTGAAGCATTATATCAATCTCTCTTTGGAATATTCGGCACGTTTTTCGGTTGTGTCCTTTTTTCCCGCATAGTGTACATGTAGTTGTATTTCCTTCCCAACCACCTATGCCTCTCTTCTTTTTAGGTCTTCCTGGTTTGATTTTTCCTTCTGGTAGAAGTACCACATGCGAAGAGACATATTTTAGAATTTACCACGTTATTTTATCTGGTTGAGGGTTTACTGGTATCTCATATGTTTTTAACAAGTAGTCTATGTTGTAGTAATCTGAGCAATACTTGTATAAATCCATATGGAATTTTTGTATAACTGTCATTGCATGTGGATATGGAATATCATCTAGCTGAAACCTTCCTCAAGTGCAGTTTTTTTCATGTAGGTGCACCGCATGTTTTGTTTGGCCATCAATTACTAAATATAAGAATTAAGTTGATGGCAACACCTAATATAATTTTAATTAAGAAAAGTCATTAGTTGTATGAACTAATAGTAATTTTTAATAACAATATGCAGTTGTTTAGTGAAATCTCTAAAGTGCAGAAGTAAAACTACAGTACATGCAGTGTTTTTATGATTTTGAAAATGTATACCGTCATCGTCTGTGATAAGATAGTATTATCTGCCAATAGTTTTTCATACTTTACACCGATCGTCATAAATGATTCCACGACATCCTTCCAATTGGTGTAATTTTATTTTTGAATCAACGTCGACATAAAGTCAAGCAAATTCACAACTGGGAGGTCTCTTGTGTGCTTGTTTGTTGCATTTACTGATTCTGCAATATTTGATGTCATGGTCATGGTTCTATTTTCCTTGGAATGTGCCCGGGACCATTTATCCAATGTCCATTAGGTATGTTTTCACTCTACTATTAATAGCTTCTATTTCTGCCATATGCCTTTTGAATTCTTCAACAGTGTATCTTGCTAACGCAAAGTATACTTCTTTGATTTGTTTTTGGCTCTTCCTGAAGTTCGTTTTTATGTTGTTCCACAGATGGAACATACATGCACAATGAGAGACTTTTGGAGAAATAATTAAAGTTGCTCTCCATATACCATCATGCATGTCTGATACAATACACATTCCCTCTCTTTGTCCATAGGTTTCTCTGAACTGCACCAAAACCACTCCCACGATGCATCATTTTCCGAATCAACAATTGCATATGCAAGGGGTAAAACTTGTCTTGTAAAACCAAAGGAAAAAATATTAGTTACAACACACAATATTAATATATAATTTTATATAGTAGTATAGTCATAGGTAGGTGCAGGTATGTAGCAAAATAATTATATACTCTGTTGGTATACTTGTATATCATATTTGTATCATATGATATTTGAATATCTTTTTGCTGATTTAACTGAATGTAATTGTATTGTATTTTTAAAATAGTAAAGTATATCAATTATTTAATATTGATTATGAGACAACTTTTTTTCTTACATTCTGCGTCTTGCGTGGAAGCCGCGAGTATGGTCCCTCTATATGTTGACTTTAAAAAACTTTCATCAACTGCAACTGTTGGCCTACAATAGATCCAACCTCTAATCGATGCATATATAGCTATGAATGCATACAAGAAGCTCACATCTACTTCAGTGTGTAGTTGTGTCACTGATCCTGGGTTAGCGTACTCTAACATATAAATATATGTTAGTATTTTCTTGTATGATTCACTTTGTGTTCCTCTCAAAACTTGCATTGCTTTTTCTTTTGATCTCCATACTTGCATGTAGCTTAAGTCCATACCATATGCTTTTTGGATGTCTCTCTGGATATCTGTTGGTGTATATATAGTTTTCGGGTCAACAAGTTTATCTTGTACCACAGCTGCAACAAAAGCTGAGACAACTTGCTTTTATGAACAAATCTCTTATCATTTAAACAATTGTGGACATAATTGAAATCTAACACTTTAAAAAGATTTGATGCTCGTAGGCTTGATTTTTTAAGTCTCCAAGTGCACCTTTCATCCACACAATCAAGGGTATACTTGTTTATAATACAAATATAGTTATGTATCATGTTTTACTGATAAAAAATATACACAAACTAGTACAATTCTATACTCATCTAGTATACTCGTATAGCATACTTATATACTATATTAGTATCATCTTTTACTTATAAAAAATACAGATAAACCAGTAAAATTCTATACTCACATAGTATACTGATTTAGCATATATATATATATATATATATATATATATATATATATATATATATATATATGTATATATATACTATATCGGTATCATGTTTTACTGATAAAACATACACACACAAACCAGTACAATTCTATGCTCACATAGTATACTCATATATCATACTTATATACTATATCAATATCATCTTTTACTGATAAAAATCACAGACAAACCAGTACATTTCTATACTCACATAGTATACTAATGTAGCATACATATATACTATATTGGTATCATGTTTTACTGATAAAACACACACACACAAACCAGTACAATTCTATACCCACATAGTATACTCATATAGAATCCTGATATACTATATCAGTATCATCTTTTACTGATAAAAAACACAGATAAACCAGTACAATTCTATACTCACATATTATACTGATTTAGCATACATATATACTATATCAATATCACGTTTTACTGATAAAAAAATACACACACAAACCAGTACAATTCTATACTCACATAGTATACTCATATAAAATCCTGATATACTATATAGGTATCACATAGTTTTTCATTACTTGAAAAAATGCAGACGAACCTTCTTGGACATATTTATTAACTCAATATTGACATTTTTCTCTAACGGCATACTGTTTCATAACGAGAGCCAACAAGTTCTTGTCTTTGTAAATTTGTCCCTTTTCAACTTTTTGATTAAATTGATTAGTTATGACATTTGCATCATCAAGTTCTATACCAATATCATCTTCTTGCACATCAAAAGTACTAATCATATCGCTACTTTCAAATTGTGCAATTTCTGATGAAATTATAGCAAGGTCAAAACTGGAGGTGCTTGCAGTTATAGTATTTTTAGCTGGTAGAATGGAAAATTAGCATGAATTATTTTCAAATAGTTTTGAGTATTTAAGACATTTTTCAGTATTTTATTTTGAAATAATTACTCGAGTCATCGAGTCGTACTTGTTGAAATTTCTAAAAGTTTTATTAATGCATTACCGCTTTTCATATTTATTATTATCTCTTTACATTCTTTTCAGCATAATTATTACATATCCTAATGAATCTACGACTATGAAATGTAATGAGACAACGCAACATAAGGACAGTGATTCATAAGATCTGGAAGATGATATAATATTTGAGTAAATCATCAAAGAAGTAGAGAACTTTGAAAACAAACCAAAGTCTAATTTGGAGGAAACTGAGGCCTTTAACTTAGGGAATTCCGAAACAATCAAGGAAACTCGTATAAGCATTCATCTATCACCGTCAGAGAAAGAAGAGTATATCAGATTCCTAAAGGAGTATGAGGACATCTTTGCATGGTTCTACGATGATATGACTGGTTTAAGCACATCCATAGTAGCTCACAAGATACCCATCAATCCCATGTGTCCACCGGTAAAGCAGAAGCTCAGAAAGTTCAAGCTAGATATGAGTTTGAAGATAAAAGAGGAGGTCATCAAGAAAATCAAAGCCAAGGTTCTCCGAGTGGCCGAATACCCGACTTGGTTGGCCAATATTGTGCCAGTTTCAAAGAAAGATGGGAAAGTTAGAGTATGTGTCGATTATCGAGATCTGAATAGAGCAAGTCCTAAGGATGATTTTTCGTTGCCCAACATACACATACTGATTGACAACTGCACCAAGCATGAACTTCAATCCTTTGTAGATTGTTTTGCAGGATACCATCAAATTTAGATGGATAAAGAAGATGCCGAAAAGACCGCATTTATCATACCATAGGAAATGTATTACTATAAAAATAATGTCGTTTGGTTTGAAGAATGTCGGGGCCACCTACAGGAGGGCCATGGCGACTATATTCCATGACATGATACACAAGGAAATAGAGGTGTGCGTGGATGATGTTATCATCAAAACTAAAAGGAGTTCGGATCACATAGCAGACCTAAAGAATTTTTTTGATCGACTTCGAAGATACAACTTGAAGTTTAACCTTGCAAAATGTGCCTTCGAAGTCCCTGCTAGAATGTTGTTAGGTTTCATTGTCAGTCGTCGAGGTATGGAGTTAGACCCGTCAAAAATCAAAGCTATCCAGGACTTGCCACCGCCAAAGAATAAGAAAGATGTGATGAGTTTTCTATGGTGCCTCAATTACACCAGCCACTTTATAGCACAATCAACCGTGATATGTGAGTCAATATTTAGAATGCTGAGGAAAAATGTTGCAACAAGCTGGGCTGAAGAATGCTAGAAAGCCTTCGACAAAATCAAGGAGTATTTATTTAAATTGCATGTGCTGGTCCCACCAGAACCAAGAATACCTCTTATACTTTATATGTCTGTGTTGGATGGGGCTTTTGCTTGCATTCTAGGACAACATGATGAAACAGGAAGGAAGGAGCATGCAATATATTATTTGAGCAAGAAGTTCACGCCTTACGAAGCCTAGTATTCTTTGTTAGAATACACTTGTTGTGCTTTGACATGGATAGCCCAGAAGTTGAGACATTATTTACGTGTGTACACTATGTCTCGCATATCAAGGATGGATCCGCTAAAATACATCTTTCAGAAATCCATGCCTACTGGTAAATTAGCAAAGTGGCATATATTGGTGAGTGAGTTCGACATCGTCTATGTAACTCAGAAGATAGTCAAAGGGCAAGCATTGGCGGATCACTTGACAGAAAATCCTGTAGACGGAGAAAACGTATTTTCCCGATGAGGAGGAATCATTTGTAGGAAAAGATATTACTGAGGAGTACGATGGTTGGAGGATGTTCTTTGACGGAGCAGCAAACTTCAAAGGAGTGGGTATCAGAGTCGTCTTAGTATCAGAAACCGGTCAGCACTATTCAGTATCCGCAAAGCTCAGGTTTTCGTGCACCAACAATATGGCATAATATAAGTCATGTATCCTGGATCTCAAGTTTTCCATTGAATATGAACGTTCAGGAGTTACTGGTAATCAGAGATTCAGATCTATTGGTGCACCAGGTTCTAAGGAAAATGGGATACGAAAAACACTAAAATATTGCCATACTTGCACTTTGTACAAGAGTTGATCAAGAGATTCACAAAGATAGAGTTCATCCATACTTCCTGATGATTCCACTCGAACTTCACAGCCAGGTACAGAGTTAAAGCCACTACCCCGGCTGCATGTATCCATGGCTGTCCCAATAAAAGATTGCAAGTAGTAGATATATCTAGCACTCGAAACTCAACATCAAACCAAGTCGGACCCATCTGTAGATCGAGGTTGATTGCTCCGATAGTGGCTCTCTGAGATCCATCGAAGGCCTTCACATTCATGTTTCCCATTTGTATCTCATGCAGGACTTTACCGAATCTTTTAGAGTGGTCAATTGACATATATTCAGACTCGAGCCTTCATCTATCAAAACCCTGGCGATGAACTTATCCTTGAATTGTACTATGATGTGCAACTATTATGACTCAGTCCTTTTGGTGGTAACACATCTACGGGTTGATTTTCAATCGTTGAATCCTAACTAGGGTTTGAAATTTAAATTCTTCCTTTGTCGGCTCTATTACTGATTGCATGCGATATTTTCTTTCCTTATTTATGCTTAATCGATTGTTTTCCTTATTTGTTCATTCAATTTCAACACTAAATAAAATCCTCCCCTAATTTCCCTAAACGAACCTTAATCACTGTTATTCTCTCACTCTCTTTCATTCTACTATTCTGAAAATTGAGACCTTGGCCGGCTGAAATCCAAGGCCACCAAAATTTAATTGTTGCTCCTTCTCAGTATGAGCATTGCCCGGGATTCATTCGAGACTCTTGGGAACTTTGACGCACTGAGATTCTGGGTATCATGTTGTTTATTGCTAGTTGATTTGCTGTCGGAGCTTATTTTCCTTGTTTGTTTAATTTGCAACTAGTGAGTACCTTGACTCTTTCAATTCTATGCTTAGTTGTGGTCATGACCTGAATACCATGCTTGTTTGAATTTTCTAAACCTATATGATTACAATATGTTGTTACCTTTGTTTGCAATCCTATTTGCCTTGAAGTTAGCTTATATTCTTATATTCTCTAGCATCTAAACTTGCCTAAATCCTGTACTCGGATGTCTGCCCATTATATATATTTTGACCATCTTGAACCTACTTAGGCTACTATGTTTATGCATACATGAGCTTCTTATGTATGTTGCTTGCCCATGTTCATGCACTGCTCTGAGTTATTGTATTAAAACTCTTGAGATACTTATTCATGCCCAGAATTTGCTCGAATTTATTTCTCTATGTTAAGCCATTCAGGCATAACTTGCTACTTGGTCATGTTTGTATGAACTCTGAACTCTTCAAACAAGCATTCCACTCTACCATTTGTGAACCCCAATCCTCATTATAGTTGTTTGCTTTCCTACCATCATGTTCTGTAGACTCATGCCTTCTAATGCTAGGATTGCTCAGGTTTAATGCCTAGGGAATCTTTGATACCAATTTGTATTAAGTACTTGTTCACTAACTAGTTGTGGTATTGATTTTGTGATATTGTTGACCCTAAGCTTCTGTAATAGGTTTCCTTAGTATCATTTCTATTTGCCCTGAATTGGTCTGCAACTCTTAGTTATGCCCTGCCTTGAATCCTTATGTTCTTCTTGAGAAGACTATTGTGGTATATGAGCAATTTGAATGACATATTTTATGACCCCATGTTCTTATTATTTGTTAATGTGTAAGCAAGACAATTGTTTTCATGTTTGGGGCATGGCTTATTGGGCCGTGTGTGTTATTGGATTTGAGCATTGGTCAAACAAGCTTGCGAGCCTGGGTATTGGGCTTGTTTAAAATACACGAGTATGGTTGGTGAAGGCCCAGAAGGGCACTGTTGGGGTACTTTGTACTTGTGTTGGACCTGTAATTGTTGTATTTGGGCCTGTAATAGCCCTATTAAGTTTGTATTTGTTTTATTATTCTAAACTGGGTTTGTAATAATTTGTAAACAAACATTTGGGGGAATTAATGAATAAGGGTTTTGGTATTCTAATACTTGCACGAATGGGTAGAAATACCTATAGGGTCTATGTGTTCTATTTGCTATTATGTCCAATATGCCTTGTTTGTTTTGTTAGCTTACGTTGTACACTGACAAGAATCACGCACACACTTAACTTATCAAAATATGCTACACTCGTTTCCATGTCTGCTATTCAACGCTCCTAGATAATATGCATATAAGATACAATAATGTAATACCTTTGCTAACCTAGATACCCTGGCTATAAGGTTTAATAATTAATCAACTGCTTCATGTTGCTTTTGTACTGTCTCACTTAGATAGCATGCCTATAGGGATAAAGTATTATAAAATCAAGTCCAATTGTCAATTGTTAGAAATCCTGCCTATAGGTTGTTTATTGACGCGACTAGTCCTGCGTTTTCGAACGACCTTACTGCCTAATTATGCGACTATTAGAGATCATGTCTATAGGGTATTGTCACCTGCCTAAGCCGCATACCTATAACATCAGTGATGGCAATTTAGAGTTCTGGGATTATTTTGCATTACCTTATTATGCAAACGATTAGAAATCATGTTTATAGGACTTATAACGCTCTAATTTGCCTATACATTAATCCAAAAATTATAGCACTGCTTGTATAATATTAGAATTATATAGAAATCATGCCTACATGACTTAATAATTCTAATACGTCTTAATTCTGTCTACTGCCTAACCAAAAATCTATTTTCGTGCTTTCGTGCTTATGTGTGGAGGTTAACTTGAGCCTTTTATTGCTATTGTACACAGTCCTATCTGTTTTGAATGTCGCCCAGTTTTATCATTTTTGAGCAACCTAAGTAAAGTCTGAACCACCTAATAGTAGGTCCAAAGCCTCCCGGGCCATATGCATGGGATGGGTAGTGCACGCATAAGGTACGACTTAGAATTGAATTAGAACGTCTTTAAGTAAATAACTTCAACATAGTAATCAGGTAGCTGGAGATGATAGTCTTTGCCCGCTGAATAATACGAGCAACATCTACCTCAAGAGAGTTGTGAATTATTATTTATGTTTCACGGGGTGATCCTTTAGGCTAAAAACCTTAGGACCCCCCTCCTCTTTTTTATATGCGTGTTATTCACACTTAGTCATTTAACATAGATCAATATAGTTTATACCTTTGTAGTTATTAATCTCACACGTTATATTAAGACTCTGCAACTTCCGAATTTCCCTTCTATTTATTAGATCACCTAGCTTAATTACATAATCCACATAGTCCAAAGTTCCTCCGATACCAACAGGTGTGAATCTCGAAGAGTGCCTAAAACCTTTTCTTTGAGGTAATTTAACCCCTTACCTGATCTTTGGTGGCGTTGACTAGTCAAATAGATTTATTTGTAAATAGGTGCCCTAATACACCTTAAAATCGTTAGGTGGCGACTCTTCTCTTTCAATACCTATTTAAAAAAGTTATCACATGTTGAAACCCGCTTTCGCGAGAAAACGGGGCGCGACACTTGTCAAGCCCTCCACTGCTTTCGAAACCAGAAGAAGGTGAAACGTTGCTAGTTTACCTCGTGGTCTCAGAAGTTTCGGTAAGTGCAATTTTAGCCCGAGACGTCGAAGGTACGCAATCTCCAATTTATTATGTTAGTAAAATTTTAACGGGAGCAGAAACTTGCTACCCACATTAGAGAAACTAGCCTTAGCTCTCGTAGTCGTCGCTCGGAAGCTGAGGCCCTACTTCAAATGCCACCTGATAGCTGTGGTGACTACTTTCCCTTTGTGGAATATCCTCCATAAACCCAAGCATTGTCCAAATGAGCCGTCGAAATGAGTGAATTTGACATAAAATATAAACCAAAGACTGCAATTAAGTCGCAAGTCTTGGCTGACTTCGTGGCCAATTTAAGGATTAATGCCTCTGGTAACCAAGGAAGCATTAATGGTGTTAGAATCGACATCCTAGGTTTGGACATTGTTTACGGACATGGCTTCCAACGTAAAAGGGTCCGAGCTCGAGATAGTCTTAATCACGCCTTCGGGGGAAACCCTAAGGCAAGTCATCAGAACGGTCCCTTTAACTAACAATGAAGTAAAGTATGAAGCTTTGATTACAGGGATCGAATTGGCCGGGGGACTTGACTCTGAGGTCATCCAAATCAAATGCGACTCACAGTTGGTGGTAAATCAGGTCTACGAGATCTTCGAGACTAAAGAGGAGTGCATGCAACAATACATGGCAAAGGTTTAGGCTCTATTGGGGTAATTCCGGGAGTGGTCAATTACTCATATACCAAGGGAAGATAACGCAGAAGTAGATGCATTGGCAAACCTAGGATAATCGACGGAAATAAAGGGATCGGAGTCCGAAACTGTAGTACAACCGATGAACTCAATCCTGGATATAGATGGTTACTATAAGGTAAATTCGACTAATTTGGTATGGGAATGGAGAAATGAAATCATCGATTATCTCGAATACGGTAAGCTACCCGAAGGCCCCAAAGCATCTCGGGCATTGCGCGCCAAAGCAGAGCGATATAGCTTCAAGAGAAGCCAATTGTATAGAAAATCTTTTCAAGGCCCGCTAGCCTGTTGCTTAGGGGCATCCGAATCTAACTATGTCGTTAGAGAGGTTCACGAAGAGATATGCGGAAACCACTCGGGAGCACATTCCTTAGTGCTGAAGCTGGTATGAGCAGGATATTATTAGCCCCGCATGAAACAAGACACAAAAGACTTCGTACGAAAATATGATAAGTGCTAACGATACGCACCGCTGGTGCATCAACCTGCATAACCCTTACATTTGGTTTTGTCCCCATGGACGTTCATGAAATAGGGGATGGACATCGTCGGACCACTGCCACCGGCTCCCGAAAAGGTAAGATTTCTTTTAATTTTGATTGACTATTTTTCTATGTGAGTGCAAGCAGATTCTTATCAGAAGATTGAAGAACGTAAAGTGGTGGATTTCTTGTGGGAAAATATAATTCGTAGGTTTGGAATACCAAAAGAGATAGAATGCGACAATGGGCCATAGTTTATTAGTGCAAAAGTTACAAAGTTTCTCAAAGATTTAAAAATAAAGAGGATCACATCTTCACCCTATCATCCGAGCGCAAACGGTCAAGCAGAGTCAACGAACAAAGTGATTATTCAAAACTTCAAGAAAATGTTGGAAATGGCTAAGAGTAATTGGCTCAAGGAATTACCCGAAGTTCTATGGGCATACCGAACAACGGCCAAGTCGAGCACATGAGAAACTCCCCTTTCCCTCGTGTACGGTGTTGAAGCTTTAATCCCAGTGGAAATAGGGGAACTCACCTTGAGATATTATCAGGCAGATGAATAATTGAACAACGAAGAAATGTTAGTCAACTTGGAGTTGCTCGATGAATGCAGGGACTTGGAGCATGTAATAATGGCAGCTCAAAAGCAGAGAATGGAGCGGTATTATACTCGAAGAGCCAATCTCTGTTATTTCAAAGTAGGAAACTTGATCCTAAGGAAAGTAACTCAAAATACCCGGGAGCTCAATACGGGGAAGCTAGGTCCAACGTGGGAAGGCCCCTACTGGATTTCAGCTATCACCGGGAAAGGTTCATACGAGTTGGAGAACTAATTGGAACGTAACACACCTCAAAAGATATTATTGCTGATGAACATTATCCAATCAAAAAATATGTGCTGCACTCTTTTTCCCTGCGTTCAGTTTTTGTCCCAATTGGGTTTTTTTGGCAAGATTTTTGACGAGGCAGCAACAGAAAGCATACTACAAAGACAACAACAATAAGACCTTTAATAGCAAGGCACACAAGCAAAGATCCACTCGGGGACAATTATATAATCTTTTGCTCTATAGCAAATTCCCACCGGAAAGTTAAGTTTGCTATTGAGAAAAAGTTACCCAACCGTTCACGAGCACAAACCATTAGAGGGTCGTTAGATAGTCCTTTGTTCGATAGCATATATTCCTGAGGGGAAGTAAAGTGTGTTACCAAGTTAAGGATTATCTAGCAATTCATTAGTGGAATCTTCGAAGATACAAGACTTCCAGTGTTTCAATTCACACTCTTCGCATTCGAACACTGGGGGAATGATATGAGGTTATGGCAATAATGACTGCCACATAAACTGGGAAATGAAAAACCAGAAATATAATTGCATCATCGGGACTGGAGACTGCGCGGCCAGCCCCGTAGAAATAAGTTGTACAAGTTAGCCACAAGTAATGACAATTTCTTTTCAGCATAACAAATGCTTATGTACTTTTCAAAAATAGAAGGAATAAAATGAAATGAAATCATTTTGTTTTTATCTAGTTTCTTGTCTGAACGATGAATTAACTTTGTCATTTGAAAGTTAAACAAGTACTTCAAATGCTAGTGCCGTAATGAATAGGACACGTCCTCTTCAAGAGAACCGTAAACATAAGAGGGGTCTCTCTTATAAAAACCCTCTTGTTAAAGGGTTGGTTTAGGAAAAATTTATGCCCGGAATCAAAATTCCTTCGGGGAAAGATACACCCAAAGACGTATACGAAAGGATGCAAAAAGTAAACTTACGCAAATACTTATCAAAGCCCTAACGAAAAATGGCTGATGCCCAGAGCCAAAAATGCTTTCGGGGAGAATACACCCAAAGCTTCACATAATAAGACGCAAAACAGAAAAGCTTACGCAAAATTCTTAAGCAAAGGGAAGAAAATGCAAAGATTAAAGACTTGCATGAATATTCAAACGAAAGGAAGACTCAAACAATATTTGAGCAAAAGATGTTTTTATTTACAAAAACATGCCAAAACGGTACAGGTACAAGAATCGGAAAAAGAAAAGAAAAGCTAAACTACAGTATCTCCGGAACCAGGAGGAAGAGAAGTGTCCGCGCCCCCAGGAGAAGTAGATGCATCCACCGATAGCTCAACATTTTCACCAGTTTGGCCTTCAGAATCATCATCATACGATTCTTCTTCAGTTCCAGAGAACTCGAAACCTAAACCAGCAAAACCAGGAGCATCATACCTCATTGGGAGTCCACTTTTAGCAGCTAACTCAAGCTCGCGGACCTTAACAATTTCGGCATCAAAATCAATGACACCAGCTTCGTCCTCTTCCAAAGTTTTTCTCCTCATGCTGTACATAACGTAAGTTTTATCAACAACGAGGGAAGCCGCTCAATGCTTAAATTCTTCTTTGAGTTGGGTTACCTCGACAGAAAAGCTTTCCCGGTCGGACCTAACAAATCTGAGGCTAACATCAAGGTCACAGGCAGTTGAACTAAAGAGCCTATTATGCTCGATAGTTTTCATGTACTTCTCTTCCAGTTGGGCATGTTGCGCCCCCGCAGCAGCAAACTCTTCAATTTTGGAGTTCAAGGCTGCCTCTAAGTTAGTCACTCTTTTAGCGGAGGCAGCTTTGCATTCGGTTGCAGCAAGAATGACGTTAGGGACTTTAGCCCATTTGGCCCTAGCTTCGTCAAATCTAACCCTCAGTGGGCCAATTAATTGGCTAAGGGTTACCACTTCTTGCTCGCTTTGCTGCAAACGAGCCTCAAATACAACATCCTCAGCAACTTTGGCTTCCAGTTTCGAAAGCCGATCGACATTTTGCTCATGCTCTGCCAAAAGCTGATCTTGTGCAGAGGTAATCTCTTCCTTCTCATGAATCAACCTATGAAGGCCCTCGGAAGCAAGAAAGTTGGCCTACAAACCAAGAAGGGTAAACTTCAGGATATGTTCATACCAAAAATAGAAGAACTAATAAAGGAAGAAAGGAATATACCGTTGCGGCATTGTGCATGGCGTTGTTCAACAAACACTCTCCCGAGAGTGCCTGAATCTTTTCTCAATCTTTCTCTAAAGCCAAAGGCATCAGATAATTAGCAAGCTCCACCGGCCGGGATAGCAAGTTGCATTTGGTAGAGACCGAAAGAGTAGCATTCCTCCTCCTTTGTGGATCTTCAGAAGGGGCAACATAATTTTGCCCCAAATTCCCATGAACTGGGGAATAGGTAAGAGGAACACCCTCTTCGTGGTCAGGTGCGGCAGGTGGAGATGATGTAGCAGTTGCTGGTGGAAGAGTGGATGAAGATGGAAGTGGTGTAGCAGTTCTTGGTTGTCACGCCCCGAACTCGGGGAGCGCGGCCGGTGCTCAACCGAGTAAACCCAGTCGAGCAAGCCTAATTTACATTAACCTCTCATCATTACTCATGCATGATTTAACACAACATAATTAGATCTTGACTTTCATATTGAATACTTTTGGATCAATGGCCCATAAATTCTTTCTCATGATGGTTACATACCTTTATAAATAACTGTAAATACTGTGAACATAAATACGTGGTCAAACTCAAATCTTTAATTACATGACCCACAGTGTACATGAAGCTTCTATGACAATAGATACATAAATAAATAAAATGAACTAGACCCAAACACCCACTAAAATTGTAGAGGGCTCACCATAAGCTGAGTAGTGAAGAATATCCCTATCAAAGATCCATATCATCCTATAGAAGTATACTTGCATCCATTAAAAGATGCAGTGCCCCCGATAAAAGGGACGTGAGTACATGTGGAATAGTACTCGTATGTAAGGCAGTCAAAATAACACATGACAATATGGTAACTCAAATAAGAGGCAAATAAAATACATCAAGAAACTACGAAACATCCCATAGAATCACATTTCAAGTTTTATTATACTTGCATCATTCTCAACTTATTTTAGGATCAACTGAGCCATATGAACTATACATGGAATACATAATATAATGTAATTGTAACAACATGTACAAACAAGGCCAATGAAAGTGGCACCTTCCTCCCTTATTTTACATATATACATTTCATAGACTGTCCTTAGTGTTCGCATATCATATTATACACATATGCGTCTCATAGACCGTTCACAATATCACCTATACAATACACATGTGCATTTCATAGACCATTCACAATGTTCATTTACACAATACAAATACACATATTCAAGGGATTGGAAATACAACATGAATATGATGATTCATGGTAACACTAAAAGGACTTAGATAGCCGTTAACGTCAAGCAAATTTATTAAGAGCTTCCATTCAAATCTATAGATATTAAGTCGGGGATCCTCTATAACCACCTTCACACAAATCTGCCCTGCCGCCTCACCCCAGCATATACGGGTGGAGGTGTATCACGATATCATAATCTCTACACAAAGCGGCCATGCCACCTCATCCCAATATATGCGGGCGGAGGTGTATCACAATACCACAATCTATACACAAAGCGGCTCTGCTGCCTTATCCCAATATATGCGGGCTGAGGTGTATCACAATACCACAATCTCTACACAAAGCGGCCTTGCCGCCTCACCCCAATATATGCGGGCTGAGGTGTATCACAATACCACAATCTCTACACAAAGCGGCCTTGCCGCCTCACCCCAATATATACGGGTGGAGGTGTATCATAATACCATAATCTTTACACAAAGCGGCTCTGCCGCCTCACCCCAATATATGCGGGCGGAGGTGTATCACAATACCATAATCTCTACACAAAGCGGCCCTGCTGCCTCATCCCAATATATGCGGGCATAGGTGTATCACAATACCACAATCTGTACACAAAGCGGTCATGCCGCCTCACCCCAATATATACGGGTGGAGGTATATCACAATACCATAATCTTTACACAAAGCGGCCCTGCCGACTCATCCCAATATATGCGGGTGGAGGTGTACCACAATACCACAATCTCTACACAAAATGGCCATGTCTCCTCACCCCAATATATACGGGTGGAGGTGTACCACAATACCATAATCCCTACACAAAGTGGCCCTGCCGCCCCACCCCAATATATGAGGGTGGAGGTGTACCATAATGCCACAATCCCTACACAAAGCGGCTATGTTGCCTCAACCCAATATATGCGGGTGGAGATGTATCACAATACCACGATCTATACTAGGGGTGTTCAAAACTAAACCGAAATCGAAAACCGAACCAAAACCGAAGCTTAATGGCTTATTGGTATCGGGTTAACGGTTTACCGGACGAGGAACAGATTAAATTTTTTTTATTAACGACTTATCGGTTTGGGGGCGGATTATTCAATTTTCTTAACGGATAATCTGTTAATCTGTTAAGAATATATATATATATATATAAAATTTATTTTTATCCATTTTACTGCTCTGGATAATTGTACGAAGTGCAAAGTGAATTGTACTGATTGCTTAGAAGTATCTAATTGGCCATTGAGTCTCTTCCCCATTGGAGAGTGGAGACCAATAATCAGTATTAAACTATTAACATTTACACTTTAGAAACCCTAGCATCTAAACCCAGCAGCCACCAACCAACCCTATCGCCTCTCCCTCTCCCACTCGTCGTCTCGCCTCTCCCTCTCGGCTCTCGACAACCCTCTCCCTCTCCCTCTCCCTCTCGCCATTGTGTGTTTGTTTTTTAACAGTTTGTCATTTTCTTAAATAGTAAGAAATCTGTTCGAATGATACTGTTGATGTATTCTGTTGTGTACTTCTCAATCCCTTACCATCCACTTGAATGTAGTATGAGAAGATAAAAGAAGTATCGTCTGTTTATTTTCCAATAAGGTATTTCTCCCAAAGTAATCTTTCATCATGGGTACAGTGATGAATCTCTATAGATTACTTCTCTTTTGATATCCAGTATTTGATTCTAGTAATATGGCCTCATGGTGTAATTTAGCATATGCAGAAAGAAGGGGTGAAACTAGATACTTTTCTTCTTAACAACATGCTCAACTTGTATGGTCGTCTTGGTCAGTTTTCAAAAATGGAAGAACTCTTAACTATCATCGAAGTTGGACCTTATGTAGCCGATATCAACACCTACAATATCCTGATCAATGCATATGGACGATCAGGATTTATCGAAAAAATGGAACAGACTTTCCAATCACTTCCTCCTAAGAACTTGAAGCCAGATGTGGTTACTTGGACTTCCAAACTTGGAGCATACTCTAAAAAGAAACAGTACCAAAGATGCTTAGAAATATTCGAGGTAGTGATCGATGAAGGTTTCTATCCAGATGGTGGAACAACAAAAGTGCTACTTTCGTCTTGTTCGAGTGAAGAACAAATTGAACAAGTTACAACTATAATTAGATCAATGCGCAAGAATGTGAAAACAATACAATTGGTTTGAAATGGCTCGTTTAATTTCCAGCAATATGTACTCCCCAACACTGTGTCGAAGTGTGTTAAGTTTCAATCAACTAAAACTAAACCGATAATCGCCCGATAATAGCTAAATCGATACCAATTCGCTCGATATCTTATCGGATGGCTAACAAATTAATACATTTTAAAATCGATAACCGATAAGCCAAACCATTAAGAGTAAATAACCCCCCGATCCGCCCGTTAAGCATCCCTAATCTCTACACAAAGCGACCCTGTCGCCTTACCCCAATATATGCGGGTGGAGGTGTACCACAATACCACAATCCCTACATAAAGCGGCCCTGCCGCCTCACCTTAATATATGCGGGTGGAGGTGTACCCCAATACCACAATCCCTACACAAAACGCCCTTGCCGCTTCACCTCAATATATGTGGCTGGAGGTGTATCACGATACTATATATAAACTCAAAGCGGCATGATTAACATTACATTTAAGGTCGAAATTTCTATATAATTGGAATACTTCATGTTCATGCTCATCATGGAGAAACACAACTCATTACATTAGCACATGCATGGTAAATTAATAAGTCGATTTCAATGGCACATGAGCCCAATTCTTTTTCTTAAGGTTCATCATCATTTAGCATAGGACATCTCCCATTCATCTCGACATTCACTCACTTGACATATTGAGGTCATTATCTAAGTTCATGACTCTTGGGGATTTAACAATCGAAGTCATTTACAAATATTATTTCCGAAGCATACAACTATAGTTGAAACCATTGGGACATATAACACCTCATTATTCTCTTTTTGGCAAACGACTACATTTTATGTTCATATCATTACTTACTTGAAATTGCCATGGGTAATCATAGGATATCAAAAATATTTAATATATTTAGGAACATCATAGCCTCTCCTCATGAGGGCGTGAGAGCTTATAACACATTGGAAATATAAGTACAAATACGTTTATCTCATAACTTTTCACAAAAAGGGCAATACACAATCCTCAACTCATGAATATGTAAGAACTCAAAACATATTGAAAATACTTACCAAGCATAGCATTAGTTAGAACAACCACATTTGGACATGACTTGAGTACATAAGCTTTTGGATGATTCTATTTTCGGAGTCAATTTGGAATAGTTGAATCAAGGTTCATTTCATAATATTTCACACATCAATTCATTCCATTGGCGCTATTGGCCACAAGTATAGATTTCATTCTTGGCACGGTGTTCACACTTTATATCCCCAACTCACTACTTTCACTTCAAGCATCTTTATAGATTATCAACAACAAGGAATCCCTAATCATGACTTTTAGTACACCTGTGAGCAATTAAGAGTCTTATGCACATTAAGACTTCTTACACAATTTGGCATAATAGCCTTCACTTGAAACACTACTTGGAGTCATAATAGTTTTATACCCAACTCATGCTTTGATCACATTCCCAAAGGATAACATCATATGATAAGAGCATCCGAAACACATTTTGAACATATACCTTTCAACACAAGGTTTATTCAAAATAGTTAATTTATAATGAATAACTCGAGACTTACAAAAACCTCATGAGATTCAATTCTAGAAGAAAAGTTTAGCCAACATACCTCGCTTTGAGCTTTTCTTAAATTACTACAATGTTCCAAAAATCCTAGCAATCCCAATCTATTTTGAGACATAATAAAATTGAACACAAATTAGGAAGATTTTCATGGTTCTAGCTCATTTGAGCATTTTATCAAACACTAGGTGTGCATTAAGGTTTCAAGGTCATCCTATGGTGGATTCCATCATCCCAAACCCATTACCTACCATTATTAGCTCAAAAATCTTCTTACACCCTTTAATAACACATGCATGCAAGATGAACAACTCTCATGCCCAAAAATTATCTTACTAATTACCCAATTCTAGATAAAATTTGAGATTGAGGGTTAAGGTGTAGAATCTTACCTTTAGGATGAATACTTGTGGTTTTTCCTTGTTAATCTTACAATAATTGAAGAAAAATGTTAAGGAACACTTTCCCACTCTAGGGCACTCTCTCACTCTAAAAACATCAGGTTTTAGCTCAAGAAATAGTCCATTGCATCTATTTAACGAAATGGGGTCGGGTTATAAAAAACCTACAATTTGCACAACTATGCTGCATGGGGTGCCACTGGGCGCGACAGTGAAAATGTGCCTAGAAACAAAATTCTGAAGTGTTCTAGAAATCCCCACAGGCGCGGCGCATGGGGCGGCGCGGTAGTGTCACATTCTGCCAGCTTTAAGTAATTTAGTCATAACTTCTTGTATGAGTATACAAATGACGAACGGTTTGAAGCGTTAGAAACTAGACTCGAAGATCTTACATTTAATAGGTTGTTCATCACATATATATATATATATATATATATATATATATATATATATATATATATATATGCTTGTCCAAAGTTTGGTCTTGTGCGCACTCGTTTGGATCTTTAGTCTATCATGTAATTTTCCAACTTGACTTAGACTTAGGTCTCTTCTTAGACCCCACATCACTTATAATATGCCTCGTACACTTATTATCATGTCCAATTGATATCCATCATATTAATATTCCTTATTTTCACACAAAATAATATAATTAGCACACATCAACTTTTTTAATAGTGCTTAAGTACTTCAAAATTTTTCGGGGTACTACACTAGTGTTGGTGAAGATGGAGATGAAGCTGATGGAGTTGAATAGTGAGAAGCAGTTGCATCAAATGCAGTGCTAGTTGTTGGATTCTCGCCAACCAAAGATGGCAGGGACCCGATACTCAGCCCCGCAGTACCGGGCACAGCAAATGGGGCTTGAAAATGGGAGTTGACATTATCTACCAAATCAAACTCTCCCCAAAGTATTGAGGCATCGTCCTTGGTTGGTGTAACTATCTCAGCAGGTCGATCATCCTGTTGAGATGATGAGGATCACCGTCTTCTATGTAGAGAATCTACATCATCAGTAGCTTCTTCATCATAGTCGATCGTCACAGGGTCTATGACCGTCCCGGAAGGAGGGTGGTTACCATCGTTACCGGAGATGACTCGGGGGCATCAGTCTTCGCCCTCTTATTCATTTTCTCGGTCGTGGAGGAGCGTCTTCTCTTTGGTTGTTTGTCCTCCAATCGGTGACTCCGTGAGAAATATTTGTTCCTGAAGCAGGCCCGGAGACACCTGTTCGAGTAAGCGCCTACTGAAGCAGCCTCGTTGCATCAGCAGGATCAACTAAAACATCCTCCTCGGGAACAACAATAGAGCCCGCGGGTAAACCTAATTTCATAAACAAGTTAGCAGGGATCAATCAAGTTCTTCACATGAAAAATTGAAACAATGTGAGTTTGAATTACCATGATTTTTAGCCTTCCACCCGTATTTAGGAGCCAGTTCTTTCCACAAGCGAGTTTCGGGCGTCGCAATGTCCAAGATCTTCTAGACCTACCGATCAAAACCTTCAATCACCGGTGGGATCCATCGAGTTGCTAAAACAAGAAAAGGATGGAGGATCAATACGGCTATAGAAGAATATTTAGTAAAAGGAAATATTAAACAAAAAGCTTACGAGTGCGGTTCCAAGCGGCCGGAAAGGATGAAGCCATTACCGGAATGATGTCATTGGTGGCAACTGCAATGAACCGTTCCATCCATCCACGGTCGTTGTTATCATCCATGCTAGACAACAGAGCATTGTGGCAACGCTTGCAGAGGTTTATCATTCCCCCACGGAAAATCTTGGAAGAATAGAGATTCATCATATGAGTTAAGATTAGCTCTTCTCCAGTCTCCTGGCACAAACACCAAAGGAAAGCAACCGTCCTCCATACAGAAAGACTTACTTGTACCAAACACACTTGGCAGCGGAGGAAAAACTCCGCAATCATGGAGTCAAGCTCTCCGCTTAAAGAGAAAGCACCCAAAGTAAAGGGATACATATAAAAATATGTAAAACCCTCCTTGGGTAGGGTCACTCGTTCCAATAAATCAGGAGCAATAATATTCAAATCATGGCAGCGGCAGTCTTCCTTCACAGCAGGAATGCTAGAAGGACGGATGGAAGAAGGGTACCTACTGACGGTCCATGTACGAGAGTTAGCAGTAGGGAATTTCTCTTCGAAGTCTTTTGTGGTAATAACACTTGTAGAGATGATGGAGCCCACTGTTGGAGGAGCAGAGTCCTTGGCCTTGTTCTTGTTCTTTGAATAACTGATACATTTTGAGAAAGAAGCCATTGTAGGGAAGTAGGAGAAGGTTTTTATTTGAAGAGAATTAGAGAAAAGATGAAGAGAAAGATGCAAGTCAGATAAAGGAAGCTTGGAAAATTATGGAGTACAAGGGAGAAGGTTGATGCGTATAAGTAAAAGTTTTGGCGGCTAAATTCATGGTCATGATTACCTCGATAATTGGCAAAAGTTGTGCTGAATCGTAAGATGACTTGTGTTTGGGGCATTAAATGTGGAGAGACGTACGTCTAATCAACCGTCAGAAACCTTCAAAGGGAATTATAGTAATCCGCCAAAAGAGTGTTTCTACCAACTTTTCGGTAACACAAAGTTATGTCACTGGAAAGTAGGGGGACTATCTGTATAAGGTAAAATATGCTATGACACGTGGCCATCTAAAAAAGGGGACACATGGAACCCAAGACGAGAGGATGGCCAAAGACCGAAGGCAACTGTTTCATTTGTCACCGGAAAGAATAACGCTCATAAAGATGTGACAAATACTCTTCGCCCTGTAGCATCTAATAAAGAATATTTTGTGGCATTAAGAGCGATTACCCGTTACAGGAAATTTGGCATTTATGTTCACCGTTACATCTTCATCAATGACCCTCATAATTGACATTAAAGAAGGGCACAATCCTAGGACCTCCTTCCCTAGACATAGCTATAAATAATGAGCAGTTATCATTGTAAATGACACAAATTTTCTCGCAAACTTACGCTACATTCTATACAAAGCTTAATACAATTTTATCTTATTGCTTTTTGATTTCATTATTGTTGTGTCCGGAAACCATGTTCCCGAAACCTTTGCTTCTGTTGTTTCGTCTACATCATAAAGCTAAGTATTGCATAATTCTTCAATCATTCTATTATTTCATGATTAAATTAATTCACTTATCTAGAAAACACGTATAAATTCAACTGTATCATTTTACGGGTAAACATAAGGGTTCCATAATCCTGCATATTATGTTGAATTCTTTTCGTGTTTCAACTATGGATATTTTTTCCAAAATTTATCTTTGCATTAAGTATTGACTATTTCTTAATTACTTTATAAATATTTGCTGTGTGTCCATTACATGCTCATAAACTGGCCGTCCTACGCTATTTTGACAATAAATTATGACAGAAACCTCTTCGAGGATTGTAGCTTCTCCTTCACCTTTTTAATCAGCTCATTGTAATAAGGCTGCATCCTCCTAGTGTAGAAGATACGTGAATGAAAATTGCCCCTTTAGGAAACCCGTGACTTGTTCTACCTCCCAACACAAAACTGTCTTCACTCTCTCATGTAGATAGAAGGAGCTCTTGCCTCTATTTTTCTTCTGTTCAATGTGTTCATAATCATCTCCAGCGACTTTACTTGAGCAGAGGCAAAAATAATTATATCGTTTTGCCTGAATTTTATTCATACTGTAATGTTACCTTAGAATGATTCATAAATTCTAAGGTGAAAATAGAATATATATAATTTTTGCAAATTCATATTATTTGCACTGTATTAGTGTAGGGTATTCTACATTTAGATTAGAGACTTGTATTATCTATCTATCTACAATTATAATATATATATATATATATAGAGAAAATTTATATCTATACTATATTAAAAGTGGGAAACCCTTAAGTTAAAAGTTAAATTATCCATTTGCCCTTTTAAAAAATTAATTATCCTAAAAAAAAATTTTAACAAGGAAAGAAACTAACGCCTAACATATAAGGCAACCTTTCAAACCATTATGAAGCCCTATAAGAAAAAAAGGCAACGGTTTGTTAATGCACTAAACAATCACCTTCTATTTTAATATGTGTATCAAGAAGCAACGGCTGTGATGCTCTTGGATTTTCTCCAAATTCTCACGACAAGAAAGAAGTGCAAGAAGAGGAGAGAGAGACAACACAAGAGTAAAAACTTGAATCTAAAGGCCTACAAAAAATTGTGATTGTAGGAGTATAAAAAGATAATAGGGGTGCCACCAATAGAGTTTCATGAATTCTTGCAAGTATCCATTCTAATTTTAACGTCGTTTGTTAACAATCTATTTCAACTTTTTCTTCAAGTCAATCTCCTCGCTTAGTTTCTCTCATCTCTAATGTGGTTATCTTAAATATTAATTTTGCAAAATTACATATATTCATCTGTTTATTGAATGATGTGATAGAGCAAAGACATGAATGATGCGACAAAGATGTCTTCAAACGTGTCAAAATGACATGGTTTTTCGGACTCAAATAATGTTCTTTCTGGCCGTTGCTCGGAGAGATTGGAGCAGTTTAACGAAAATAAATACAGATTTCTGACTGAACTTATAATTTATTTTTGTATTAATATTTACCATTTGTCATTTATGAAATTTATTTGGTACATATTTATTATGTTATGATTTTGAAATATATTGATTTGCAGGCATGTGATGACTGGAAATAACATATGGTTATAAATTAATTTTATTTTTTCTTCTGCCAAGTAAAATTGATTAATTAATATGTAATTTCTAAGTATGCATAAAATATTATGGATGATTATTTTCAAGGTTGAAAGATATAAATTAAGCTTAAACTAATATTTAAAAATATTCTTGAGATCATGAGAAAATTAAAGTTTACATAAATATTATTTACCAATTAGTGACATGTTATCATAAATCTGATGTCTCTTCAGAGAAGCATAACACATTAATATTTTATGTATTATGCTCGGCAACAAAAAATATGAGCAATTTAAAATTTGTGATACACATTGGTCATTCAAAGCTCTTGAATTTTAGTCTTATTTATTTAAATAAGTCTCATTTAGTTAAATGGAATGAAAAAGGAAATCACCTTACTCTGTTAAACTAGCGTGAAGAAAGGACCATGGTAAGCAGAGGAAGATATAAAGCTCTAAGAGTTTACTGAAGAAGAAGAAATTGAATACTTTTGAATAATACATAGAATATGTAGAACTTTACCCTTAATTTTATCTTACTTGATTATCTAATTTTTAATAGGTAGATAAAAGATGACTCATTATGCAATTCATTTTTCATATCCGTCAATGATATTATTTGGATTCTAACACTTATTGATATAAATAAGTATTACTTATAGGTGTATATGATGAAATTGAAATTTTTTGCATGATATATACATTTAAACATGAATAGTAAGGCTTAAAATATTGCAAAAAGAAGAAGAAGAGAAATCAACCCAGAGAAGACAATTATGCCAAGCCAATTGATATTAGTATGGATGAAGGATATGAAAATATCAAAAATGGCTAGAAGAACAAAAATAGAGTTGGTCGAAGAGTATATTTGTTTGACTTTAATTTATTTATAAAAGATCTTAAAAAAATTAAATTAAATATTTTCAAATGTATATGCATTAAGTAATTTTTAGTATATATATATTCTAAAAACTGATATGAAATTCACGTGCAACGCACGTGTAGAGAGACTAGTATATTAAAAGTAGGAAGTCCTTAACCCTAAAGTTACATTACAAAAATACCCATAAAATGATGGACATTTTTTACTCATTTTAAGTATTAGTTAATAATAATATTCAAATAAAAAGAATAAAACTAATTTGAAGTACTCTTAGAACAGTTGTGTCCTTTCAATTGTATAACTAACCTTTCCATTCAATAATAGTCTTTTATAATAGGCAACCTTTAGAGTTAATGCTCCAATAGAATATCATCGACCCAACTTCTCATAAAAGTGATTATTATGGTATAGATTTAACTAATTCATCTCCTGCAATGATAATTCAAGTCATTGCCTTTAGGCGGTATTTTCTTCTACTATATATCCTCAATTTGGTATGACTTCTTATGCTAAAATGAGTTGATTTCATAGAAAATTTATTGAACACTACTCTATATTATCTTTATCTTTGTAGACTTGCTTTTCTCAAATCTCATTAAAATTACCTGTGAGTATCATTTTGATGTTTATCCGGAGATTCTATTATTTTTACATGTGTTCATGGTTCTTTGTAAGTTTTACTAAGTTTATTTTATTTTAATACTTTGTCTTCCATGTGATATGAATCCCGATATATAATCAAAAGCAATATCTTTATTAATAACATAGTCTTCCTTGGAAAAAATTAACATTTGAAATAACTAATTAGTAATTTTATAAAATAATTATTATATTAATAAAAAAAAATACATTAGTTACATGATTAATGCTAAAGAGACCATTTGTTTTAATTACATATACATTTTTTGCGTGTATAAGAAGGTCCATGTATTAAAAATTTAAGACATAATTGTTTTGCACGAGTATCAAAAGTAAAAGAAAATAATTGAAGATATATATAAATGTGTGACTCTTGGTCTGAAATCTTCATTTATGTTTAAGAATAAATCAATTTCAATAGTTGAAATGAATCAACTCATGACCAAAATATAGCCCAATAGAAGATCGAGTCAACGAACATATACATATGTGTGTGTGCGCGCGCGTGCGCTTGAAAACTAAGAACAATGAGATTTCACTACGCGCGTATACATAAAAGAAAAGAAGGCTCTAACAACCTTACTTGACCAAATAATCGACGAGCAAACAACTACCCTTAACTCTCAAGGCCAGACTAGCTTAAGCTACTTTTATCACTATAGCCAATTGTCTGTCTCAAAAACAAAGAAATAGAGAGCTTCGAGATATTGAAATTTTTCTAAATTTTCTTTTCATTAGCTTTCCTAGATTAAAGGAACCACAAATACAATGACTACCATTTAAAAATTGTCACTCTACCATGCACGTCAAGATTGACATATGATTTGATAGCGACATATTCAATATGAACCAAGAAATGACATCCTACAAATGCCTTTCCATAAGACTAATTAACATGCCAACTTAATGGAAACGACACACATAGTGGGAGTTTTGTCATCCATGTACTTGATTTTTTCAATTCCATATAAACACTAATACTCATATCGCTGTAAATTGTAATTGACGGATATTCTTGAGAAATAGCATACTGAATAACTATTGTGTTACTGTCCTTTTGCAATTGCTTTGCAATCTCTTTGAGAAGTTGTTCAAATTTCCAACATGTCTTTATTAGAATTGCATCAACATGAAATTTTATGAAATTATGTTTATTATCCCATTCTCCAATATGTTGCAGCAGAATTAGTATATTTTCCATGATTATACAGATTTGAAGTTATAACTACTTTTACGTACAAAATCGAATCTCGACAATGCAAATTTCAACAGTGTTGACGTCAAATACTGAATTTCAATAGAATATTTTTCGAACTCAAATCAGTTGTTATGATTCAAACCTTCAGATTTTCAAACCGAGAACATAATGTTCAGTTAAAAATTCAGAAGTTTGAGCGCTAAACTTCTGTAATACGCGAAATCAAAATCGGAATAATACAACGCGAATTTGAGCATCAAAAGTTTCAATATCTTCGAAAGTCAAATCAGCTGTTATGATTTTAACAGATTTATACTTCTACAAAATTTAAGGAGAAAAAGTCGAATTTGAAAGAGAAATCAACATATTCGCTTTGTTTTTTTCAGGCTTGCAATCTTAAAATCTTCAACAACAATTTTGTGATGCTGGTGGAAATCTCATTTTTTGTGCGCTAATTTTTGTAAAATTCTGCCAAATTTGAGTAGCTTTTCTCTTTTTATAGGTAGGTTATTAGCATAGGTAGGTATTTTAAAATACTCTATTTGTTTATTAAATGGGTAAGAGATTGTAATTATTTAATGAGCAAAATTCTTTTATGGGTAGAGTAGAGTAAATATTTTCACTTTTATAGGTAGTCTTGTCTTTTTCCCAAGTTAATAAGCCCCATTGAGAATGGACTAACCCATTTTTGATTTCTCTATTGGATTTCTTGGGCTTTTCTGGAGAAATATTACTGGGCTTTCATTTCTTCAACACTAGTGGAAAAAGAGAAAAAGAAAGGAAAAAATGGCATGGTATAACAACCTATGAAGATAATTGGTATAAAAAATTCATAGTTTTAGATATTGACACCCTATAGCCCAACTTTAAGTTTTTCTTTCTTTTTATTGGTATATCATAGCCAAAATTAATTTTATTGAAAATCAAAAGTAATGCAGCACATTCCCCTCTCTCCCTCTTTAACGGTACTCTTCTCTATCTCCCCCAAATTTTACTCCAGATTTTTCAAATCCCCTAAATCTCTCTCTCTCTCTCTCTCTCTCTCTCTCTCTCTCTCTCTCTCTCTCTCTCTCTCTCTCTCTCTCTCTCTCTCCTTCTCCGATAAATACTCTGTTATGGTTTCTTCTTAATCTTTTTCTCAAGTATTTTTCTATGTCAAGAGACGACTCCACGTATTCATCCCCCATTGTATCCCGTATATTTCACCATGTACATCAGTGATATCTCATGTATATTTATGTATATCCATATAAACCTGTGTTATATACACGATATACAATATAATATATGCAGACTCTATCTGTGTATATCCATAAAAAATCATGTATAATGAAAATTTGTGTTATATGCATGATATACAATGCGATATACATAGAAGTCCATAAAAGTGTTGTGTAATATACATGATATACAAAGTGATATACACAGACGTCCATAAAAACTTGTGTGTGAGATACACTGATGTACACGATATACAACATGATATACACATGTGATTTTTTTTTCTGAAACCAGTCTAAATCACTTTTAATATTGCTCAAATTTTGTATATAACATCGTCTAGGTATTTTCAACCAATTTCAATCACACCCCCTCGTTCAATCCAATAAAAAAAAAGAAAAAGAAGAGAGAAGAAAAATAAAGTTGAACTCTATATTTTCCTATTTTTCTCTTATTTTTTGCTTCTGATTTTGTCTAATATGAGATCAACCTTACCTTTTCATCCCACTGACTTTTTTTGTGTGTGCATAATTTGCAATAATTTTCGCTAAGCCACGAAAGAGAAAGAAGAGAGATAGAATAAGAAATACAAGGGGAGAAAGAGAGAGGGAAAAAAAAAAGATACATAGGTTACAGAGAGAGAGGTATGTGTGTGTGTGGGTGGGGGGGGGGGAGGGGGTTATAAATTGAAAATAAATAGGAAGTAGATTTTTTAAAATTTAGCTATACAATGCTAAAGTTTTTGGGCCTCTACTGCCAAACTAACTTTAAGGCCAAAAATATGCCAATTATATTAATGCATTGTTATACGGTGTCAATTCTCTAAAAGAAAGAGAGAACTTAAATCCACAATCTTATCTTTTAGGTACTATAGATGTGTAGAATTCAATAAGCCCAAATAGATGTCTATTCAACCACTTAAATTAAAAATAACTTGTGAATGATAATATATGCAATATATATATATATATATATATATATATATATATATATATATATATATATATATATATATATATATATATATATATATATATATATATATATATATATATATAAAATTAATGTATAATATATGTATACCGATTATAAAAGACAAATAGTGAACCCGATCGGCTATTTGTGTAAAGATTGTAGAGTTCTTTTAAATATTTTTAGGTGGAAAAATGACAATGTATAGGCGCTGTAAAAATAATAGCCGAAAAATGTATAAATTTTGTATATTTTTTATATATATACATTCTGTATGTTATATACAAAAATTATATAAATTTTATATAATTTTTCGGCTATCAAATATAAATAATTTATGGCGCGAGCTAAAAGTGATAATACCCCTTTTTAGATTATGATGTTCCTGTATTGTCTATGTAGGCAAAGTTAATAAGCCCGTTTAGGATGGACTAGCCCATTTCTCTATTGGATTTCTTGGGCTCTTTATGGAGAAGCGTTATTGGGCTTTTCTTTCTTCCACACTTGTGGTAAAGGAGAAAAAGAAAGAGAGAACTTAAATCCACAATCTTTAGGTACTATAGTTTATGTGTAGAATTTTATCAATCCAAAGGCCCTCTATCTTTTACCTTTTGTTTAGGCAGTTATCACATGTCCAATCCATCCCCAAAAAAGATTGAACAAATGAAAGTATTAATTAGTTAAATTGAAAAAAAAAAAGATCCTCTAATCCTTTCATGAGTTACATGAACTGATGAACAGTCTACTGGGAGAAAAAAAAATCCATTCTATTGATTGGGAGAGAGGATGGTAATTTAACTTCTTTATGTAAGTTTCAGTAAATTCTTAATTCTATTATGTTATGTAAACTTCTCAATTGTCAAATAAATTAATCCCTCAATCATATTTAACAATATTTCTAGTAGATTGCCAAAAGTAATAGGGTTACCACGTTTCTCCACATGGATGACAGTTTTTCTTATATTATTGACTTTGTTAAAATGACATTTTCCATGTTTTAAGAAAAATAATTAAATATAGAAGGGTTTCAAAAAGAAAAAGATCGAGAAGGACAAGATATTACTATAGCTTAGGATAAATATTTCATACGTAGGGAGAGACTGATCTAATGTCCGAATATGCCAAAGCATGCATGTAAATAACGTGTAATATTGCTTTAGATCATATCTTGGTAATAATTTAGTTTTGATGAGATAGGTATTTTGGATTTATTATTTTTATTTTCTAGACAAGGATGGTGATTTGAGGGTGAAGAAGAAAATGTGCAAATAAAGATGTTGCACCCCATTTCAAGCAATATTGCTTTTCCTGTACTCCTTCGGCTTATTACCATAATCCTTCTCAATTTTCTTAAGTATATATTCGTGATCATTCAAGTGTACTGAATAGACCGAACATTTCTATTGTGAAGCGGTTTTTTCTATCGGTCAAACCCAGTAATTTTAGTTCATACATTCTATTTGTTTTAAAAAGTTTATTGAATAAGTATAAATTATTAATTTAGAACATAGTAATTTAAAATAATTAAAATCTCGAACAATAAATTTGAAATTTTGGTTTCGCCTCTGTTTTTGTGAACTTTATTCTAAAACAGAAACCGAATGTGTTTGGTTTTAAAAGATTTTCAAAATTCAGAATAAAATGTAGTTTCTGAAAATTTTAAATAACCCGAACACATGACTTTTTTGCAACAAAACTAAATCAAATGACGTTGGCTTTTTTGTCGAGAAAATGAAATAATCTGATCCCTTGTTCTAGAAGCTATGTATGTATTAGACTACGTAGTAGGTGCGAGGTCATTGTCACTTATATGCTAATGGGAGGATTATCATTTAATTTATCAAATTTAGAGGATGCTTCAGCTATTAATTCTTCTTAAAATTCGTTTTTTCTCATTTCTGATTTTCATGCCAATACAACAAGGACTTCGATCCACATATTTTTTACTAAACTATAAGTATTGGTTAAGTTTACTTCCTACTTAATTTCATCTTATGGCTCCTAAAAGTCATCAACCAATCATAATAAAGTACTCAATTCGGATTATAATTTAATCGACCAAGCATATGAAACTCTTATATATTTCACGTTATTTGAATATCTTTCATTCCAATATTTATAACTAATTTATTTCTCCTAAATGTTATAACCTAATATTTATGTAACAATAATAACTACTACCGCCAAGGATTGTGGTAGCTTGGACATATAATATGTCTCCGCCCTTAACTAAATTCTTGGGGTTTAAATCATAAGAATGACAAAAATCCTTACCGGAAGTGCTTGCCCCTTTGATATGCCTTACACAACTCCAATCGAGATTATTCGGAGTCCCAAAATGGATACTTAATATCGGGTTAAAATTTAAAAAAAATACTACTAGTTAAGGCTCAATCTCAAGTAGGTGAGGACGCAACTTATATGTTATCTAAATTTTGTATTTAGTTAAATTTCGCGTTGCTTTAAGAAGTTGTAGGCCATATGAAAAAAATTATTTTTATTTGACTTTAGGTTTACTTTGTCCCAATTTTAGCATATTCAATTACCATAGTGTCTCGCACCCAAAAAAAAATAAAAAAAATTACCATAGTGTCATACATTTGGACTTGTGCTTTAAGAGGGTAAGTAAAACATAGGACATTACTACACCAACTCAAAAGACCCTTATTTTATTTTATTTTTATGTGCGCGACTTACCCCTTTTATATGACATTTCTAATCTCATCTTATCTTTATGATTAAATGTCCATCTTAACACCTTCTTTCTTTGTCAATCATCTCTAATATTCACTTTCACATAACAATATTGGTCCAACAATTGTTCTTATAAAACTGTTTGACTTTGTTACATATTTTCGTATCCTATAGCACCTTTGCAATACTACTCTGCTTCAACTTTCCATTTTAGTTCTATCTGTTACATCTCCCTTTATCATGTCATTCTCTAGAATATCGAACCTAGATATCTAAACTGTCTGCATACCATAATATTATACAGCATTGCTTTCACATTTTTGTTCTTATGGAAGCTATATTTAGAGCGCACTGCTTTTATCTCTACTTATTATTCTAATTCTCTTGAACCCTCAACTTAGAGTAGCTAGGTGGGAAAGTCAAATAATCCTTGTTCATGCATAGACTTCTCTGGTACGAAATGAACCACTTCAAATATAGGTTTATTGGTCCGACCCAGAATACGACTAATCCAGCATAGGCTACATGAGCTCCCAGTAGTTTACCAGATACATTGAGTTATCGGGCATTCCCGGCTTACCAAGCGAAGCTAGCGGTTTCTTGGTCACGACTAGCTAAGGCTAAAGTTCCATTAAAGAGCGTTTCTACTTGGTAGAACCTCCTTGAAAAATATAAGGTTTTCATGAGGTGATATTGAGCCGTCATCCAAGTATGTCTACCTTCGTTTAAGAGAATATTTTTGGGGTAAAAAGTTCAAATTGAGGATCTTCTGCTTCGTGAATTTCCTAAGAAACAAAGTAATAGACACGTAGGTTCAGGACTAGACTGACTACTCCAATATCTGGAGTGCTTCATTATATTTCTAATTTTTGATTAACTAGATCTCTCGTTTAGTTTAATCAATCCACACAATATCAGCTGAAAAATGACATGTACCTTGGACTGTGAATATTTGTTCAAATTTTATACTTTTTCCTTAGTCTTTGTGTTACAATAGAATTAAAGAAAACTAACTTTTTATTCACTTCTAAAATTTTGTGTACGGGTAAAATTGGGGGCAAATTTTTTTTCAATTCCCCGATGAGAGAACGAAGGGGAAGCACGAATTGACATGATTATAATCGAGGCCAGGAACTCCTCATATCGAGACACGAAAAAAATGAACGATGTATATGAGATTGGACACGGTAAAACGACGTACCTCGGACCAAGTATAGCTTTTGGACCTCGGGAGACGCGGTGAATGGTTATGCATGACGGATAAGGGGCTGTAATATTTTTTCTTAACCGGATATTACAATGCAAATTCCGTTCAATATCAATTTTAGATCTACAATTATCGAAAAAGTTTATTTTTCCCTTTTTTAGACTTGTACTAGGACTGAAATTCTCCTACTATATAAATGAGAAGATTTTCTTTAGTCTGACAGATGACAACACGCAATTCAAAGCAATAAAATTTTACTTTTGTCTTCTAACCACTATTCAAGGCATTATTCACTTGTTATTTTCTTCACACGTGACCGAGCTTGTACCGAAGGTCCAATTGAAGGCGAGTTTCACTGTTCAATCTAAGACCAGGCTTGGTCATTACATTGAGATTGGTTTGGTCATTTATTTTATATTTAATTCATCTATCTGTTATTCGTAATTATTCATATTAAATTAAACTATGTATCCTTTAAACTGCGTACAAATTTAATTGTCATTCATTTTTAGGGTATACAGTTTGGCGCCCACATTGGGCTAAGGATAATAGTGATGATTTGGTATGAATCTCCATAACACACCCTATTTTACGCTTGTTCTTTGAAATCTTAATTCTAGGTCAGCCTAAGAATGTCAAATTCTCAGTCCGCTCACTTGAACGTTGATGTTGAGTCAGGCCATCACGGTGAAAATAAAAATCTGATGCCCAGTATTGATGTGCCTCCTGCCAATCCTAATGGTATCCTAGTCGCCGACCCGGTCGATGCTAACTCGTAGGTGGCCATCAACATAAATTTGCCAATTGATCCCTAAAACAGTATTCGCGGGGGACCTCGGTCAACAACTCGAGAAGCGTCCGAGGGTCAAGGTTATTGGGTGAGCCTACGATTGATTTTCAAAATGTTACAAGCTCAACAAGGAGCAATAGCACAACTGCACAACCAAAGCCACACCCCTAACAAGGTCGAGCCCAAACAATCCCAGGAAAATACTTGGAGAGACGAACAAGTTTCCGTGAGACTGGATGAAGCCTAGCCCGAAAAAACTTCAGAGGTAATGAAGATGCTTAAAGCATTAACAAAACAGGTGGAGTGGGGCGATAAAAATATTGAGGCCAACGACAAGAAGGTGAAAATATACAACTCCAAGGTCAATCAGATCCAGGGAGCACCTCCGATATTAAAGGGACCGAACTCCAAAAAATTTATCCAAAAGCCCTTCCCTCCGAGCGCGGCACCGAAGACGATCCTGAAGAGGTTTTGAATACTTGACATTCCCAAGTATAATGGGACCACAGATCCCAATGAGCATGTAACCTCCTATACATGCGCAATCAAAGGGAACGACTTGGAAGATGACGAAATCGAGTCGGTGTTGCTGAAAACGTTTGGAAAAACTTTTTCCAATGGGGCAATGATATGGTACCACAACTTGCCTCCAAATTCCATTGACTCATTTTCTATGCTTGTTGATGCTTTCGTAAAGGCTCATGCCAGAGAAATCAAGGTCGAGACCAGAAAGTCATATCTTTTCAAGGTCAAACAAAGGGATAACGAGATGCTTAGGGAGTTTGTGTCAAGATTCCAGATGGAACAGATGGATCTTCCACTAGTTGCGGATGATTGGGCCGTTCAGGCATTCACTCAGGGGCTTAACCCTCGAAGCTCCGTGGCCTCTCAACAGCTAAAAAAAACTTTGGTAGAGTACCCGGCGGTAACCTGGGCCGACGTCCACAACATGTACCAATTGAAGATTAGGGCAAGACGACTAACTCGGGGCCCCTTCTGGATCTGTTTACCCCATCAGAGCGATGATAGATCTAAGAGGGCCATTGATCAGGAGCCAAGACCGGTCCGAGATCGATATCAGCCATACAACACGGATCAGAGAGGAAACAAGTTCTGGCGTCATCCAACTAGGAACGAGAAGAGAAGTGATCAAGGGCCGAGCGGCCGGGGCCTGATGAGCAAGAAAGGGTTTGACAGGTTGCTCGGCAGTAGGTAAGCACCAAGATTATCGGAGTACAATTTCAACATGGACGCTACAAGCATCGTGTCGGCCATATGGCGCATCAAAGAGACCAAGTGGCACTGACCATTGCAGTCCGACCCTGCCCAGAGATATCTTAATTTGATGTGTAAGTATCACGACACTCACGGTCATAGACCAAAGATTACCGGTCATTAAGAGAAGAAGTTGCTTGATTGTTTAACAATGGGCACCTCCGAGAATTCCTAAGCGAGCGAGCTAAAAACCACTTCAAAAATAAGGACGCCAACAAACAGGTCGGATGAAAGAAGCCTCAGCACGTTATCAACATGATCATTGGGGGAGTCGATGTTCCCCAAGGGCCAATGATGAAGCGCACAAAAATGTCTACTACGACAGAAAAATGTACCATGGATTACGTTTCGGAGGGAGCTATCTCGTTCAACGACGAAGATGCCGAGGGCATCGTACAACTTCACAATGATGTACTAGTAATATCTATACCTATCAATAAATCTAGGGTTAAATATGTTTTGATTGATCCAGGTAGCTCGGCCAGCATCATCAGATCGAGTGTCGTAGAGCAACTGAGTTACATGATCATATTGTACCGGCAATACAGGTATTGAATAGGTTCAACATTGCGTGTGAGACCACGAAATGAGAGATAACTTTACTGGTAAACACTGCTGAGACAACCCAAGAAATGAAGTTCTACATGATCGAAGGGGATATGTGGTTCAACGCTTTATTTGGAAGGCTATGGGTCCACAACATGAGGGTGGTACCTTCGACCTTACACTAGGTGCTGAAATTTCCCATGCCGGGGGAGTCAAAACTGTCTGTGGAGAACAACCGACTGCAAGGGAAATATTTGTTGTCGATGAAGTGATCCCGGTGCCCACAGTCTCAATGTCAAGAAGCGCAGAACCGACCAAAAAAAAAGAAACGAAATAGCAATCAATGATGCCGACCTTAGTCGAACCGGAGAAACAGGAAGAACAAGGAGCAGATGGTGAGGAAAATTACAGTGTCTCGAGATCATTCATAGTGCCCGATGACACCGACGCCACCAAATCAACGGTCGAGGAGTTGGAGCAAGTTATATTAATCGAGCATTTACCAAATCGAAAGGTATACCTAGGCACGTGATAACCCTCGAGCTCAGGAAAAAACTTATTAAGTTTCTTAAACCTAGCGCCGATTGTTTTGCCTAGTTCCATCTAGACATGAGAGGGATCCCACAAGAGGTAACCACTAATAAATTAAGTTTGGATCCAAAGTTCCATCCGTTCAAGCAGAAGAGACGGCCACAGTCCGAGATCAAACACGCGTTCATTAAGGATGAGGTATCCAAACTTCTAAAAATAGGTTCCATCCGGGAAGTTAAATACCTGGATGGATTAAGTAACATAGTAGTAGTACGTAGAAAAAGAAATAAACTGATGATGGGTGTAGATTATAAGGATATAAACAAGGCATGTCCAAAAAATTCTTTCCCTTTGCCTAAGATCGATCAAATGATGGACGCAACGGCCGGATACGAGATACTCAATTTTCTTGATGCCTACTCTAGGTACAACCAAATTCGGATGGACCCGGACGATCAAGAAAAGACTTCTTTCATAATAAAGTTCGGCACCTACTGCTATAACATAATGTTGTTTGGATAAAAGAATGCCAGTGCCATATAACAACGCTTATTAAACCGGATGTTCGAAGAACAAATATGAAAATCAATGAAAGTTTATATTGACGATATGTTGGTCAAGTCCCAGCGAGCAGAGGACCATTTGAAATATTTGCAAGAAACATTCATCATATTAAGGAAGTACAACATGAAGCTAAACTCGGAGAAGTGTGTATTTGGGGTCGGTTCGGGCAAGTTTATCAGATTCATGGTATCTAATCGAGGGATAGAGATAAACCCCGACAAAATAAAGGCCATAGTAGGACATCACCGTAGTCAACAATGTCAAGGTAGCTCAAAGACTAACCGGGTGGATAGCCGCGTTGGGTCATTTAATCTCGAGATCGTCGGATAAGAGCAAAAAAGAACAATTTTTCTTGGACTCCGGAATGCCAACAAGCTTTGGAAGAACTTAAGCGATACCTGTCGAGCCCCCCTTTGCTGCACACTCCGAAGGCGGACTACAACTGTACCTCTACTTGGCGGTTTTCGAAGTGGCGGTAAGTGGTGTCCTAGTCTGGGAGGAAGAAGGTACACAATTTCCTATTTATTATGTTAGTAGATCCCTAGGAGATGTCGGAACAAGGTATCCTCACCTAGAAAAGTTAGCGCTCTCCTTACTAAGAGCTTCCATTAAACTAAAATCGTACTTTCAATGCCTCCCCATATATGTCATGCCTTTTTACCCGCTGAGGAATGTCATGCATAAGCCCGAGCTCTCAGACTGGCCGGCCAAATGGGCCGTAGAGATCAGCCGATATGATATTGAGTACATACTCTGGACTGCCATAAATTCTCAAAATTTGGCGGACTTTGTGGCCGACTTTACGCCGGCCTTGGTACCCGAAGTCGAAAAGGAATTGTTGCTCACTTCGGGGGCTAATTGGGGGATCTAAACCCTATTCATGGATGGTGCTTCCAATGCAAAAGGGTACAAATTGCAGGTAACCTTACACCAAATCAAGGAATGTACTCTGCAATACGTACCTCGAGATCAAAACAGTGAGGCCGATGCACTAGCCAACTTGGGGTCGTCTGTCGGCTCCGATGAATTCAACTTGGGGGTAGTGGTGCATCTGATAAACTTGGTGGTAGAAGAAGGTCACGCCGAAGTAAACTCGACAAGTTTGACTTGGGATTGGATAAACAAATACATAGACTACCTGAAGACAGGAAAATTGCCACCGGGTCCCAAAGAATCGAAAGCCCTGCACACCAAAGCTACCAGGTTTAGTTTAGCCAGAGGGAAATTGTTCAGAAGGTCCTTCTTCGGCCCACTGGTTAGACGCTTAGGTCCGGGAGAGACCGAATACGCCATGAGGGAAGTCCACAAGGGCACTTGCGGGAACCATTCGGGGGCAGAATCCGATGTATGGAAGCTGATCAGAGCCGGCTACTACTGGAATGAAATGGAGAGGGATGCGAAAGACTTCGTACAAAAATGCAACGAATGCCAAGGACACGCCACGATGATTCATCAACTGAGAGAGATGCTTTACCCGATCCTGTTACCATGGCCATTTATGAAGTGGGGAATGGATATCGTCGGTCCCCTGCCATGGGCGCTTGGTAAGGCCCAATACATACTACTCATGACTGATTATTTTTTCAAATGGGTCGAGGCTCAGGCGTTCGAGAAGGTCCGGGAGAAGGAAGTTATTGACTTTATCTGGGATCACATAATATGTCAATTTGGGATACCAGCCGAGATCGTTTGCGACAATGAAAAACAATTCGCAAGGTAAGTAAGTTTTTCGAAGACCACAAGGTCAAGAAGATATTATCAATGCCTTACCACCCAAGTAGGAACGGACAAGCGAAATCGACAAACAAAATTATACTCCAAAATCTAAAAAAGAGATTGACCGATTCAATGGGAAAGTGGAAGGACATCTTACCCGAAGACTTGTGGGAATACCGTACGACTTCGAAGTCGAGTTCAGGAGCAACCTCGTTCTCTTTAGCCTACGGAGCGGAAGCCTTAATACCAGTCGAGGTAGGGTAACCGAGCCTCAGGTTCTAGTATGCTACCAAAGTGTCAAACGGCGAGGCTATGACCACGAGCCTGGAATTATTGGACGAAAGGCGGGAAGCCGCCCTGGTCTAGTTTGCCGCCCAGAAGCAGCGAGTAGGGAGGTACTACTTGAGAAAAGTAATACTACACATCAGGAACCTAAACGACGGGAAACTGGGTCCAAATTGGAAAGGACTGTAAAGAGTTGCTGGAATTACCGGCAAAGGCTCGTATAAACTCGAGTCGGGAAACGATATGCAACTACAGAATAACTGGAACGTGGCACACTTAAAGCGGTACTACTGCTAAGGTATGAACTCAATTCCCTTTTTAATTTCGTTATATTTCGGACTAACTTATGGAGGTACTCGGCCAAGGGGAAATATGACTATTAGGTCTGAAAGCATGCGTTGTACTATTTTTCCCTTGAACCATTTTTGTCCCGAAGTGGATTTTTCGGCAAGTTTAACGAGGAAACAGTAAATTGTGCTACCTTATTTTTGAAGACCGGCCTTAAACTGGAATTACTGATCGTTTGCATCAAACCAACTGTATCCGAGCCCTCACAGGTTCGACTTCAAATACTAAGGGCCATTACCCCTAGGTTAAGATCTTTAGAAAGGGTAAATTTTATATGTCAAAAGCCAAGGCTTGGTGGTTACGATTCATTGTGAGGGTCAAACGGTCAAACGAATCGTGCTCATATAGCCGACTATAGCCACGACACAAGGCTTATGCGCCTCCAATTATGTTCTCTACATATAAAACAATGAAAGAAATCTTTGCTTCCCTCATACTTTATTACTATGCATTTTGCTTCGCTGATACTTCCCAATGGATCCTAGATCCCAAAGCCCACGGGCTACCCCGACTCGGGGACTGTCGTCTGATAAAAAAATCGAACAGCTTGGGCTATCAAATCCCAGAGGAATCGAGCCTATTAGGCAGTGGCCGAATATGAAAGGCTACGTCACCCTAAAACGGCTTAGAGACGACCGAAGTCCGTACTCAGAAAGTAAGGCCCTTATGTATAATCAAAACCTATTAAAGGGGTACCCTTGACAAAAACATCGTCGTATTTGACTAAAACACTTAAGCATCTTAAAGGCCTTTGATTTTATCAAAATTTCAAAGCCATGAGTAATTCAGAGTTGCCATCGAAATCAACCCCCATTCAGACCTCCGAAAAACAGATGCTCTAGATCGTGTTTGATTCTATGCTAAGGCATTAGGAACGATACACAAATAAAAAATTGCAAATAGATGCTGAAAAATAAAAGCATTGTGCTGCCAAAGACAAAATTTTATATATACTTCAAAATATATTTACAAAGGCACGATAAAACGACCTCAAAATAAATAAGAAAGAAAGTATACATAAGGGAAACAAAAAAGAACTAAGGCATCTACGCTTGATCTTCACCGGAGCTCGACTCGGCACCAGAACCGTCAGAACCTTCGGAACCTTTGGAGCCTTCGGGACCCTCAGGTCCATAAAGTTCCTTTGCTTTGGCTTGAAGCCTCTTGGCTTATTCAATCTTGGCCGACATGTCAAATCCTCGGACGTGAACCTCCTTGAGGGTCTCCCTCTGGGAAAACCGCTTTACATACTTGGTCTTCATTCTTAAACGAGCCTCGACTATCTCTACATCAACCTTATACTGGCCAACATTTCCTAAACTTTAGAGGAATCAACCGAAGTTGACTCCAATTTGGGATTCAGCGCAGTATATTCCTAGCCAAGGGCATCCCATTCCGAGGCGGATGATGCCAGTTGTGCTCGGAGTTCATCATTTAGCCATGACCACTTGTCGGTCTTGTCCTTTGACATCCGTAGCAGGTCCTTGACCGATGCTAGCTCCTCTTTTGTAGCCTCTATTTTCGAAGTCAACAGGTCCATCCGCCCCTCAGCGCCTCGACCGTGGTCTTGATCTCATCCATCTAGGCCCGAATCTGGTCAATCAAGTCTATCTTCTCTTGGTACAACGAAGTTGCATCGTTAGTCATCACGAGCAACTTCTCATTTTTAGCCTCAAAGATTTACCTTCTCGAATAGATTGGTATGCTCATGTTTCACGAACGAGGCCTCATTCTGTGCCTTTTCCAGCTCTGCTCGGAGAATTTGGAGGCCCTTAAGAGCCCCGTCTTGTTGTTCACTGAGAGCTTTGTACATGTCCTTCTTCCAGACCTACTCTTTGAGCTCGAACTCGAGCTGGATGATTTCCATTTGGGACCGAATGAAGCTTTCATGGTGGAGCACCGAAGCCTGAAAAATAATAAGGTCATTAGAATATGCTAAAACTAAGCAAAATTTGCAAAGGGTACAAGGAGTAGATATTTTACCCGGTTCAGTGCCTGTTGCGCCTCGTTGAAGAGGCTCGATGTGCCTACCTCGTTCACCTTCATATGGTCCTCCTCGGTCATCAGGCAATGAAGATAGCTGGCCATACCCACCGTAGCGGATAGCACCCGAGCGTCCGCCGGGATAGTAAGAACGATCGTTCTTTTATGGTCGAGATCCACACTCGGGATAAAAAACTGCCTCACTAGCTTCGGGCTCGATATCGGCTTGCCCGCTCCTGATGACACATCCTTTTTTGGGACCTCCAAGTGTCCAAGCACGGAATAGTCCTCCAACGCGCTCATGTACATGCCATCGAAGAACATGTTGAGGGTATCATCTGCGCCGCGTGCCGTCTCATTTGATTTCTCTTTATCGACTTGAGCATCTTCAAATATAGACTCTGTGTGGGATGGCGTCTCCGTGATGACGATGACACTGGCTACTTCCTTTGGGGCAGGAGCGGCTTGTCGGGAGGCCTTGGCCTCCGGTTATCCTTCTAGTTTTGAGCTACAGGGGGATCAACCTATTGGCCACCTTCTCCGGTTGCCGCCCGATCACCCTCGTTGATGATTGACATGTGAGCAATGAACTCCAAATCATCGTCCTCTGGGTAATACTTGAGTCGGAAGAGGGAATCGGGGTCCGGTACCCTGGATTTGGTGTTTTTTTTATTTCTTTTCCGGACCCGGACAACTACCCTCTTCTTCTTCACCTCGGCGTACGGGAGCCAGAGGGTTTTCTCTTTTTCTTCTTTTTCTCCTCCTTTGCGGCAGCTCTGGGCTATCCCGAGGCGGAGGGTTCAATAAGCGAGGACGGGGTCTCATCCTCTTCTAATAACCGAAGCTCGGTGGTTTTGGGCAAACCTGTGAAAGGGGAAAAGACTTGGCAAAAAGAAAAGATAAGTACGTAAATGTAATTAATCAGGAGGAAGACTCACCATGGAAATGAACTTCTTACTTTCCATTCGAGAGCTTGCACCATTCGTGCACAAAGTAAGACATTTGTTTGCAAATCCCCTCGACATTCATTGAAGCGGAGGACTGCATTGGGAACTTGGGCGACCGCTACACAACGTAGACACAAGCAATTAGAAAAAGAACAAAAGGAAGTATCAAACACTCAAGAAGGAGAAGACTTACGGGATGAGTTCCACTTTTCAGGGAACAATAAAAATTCGGGGGGAATGAGGTCTTCAGTTTTCACCCGAACGAACCTCCTCTGCTAACCTCGATCTTGATCTTCATCGATGTTCGAGAATGGAGCTTTACTTGCTCAACGAACGAGCTTGATCATCCCCCCATCGAAAGATTGGGGACTGTAGAGACAAAGCAGGTGGTCGAGGGTGAACCGAGATGCTTCGTTGTTGTTTATGAAGTGATGAAGGAGGATTATGATCCTCCAAAAAGACGGGTGAATCTGCACAAGGCATACCTCGTACCTTTTGCAGAAATTGAGGATTATAGGGTCCACTGGGGCGAGCGTGAAGGGGTAAGTGTAAACACTTAGATACCCCTCCACGTGAATGGTGATGTCTTCGTTGGGCCTCAAAAATGACCTTCTCCTTGCCCTCCCAGTTGCATTCCGCCCGAACTGTGGGGAGTGTGTCCTCGGTAACAGAGCATATGTACCTCTATACTCCCTCGCCTCGGTCCTATTGACTGGAGGCCTTCTCGACTTTGAAATCATTTTCAATAGAACAGCCCCCGAGAACGAAACTCTTTAAGAGAGGCTCCGGGATTACCTCGAGAATGGTCACCTCGGTATTCGTGGCTGGATTGGAAGTTGAAGGGGCCGTTTGCTGAGGCACGGATTTGGAAGTTTTTGCCATCGAATTCTAGAAAATATGAAGGTTTGAAGAAAAATATGAAGGTATGAAGGTCTGGTTCGAAGATTTAAAGAAGGAGTATGAAGATTTGAAAATGAAGATATGGAGATCTAGGAAGTAATGTATGAAGATTTGAAGGGGTTAGAGTTAAGTGGAGAATTCGAGGGTAAATCAAAGAGCTCTAGAATCGAAAAGTAAAAAAGTGAAAAAGGGGTCGGAGCTTTTGTAGAAGAAGGATAATCAATGCGTGACATTTTCGTATTCAAGGGCAGTCAATCGGCGATTGACACGTGTCCGAAGTCAGAATGACGCGACCGATGGGATGTTTCTGTTACATCCTATATTTTCGTACGTAAAATTGCATCGTGAGCAAACTAATGTAGGACCCAAAAATGAGATCATCTTTGAATATATATAAAGCAAGTTAATCATATTACCTCGGAAGTTAAAAATATTGAAGATCATGAACAACAAGTACAAAGAGGGTTGGAAGGTTCAGAAGCTAAAGGAATTGAAGAAAATAATGTTTCGTCGAAAGCCGACAAGTTGGGAATGTTATAACATGTAATTTTGGGGTGAGACCAGTGTGTTTAACATAATAAGGAGTTTATGTTTTGAGTTATGTTATTCGTATGATAGTCGTGTGTTATGTTTTGAAGTCAAGCGAGTGGTGGAACAAAAGTCGATGAAAGTCATCACAAGTTACATTCATATGTTTTACTGAAACTTTGGGTCAAATGTAACTGCAATTGTCTCCAAATATACTTAGAGTTATGGGGTGTTCCACCCATCAAATGAAATATCTATGAGTCTATTTTCCAACGCATTAAACCGTTTGTCAATACGATATTGGAGTAGAGAGATATGGGCATTTTTGCAAGACAACGCAGACTGTCACCTACTTGCTTAAACGAGAATCCAAAACTAGGCCAGTTCGGGTCATCCAAAACTGGGCCAGTTCGGGTCGTTCAAAGAGGCCTTTTTAAAAGCTTATCCCCTTCATATATTAGGATGATAATAGGGCAAAATAACCAGACCTAATCTCTGCAAAAGTCCTCTCAAATATTTCCCACAAACCCCAATTGATTTTCTCTTCCTTTCAAGTTCTAATTGGAGGTAAAGCCTAGAGTTTGAAGAACCAAGATAGGAGCTGAGTTATCCAACAAATAAGGTAAGTTTACTACTCTCTTTCATCCATTCTTTACTGCTGTAGATGCATAGTAAGTTGTTCTATATTTGTAAGAACTCACAGGACGGTGATCGAAAGCCGTGAGTTCGAGTTATTCACTTGTAGCGGACTGTTTTGTGGATTGTTTTGTGGACTGTTTAGTGTTGCTGTTGGGCTGCGTGATTTACTATTGTTTTATGGAGTTTTGGAGGAGGAAGGGTGTGGAAAAACACCACATAAATGCAGGATATTGGGCTGGTCGTTTGTCGTAATATTTTCGGGTTGTTGACACTAATACAATAGTCGTTTTGTGTATGAAGAGATTGGGGTATGTTGGGCTGTTTTGTAGTATTGTGTGGTGTACATAAGGTTGGAAAATAATGTATATATGTTATTATTGTTGTTTTTGGTGTTGTTGGTGTTATCTTGAATTTGGAGAAAGTAAGTATTATAGGGGAGATGCTGTCCGATTTAATACAAAATAAGCATGTCGTTCGTTGTGCGATAGTTGTACATTTCGTAACTTAATGATAGTATTATTATCGTTGTTGTAGATTAAGGTGAGAAGAGGCGAGTTCAACTTGGTGATTGGAAAGATTGTGATAAGGTATGTTAAGGCTAAGCCCTTCCTTCATTTTGGCATGATCCCGTAACTACATATGTTTGATAACGAGACATAAAGAGAAGTTCGTATTCATGAATTTATTAACATTATCCTAGTCTCAGAAGTTATAGTATTCTCCCTTATCGAGACTTTATATTCAGTTAAGTATTATTTTCTTCCAGTCAAGTGAGCAGATGGTCTATATATCTATATAGTATTACAACATTTTCACCACCATCGAGCTATAATCGATGGGCAGGCCCCTATTGGGCAACCTCTGATCAGATGGTATGTTATATATACCGAGCCTAATATGGCCGAGCACCTATGAGCGAGCCTAGGATGGTCGAGATACAGAGTCTAGTATGTCGAGCGCCTATGAGCGAGCCTACTACGGTCGAACAGTTACACGTATCGAGCCTTATAGGGCCGGACATTTATTTTACTTACTATATTGAAGGAATTGAGTCAGTATCAGCAGGTAAGTATATCTCCAGATCATCTTTGACTCCCAGTTACTTCCGGTTATTATATTATCAGTTCAGTTTTAGTTTTCAATTATGTTATTTTCTTACATACTCGGTATATTATTTTGTACTGACGTCTCTTTTCTGGGGACGCTGCATTTTATGCATGCAGGTTCAGATAGACAAACGGGTAGACCTCCTCAGTAGGTGTTTCCAGAGTTCAGCCTGATCGGTAAGCTCCACGTCCTTCGGAGTTATCGGGTCTAGGTTTTCGTGTACGTCTTCTGTATGTATGTATATATGTTATGGGTAGGTCGGGGCCCTATTCCGATCACAATATATCCATCAGTAGAGGCTTGTAGACATATCCTATTGGTTAGTGTAGTATGTTGGGCTTGTAGGCCTGGTATGTATATTTTAGTGGTTTGTCAGTTGTAGTAGTTATGACGGCCTTGTCGACCCAACTTTATATTGATGTTTAGTCAGTGCTAGTTTCCATTCAGTTTTATATTTTGCTTCGCAAATTTTCTTGCAAGGTGGCCCCATGGCCAAATTATGACATTATAGTTTCAGAGTCCCTTAGTCGCAATTTGGTATGCTAGGTTAGGTGAGGCATCGAGTGCCGGTCTCGCTCCTAGGTTCGGGGCGTGACAGTTTCACTGACCCGTCAACTCAGTTGTAATATATGAAGGAAGGAACCAGGGTTAATATATCGCTTGTCGTCGCTTCTATAAATCTACTCTTTGGAAAATGAGGGGACTATCTGTGTACGGGTAAAATCGGGAGCAAAGTTTTTCCTAATTCCTCGATGAGAGAACGAAGGGGAAGCACGGATCAACGTGATTATAATCAAGGCCAGGAACCCCTCATATCGAGACCCGGGAAGAATAAACGATGTATATGAGATCGGACATGCTAAAGTGACATGCCTCGAACCAAGTATAGCTTCTGGACCTCGGGAGATGCGGTGAACAGTTATGCATGACGTATAGGGGGTCGTAATATTCGCCCTCAACCGGATATTACGGCGCGAATCCCGTTCAGTATCAATTATAGATCAACAATTACCGAAAAAAGTTTATTTTTACCTTTTTTAGACTTATATTAGGACTGAAATTCTCCTACTATATAAAGGAGAAATTTTTCTTTAGTCTGACGGATGGTAACACGCAATTCAAAGCAGTAAAAGTTTACTTTTGTCTTATAACCACAGTTTAAGGCATTACTCACTTGTTCTTTTCTTCACTCGCGACCGAACTTGTACCGAGGGTCCAATCGAGGGCGAGTTCCACAGTTCAATCTAAGATCAGGCTTGGTCATTACATTACAATTGGTTTGATCGTTTATTTTGTCTTTAATTCATGTATCCATTATTCTTAATTATTCGTATTGAATTAAACCATGTATCCTTAATAGTCACTCATTTTTGGGTAAACAAATTTAATTGTTACTATGTTGACCGTAATATCAGTAACTTTTACTTAACGTTCTTAAAAAAAGATAATGTCATTTTCCGTCTTTATCGACTCTAACGCGAGAATAAAGACGTAAATAGGAAAATACTCATATGAAAAACTCACCTTGTAAGTGTTCTTTTTAAGTTGAAAGTGAAGTTATTTTAAATTATGAAAAAGATCTACGATGTGCTAAAGAGTGAGAAAAAGACAAAGATGAAAAAAAAAGTTATATATGAGTTCTGAATTTTTCAAAACAAGGAAAGCCAATCTCTGGTCCAGCTAATTCTTTTTTTAAACGAAAACTGCCAATCACAGCAAAAATTTGATGACAACAGGTGTATGCTTGATCCAAGTAAAAAAAAGAAAAAAAAAGAAAAAGAAGACACGTGGATGCAGGATAGCTATTTTGTAGTTTGGGAAAAGAAAATATTGTAAATTTGTATAATTGCCTACAAAAGTCAGCCGTATTCTGTATCGTTGAAATTGATAACAGCTTGCAGCATTGCATCACAGTTAGTTACGCCTTAAATATAACGTTTTAACTGCCAAGGATGATGCCGTTGCATTGAAAATACTGAAATAGGGTGGAAAAATGGAGGAAATGAGTGAATATGGCTTTACAATTTGAAAAGAAGAAAATTATCCTATAAAGATCTTGTGTTTTATTTTTAGTTTTTTTATGTGTAAAAATTAAAGATTTCTTATGAAAAAAATATAAACTAAAAATAAATTTATAAAAAGCTATAAAACTAATTAACTATCTTCAAAAAGGGATTTACTTCTGAGTTAAGTTAACTTAGACATGAAAGTCTTCTTTTCTATCTCTACCATGAAGTAAGACCAACCAACTAACTGAATATATATATTAGGACCCATTTAGTCATAGATTTTGTCAAAATAAATTTGGGTTTTATTTAGCAAACACATATTTGGGCATAGATTTTACCTATATTTTGGCAAAATCCCAAATCCTAAAACCAGCTCAATAGCTGGTTTTGGGCCAAATCCCTAATAATACACATGTTTTTCCAAAATAAATTTGGGAAATATATTTTGAAAACGTATGTCCAAACACATTTTCATTTTCAAACCAAACTTTACCCAAAATAAATTTTTCAAAATAAATTTGGAAATTTATGACCAAACGCTAGCTTAGTTTGAAACAACCAAATATTGGGTAGCAACACAAAAAATATCACCAACAGCGCATCTCTAATTCACCACATGCATGTACTATTCTCTGTGTAGTACAGTTTTATGTCGGTCACGATTCGTGAGGCAATCTTCCTTTATGTCGATTAGGGAAGGCTCGGCATACTTGGTACCTAAAGCGCAATTAAAATTAGAAGCCTAATTTTTTTAATAATTAATTATTTTAATAATTATTTTTCAATTGATAATATAGCTAACCGATTTAATTATTCTTGAGATGTTATTGATCTTGAGTAAGATTTTATCTATTTTTATTTTTAAAAACTTCTTTCTGTTGAGGAAATTGTTAGGTATTTGAAAAAGAATCAAGTCTTTTTATATAATTAAGTATATCGATTAGAGTATTATCTACACTACTTGTACTATTTTTCTTAACACTTTTAATTCGAAATATAAATTTAAGCCATCAATATTAGAGTGACTATTATGCTTTAATGGTTAATGGTAGGCTATAATCTTGTGTTTTAGTCACTTATTGCACTCTAAATTACTGCACTTTATTCGTTTTGAGCTTTAATTGATAGTGTTCTGTACTTATTTTGTGTTTTATGCCTTGTAGGAGTGATTCCAAGTTATGTAAATGTTATGGAATGAATTCGAGTGATTTGGAGCTTTGAAATCTGAGTAAAAGTCTAAGGATTAAGCCGGGATCGTGTTCGGGGGTTTAGGACCAAGTCTGGACGTCAAAACGCAAGAAAAATCCATACTTTGAGAAATCCTCACTGCCGCGGCACGTGGGGCACCACGCCTGTGCAATTCTCTGCTGCCTGTCAGAACTAACTCTCTGAATTTTTCCACTAATGCCCCGCATGATGCGTCGCCCCATGCGGCGCGCCTGTGCAATATTTACAGAGTACTTTTCTTATTTCGGTTAGGAAAAGGTGATTTTATTTGGGCCCGACCTTACTTGGTATAAATACATGAAAAAATATTATTTTCTGAACTTTTGACACATATTCGACCTAAGGAGGCTAAGGAGGGAGTTGGAAGAACAAGAGCACGAGGATTTCATCATTCCTTGCTCACTCAAGACAAGAGTTTGGATTGAGTTTATGTTTTCCTCTATTTTAACTTTATTTGTGATGAATTGCTCCATATCTATGGAGTAGTTCTCTTCAGGGTTTTATGGATTTGGTGTATTGATGATTGTTTGTGAATTATAACTCTAATTTTATGTATTGAAGCGTTTTGGATGATTTAATTGTTGCATTTATATTCACTTGTTCATGTAATCGAGAGAGGCATAACTTGTGATATCTTTGCATTATATTGTTGGTTGAGTTAATAGATTTTTCTAAGTAATCGAAAAAGGCTAGTTGAATCATTGATTAAACCTAGTTAGGAGAATAATCGAAAGAGGTTTTTCTAACGACCAATCCACTATGCATTCTTGCATATCTTCACGTGTTTAAATTGGTTCATCTTGTGAGGTTAAAACTTAATCGAGAGAGGAGTTTTTACTGAACGTTTGAACTAATAATTGAGTGAATTAGAGAGACTTACTTGAACATTAGAAATGAATTATCTAGAGTTAAATCCCAAACAATTATTTTGCGCCTATCCTATCAAAACCCTATCTTCTCCCATTGATAATCTTCTTTGCTTCTTCCTTGTTTCGATTGTCATTAGTCAATAGCTTTAGATTCTTAGTTAATTTTAGTTAGACTTTTTATAAATCTCAACTGTTGATAATCTTGGATAGCAACCAATCTAGAAATTACGAGAATACTGTTTAAATCAAATTCACGTGGATACGATATTATACTATACTATATTTGATTAGCGAGTATAATTTAAGTGTGTGTTTTGCGCTTGTCAGTGGTTAGAATGTAAAAAATGCAAAATGAAGGTTATATCAAGTTTAAGGAAATTATAAAGATATGTTTACTCGGGAGGACTTCTCCATCACTCAACAGTCACATCAACTTCACAATGATAAATTTTTACTATAAAATGCTTAAACTTTTTAAAGAAAAATTAACACATAACATATTCCTTTTAAAACTGGGGGCCTAAGGCTACTTGCCTAGCCCTTCAGCCGGCCCTGATGTCGATTTAGCAAACAAATTCCTTTAGCAACTTAGCCTAATACCCCTAAATTGTTGATCGAAATGGATTATATGTGCCCAAAATTGGTTTCTAGGCTTATGGTACTGGTTGTAGCCGCGGGAGGTGGGGGATCTCTACCAAAAATGTGTACAGTTAGTCTACAATTGAGTCCAATTTCTCTCACAAAACTTTCAACTCATCACTTTCTAACTAAAACGCTTATCGTAGTAGAGAAGCGGAGTTCCTTCACCACGTAAACCGTTTGAACACTCGAGAATCGTTTGTGACGTATTGGGCTACTATTAAGCTCACCAGCACACAATAATCGTTTTTCACATAGCATGTAAACTACGGTTTACAAATAAATGTTGAAAAAGTATAAACAGTTAGTTACTGCGTTATCTATCTTAGTTAAATGAGGATGTAGTTTAAAATCTAACTCGAATTTAAGAATGCAAGGATCTTCTCTATTCTACAATAGATTTTGAGTACATTAGTGTAAAATCAAATTAGTTTAAACATAATATTGACTCAATGTCATTCACTTTAGAGTAAATTCGGTTTAAACCTCCTATAAGTTACCCTTGCCGCTCTGCTCTTCGAGTATCGCCTCCTACTTGCCCTACATAAATTGGTATCTTTACACAAATAGCCAGCTATATTTATTGATTACTTTTTCTAGCCATATATATATATATATATATATATATATATATATATGGCTAGAAAAAGTAATCAATAAATATATAGTTTATATATTGATTATGCATAATTATACATATATAATACAAAAATTATGCATATATTATATCTCTATCGACTATTTTTAGTTTAAGTGATTAAGTGAGCGGTTATTTGGTAATTCTTCTAAATTATAATCAAGAAAAATAACTAAAAGGCGCAATTCTTATTATTCATTGCCGTGAAAAATTAAAGGTCGAGGGATGTGACGAGTTCCTTAGACGTGTATTAGTGAAAAATAGACTCGCCACGTAGATCTATTAAATGGAAACACATGTGAGCAAAGTTTGGAGAAAAGTGAAGAATGACATGTAAAGAAGATATGTGAAACACTCTCGGGACCAAACATACTCGTACCGTGCCAGTTAGCCTTGAAACTGATCATCATAGAAGCCCGGATTAGGTACGGGAAAATAGCTCATAATTACAAATGAGGAAGGAATCAATTAATCCCGGATTATATGGGATTCACCATCATTATGACATCAGTTACAATCAATTATGTAACGTACAATAAATACAATAAATCATTGTAACAGGCAGAACAAGGCAATCAATTATGAAATTGACTCAACAAGCACGAGATTGACTCAACAAGAATGGGATTGACTCAACAGGTACGAGATTGACTCATCAGTTATGGAATTAACTCATCAATTGCGAAATTCCAGCATTTACACAACTGTTACAAGTCTTCCAAAAGTAATAGATGGATTGAGTAAATGCTCATAATGGACCCATAATTCAAGAAGAATGGTTACTTAAATTTAGCCCTATAAATAAATATATTTTACCACCATTGTAATCATCTAATTTTCTTCTCTACAATTCTATACATTGTAATTCATAACATCTTGCTCCCAAGTTAGCCATAGTACGACCCTTCAAGCTCTGTTCGACTCATCATCCTATCAAGGATCATTCAACAAGAATTATTTCTTCTCTGCTTTATTTTTATATTATCTGCCATTAAATTTATTTTTCACTTCTCTATCACGTTGTATAAACAAAAATTTATATCTTTCGGATCGAATCGGTTGCTTGTGGCCCGTCATATAAAGTTTATTACTTTGACTTTGAAAATTATTTTATGGGTTAAACAGTTTGGTTCCGTTACTGGGAACTCAAACAAATTTGCTATTCTTCCAAAGATACTAACAATTTTTGTCAATATTTGCTTGTTTTCAGTTTAAACCTTCATCATGACCGAAATTTGTCAATCAACACAGTTGAGGACAACCAAGCTGGAGATGGCTTTACCATGAAAATTAAAAAGGGAATAGTAGCCATGATAATGATAAGTAAGCAATAAGCAGATAAAAATGAAGAATGTACATCGGTATATTGGTACCATAACTATTAGTACCGGAACTGCGCCAAATAGTACCGAAACATAAGGTTCAGATATATCAGGTAATTTTAATTTGCAAAATTTAGTTCTAACTTTACAGAAACAGACCAAGGAACAGAATGAGCGGATAGAACACCTTCGAAAATATCCAAATATCCCACGAGAATGATATGCATAACTGTTATAGCACCGGGCTTCAAATAGAGGAAGGCACGGAGTTTCAATCGAAAGTCAAAATAGGTTCGGAGACCAAACAGAGGTGGTCCTTGGGTGATCCGAATCTACATGCAGAAATCCAAAAAAAAAGGCCCGAGCAAAGAGATACGGGATTTTCTTCACGGGCTGAAAAAGATCCGAACCTTCACGTACAAGTAAGGAATCACCTTGGTAAATTACAAAATTTCACCGGAGAAAAATAAAGGTTAGAAAAAGCATGGGTAAAACACCTACGAGATTGCTTACAAAGATACCGTACCTGACAATTGGAAAAGAAAAGAGAGGTGCGGGATAAATAATTAAAGACTACGAGGAAGAAGGTTCATTAATAACCATGGACAATTAGACAAATATTTTCGAAAACAATCCTTGAATCGAAAGAATCATAAGCCACGAGGTTAAATGCTAAAGAACTAGAAACTATCTGTAACGACCCGACCGGTCGTTTCAAGTATTACAACCCCGTCTCCCCATTTACTGCTCAAGTTATGATTTTTAGTTGTTTTATGATTTACCGGATTAATTGGTTCAGGTCCGGTGAGGTTTGAAATAATTTGAAATACTTAGTTCGAAGGTTTAAAGCTTAAGTTGAAAAGGTTATGTGGTGCTGAGGTAGATTAATTAGTACAAAGGTCGCGGCTCGGACTTTTTGGGTTGAACAATGCACCGATTTGTAATGGAGAATTTTTGCCGGAAAAAGAGTTATTTCTGCGGACACTATGCGGTCGCAGAATCACTCTACGGATCGCATAATGGCCGCAGAGTGAATCAGGAGTAGGGCAAGTGTGGAGGAAAGTTTGCGGCGCATTATGCGACTGCAGATCAGTTATGCGATGCATTATGTGACTGCATAATAGGTCTGCGGAATGCATAACGACCGCATACTGAGGCAACCTTGCCCAGTTTCGGAGGCCACATTTCGCGGCCATTTCGTGAGCCGCAAAAGCGTTATGGTATACCAAATTGTCTCGGATGTCTCGGTAAATGTAATCTTAATTCAAGAAGATAAAGGTACACATTTTCCTATCTATTATAAAATGCTCTTAAACATGGAAACTACATATCTACATTTTGAGAAGTTGGCATTAATTGCAGCTGCACTAAATCTAAGGCTTTATTTTCAATGTCATTCTATTTTCGTAATCACTATATTTTTATTACGCAATATTTTGCATAAATGTGAACTGTCAGGGAGGCTAGCTAAATGAGTAGTCGAACTTAGGGAATATGATATTATTTATCAGCCATGCACGACTATAAAATCACAAGTTTAGCAGATTTTATGATTAATCTTAGCTTGAATATATTACCAGAAGCTGAAAAGAGAGTACATGTTATTTCTGGGATAATTCTCGGGATCTGGACCTTCTACATAATTAAGCCTACAAGTATTAAAAGTCCCGAGTTAGGGACAATGCTTAATACCTATCAGGAAAAGTAGTTAGATAATTCATAAAAAATACTTTATTACTAACAACAAAGAGGAATATGAAGCATATGCTACATGGCTTGAATTAGTTAGGGGACTCAAAGCAAAAATATTGATTTAACGATTGATCAAATTCAAGAAAACTATGCAGCCCAAGAAAATTGAGCCGGATGTGCTAGTCTCGTATCTACTGCTGATATCCCCGACTCCAGAAGTAACTCCGGGCTCTTATTGAGAAATATCATTTCTGGATCAAACAGTCTCGGGATCGAGTCATCCCTTATTTGGGCGATCCCTGATCTATCATCAATTAGAATGAAAATGAGGTAATCTCGACTAATTTAATTTTGGAATAATAAATTCATTGATTACTTACAGAATGGGACTTTACCCACAGACAAGCAGGCTCTCGACAACTCTGAGTGCATCTCATTCCGTACTGCCTTGTTGAAGGAGAATTATATTTGAGAATATTCAAGGGTCCCAAAGCTAAAATGACATATGGACCAGATAAATAAAATATATGATGCGAGAAATTTATAAATAAAGCGGTGAAAATTACTTCGGTAATAAGGTTTTAAATCGAAAACTCATCAAAGCCAGTATGAATAGCTCAAATCAAGATATGGCATGATCCTCGACAATATTTTGGAACCTCCGTAGTTCCCCTCTGGTACCGTCCCTATGTTGGAACTGGACCATTTGAAAGTCCATCAACATCGAAACTAGCTATCCTATCAGGTACTATTAAACTGGAGACTGTCTAATTATTATTCTAGTGTTTGAGTTCTCATACCTCAAAACTCGAAGACTAGAGAGATTACTTATACTTGAAGATTAGTCAATTTGACCTGACATTATAAGAAGTGATACAAACAATCGATTACCTTGAGAGATAGAATTCCTAAGAGTATTCCGACATTATTTACCACCATATCAACTCAGTTAGTTGTTTTGCTCATATCAAGCATAAACAATTCAAACAATGTTGAACGAGTTCTTCAAAAATACATATACTACACGTACACAAAAAGAATCGAGAACTTCATGTCAGAGTCAAGAATCCCACGAAAAAAAATGAGAGTTTTATATCCAAGTAAAGATAAATGTATACAAATATGCCACCAGAATAAAGTTCACTTTGAACAAACACATGACTTATATTTGGTCCAACAACGACCATTCAAGTTAAATATATAAGCCTTTCTTAATGGCTAATTGTATTATGACTCGGATCGATTATCCCGTATATATTAATGAAAATCTCAAATATTATTTCGGATATGTGTCCCTCTCTACTTGAAAGTATGTTCATATACTCCAATTCGGATTCAACATCCAATTAGATTAAATGTATCTTCGGGACAAATCTACTAAAATATACATTTATTTGGGATCAATATTCCCTTAAACTCAATGTCTTACCGGGATCAATACTCCCCTAAATCCTATCGGGATTAATACTTCCTCAGACTAAAAGTATACTCGGATCAATCGATCCTATTTTACACCTGAATGAAAAGGAGACGTCCAATTCATAGTGTTTAAAATATATAAAAGTGCATTCTTTTATTTAAAAATTATACACCCAAAGGTGCAACTTTAAGACATAGCACATGATACGATGCATCCAAATATATATATTTCAAGCCTAAAACTAAATATGTGCACTCAAATAAATTCTTAAAGTGTCAAGAAAAATTAGTACTCGTACAAATTCCCAAAAGTACTAAATGATATCTAGACAATCATGATTACAGTACTTAAATTTGCCGTACTTATATCTTTCTCAAATCAGAGAACTCTCTCTTTCATCCGCCACGATAATGGAAATATCATCTAGCTTGGAGACGAAACTGAGTAGGCTGAGAATTAGTTCGGGGATTACTCTCACTATCCTCAGAAAGCTCTTTTCTCCCCTTGTCAAATCTTTTCTTTGGAAGACGTGGAAAGACACTCTCCAGATTAGTACCCATAGTACTCGTCTTCTAAAATCATCCAATCAAATGGCTAATGGTCGGATGCTTTATTTTTCGATCATAAAGTTAATCAGATGTATTAAATTTCTAGACTTTATCAAAATCAGAAGTAAAAAATTCTCGGTTATTAACATACTCGGTGTCTAAGGATGTGAGGTTATAAAATTTTCGGGTAAAACTAAAAACCTAGGAGTCAAAACTCAAAGATTAAAAATTCCGGATAAACACTAAAAATACAAGATCAAGCTTTCTGTGGTAGTAGTACTTTTTCATCACCAACCGATTATTGACGAAAAGAACATAAGCGGTGGAGTTGTCATCTAAATCTCTAAGTTCTACACTCTTTTTTTCGTCGCCTGGATTTTGTCCTTATTGGATTTTTCCGGCAAGATTTTTAATGAGGCAGAGGCAAGGGTGGAAAAGATAAAATCTTTCACTTCCCGGTCACATCACAGTGAGTAACCGGAAAGTGGGGGGACTATCTATATTAGTGAAAAATAGACTCGCCACGTGGATTTATTAAATGACGACATGTGTGAGCAAAGTTTGAAGAAAAGTGAATAATGACATGTAAAGATGATATGTGAAATACCCTCAGGACAAACATACTTGTACCGTGCCTGTTAGCCTTGGAACTGATCATCATATAAGCCCAGATCAAGTACGGGAGAATATCTCATAATTACAAATGAGGAAGGAATCAATTAATCCCGGATTATATGGGATTTACCATCATTACGGCATCAGTTACAATCAATTATGCAATATACAATAAATACAATAAATAATTGTAACGGGCAAAACAAGGCAATCAATTATGAAATTGACTCAACAGGCACGAGATTGAATCAACAAGCACGGGATTGATTCAACAGGTACGAGATTGACTCATCAGTTATGGAATTAACTCATCAGTTGTGGAATTCCAGCATTTAAACAGTTGTTACAAATCTTCCAAAAGTGACGGATAAATTGAGTAAATGCTCATAATGGACCCATAATTCAAGGAGAATGGTTACTTAAATTTAGCCCTATAAATAAATACATTTTACCACCATTGTAATCATTTAATTTTTCTCTCTATAATTCTATACATTGTAATTCATAACATCTTGCTCCCAAGTTAGCCATAGTTCGGCCCTTCAAGCTCTGTTCGACTCATCATCCTATCAAGGATCATTCAATAAGAAGTTTTTCTTTTCTGCTTTATTTTTTAAAATTATCTGCATTGAATTTATTTTTTACTTCTCTATCACATTGTATAAACGAAAATTTATATCTTTAGGATCGAATCGATTGCTTGTGGCCGTCATATAAAATTTATTACTTTGACCTTAGAATCATTTTTGGGTTAGACAAGACGGATCCTAAATACATGAACTTTGCCCTCCCTAGAATATATGGGATACATTCATTTGATTGATCACCATAAGCTTAGTTAGAGTCCCGATATACCTCTAGCTAGTCATAGCAAAGCTATATATGCTGTTTTGTAGGTCATTTGATAATATCCTATACATTTTTAGGTTGGTGAAACATACATGTCAATTTTCAACAATTAATTTATTAGTCAATCATATAATATCGTCCCTTTTTACGTGTCTCAGACCATTTATAACTCAAATGTCCAATCAAGGTAAAATCAAGAAAAAGAAAACATGGAGGACTGCTTTATTAACTTTAAAATAATAATTAATTAATAATTAATAATAATTAATTCGATAGGGAGAGCGTTAGGTGAAAACTTTAAGATGATGGCTTTTGGACTTCCATTTGTCTCTTTTATTATTACTCTCTCCTTTTTATTTTTTTTGGCAATTTGGTGTTAAATGATCAGCTTATTGTACATTATATCCGTCGAGGCTTATGGAAAACAATGGATGCTTGATGGATAAAAAATGGATATTATAGTCAAATTCATTGGTACTCGTCAAATACTGCACACAAGAAAATGGTCTAATCTTTTTTGACTCGCTCATATCCGAACGGATTCCCTACATTTGCTAGTACTAAGCTTAGCATCAATAGGTTGAAAGGCTTTATAATTTTTACTCTTAAACTTCAAGCTTACATAAGTAATAACCACATCCAAAAACATACTTTAAGCTAGCATTGGATTCTAGCTAGCTACCAATTACAAATTACAAATTAAAGGAAAATACAATACTTTACCATGTCTTGTTTTGTTTTCTTACGCTTATCTAGATCTTATGTAAAAAAAGTGAATGAGGTAAAACCAAAATAGATACAAATTATTCTTTCGGTCTTTCATTACTGGCATTGAAAATGACACAACCCCCCTAAGGCTAGTCAATGCCGTGTTAAGAGACACCTCTATTAACTAAGATTCTTAAATAATTTAAAGACATTAAAGACCACTTTTGAGACAAAATGAGCTTTAGAAGTCCTATTTTTAGCCTAGTCGTGGTATCATGAGTTGTTACATAGCAAGGGAGGAAAATATAGAACACCATGTGATTTTATATTTACTATCATTTTCAAATCTATAATTGGAAGAGAAAAATAGAGTAACCTGCAGAAAGATTTTCCAACATGGATTAGGTGCGCTAAATTTTCAGTGAAAATTATTGTTTCTTTTCTATCATCTTTTTTCCTTTCTCTTTTTATTTTTAAATCAAAACATGCACTATGTTGAACCGAGGATCATGAGCCGAATGTCTATCATAAATAAATTTTCTATCTTCTCAAGGTAGTGGTAAGGTCTACGTACACTTTACTCACCCCAGACTCCACTTATAAGATTATACTAAATTTATTGTTATTTGTTATTTTTATAAAGCATGCACTATGTGACAAAAAAAATGGGGTCATGATGGAAGGGGAAAAACAAAATTAATATACCGAGAATTCTATAGAAATTTTTTCTTAATGAAGATATCAATTAGTAGGTTAACATTAGTTGATGAATAATACTGAAATATAGGTTGTTTTAAAAAATATAACGTTCATTATTCTTTCAAAACCAGTTGGAATATAATATACGTACACAATTACCTAATTTACGTTGACCAAATATATTAAATAAATTATTTTTGAAGATGCAGATTTTCGATGTCGTTGTATAATTTTCTTAGTATTTACTATTTTATTTCTTCAATTAAGATAACCGTCTTCTGATATCTTTTAGGAAGTTGAAATTATTTTAGACAATGGAACTAGGATATTATTTACATGAAATAAATGGTTCAAAATGTTAAGACAAAAGCTTATACACGCTATATAGTACTCGGTGATTTTTTAAAGTATTTCTTTCTGTTTTGATTTAAAAGAGTAAGATTCAGATCCATTCATTGTCTTATTTTGAAATCATAGAAAAAGTCGCCACGACAAGCAAAAACAAAATATGTATATACAATCCAAACATGTAGATCGTGTTTGTTTAATTTTTTTTGGTAATCATACAAGAGAGTTGACGAACAACACATAGTGAGACATACATTATAGGAAGGTGAATATTATTAATAATTTAAACGATAAACCATGATCCTACATGTGATCACCTAACGTACTTGAAATAAACTTTATTTTCTCAATTTTCAAATGAAAATTATAGAAGTTGGGCAATGAGTGGTGAAGAAGTATGCTAGCATCTTCTCCAAATTATCAATATATTTCATCATATTGAAGGGAAATAACCATCAACATCCTGTACATTATTACGCTTTAAATTTGAACATTTTATTTTAAAACAAATGCTGAGACAAAGGATGAAAATGTGGATTGCTCTCTAGTAAATGTAGGGACATGAAGGGAAATACTATTAGTTACTATTTGTATAACATTATATATGCTATAATAAAGCTATTAGTTATTATTATTATTATTATTATTATTATTATTATTATTATTATTATTATTATGTCAAAAGAAGTTTATATATAAATTAAATGAAGCTTGAATATGCATTTTGCTGGCTTGGAGGAACTTTAATTGCTCGCATATGTCCATAATAAGTGACTTTTTTGGACATTTTATTTTAGTCCAAATAAGTATTTTTACATAATTAAGAAGGAATTAACATTATTTTTTTTAAATTTGCCCTTATTTGCATATTCCAATGTGTCAAGTTAATAATATGCAAATTTTAATTTAGAATAATTTAGTCAAAATACCTTTTTTCTTTTAAAAATTAGTATTTTCTTAAGGGGTGTGCCAAATGTAGCGTTGCAAAGGAAGTGGCACCTTGGATGTATAGATCCAATCTTAGTATCTCTTCCTCGTAAATATTGTCCAAACGGACAACGTTGCAACAAAAGTGGCACCTAGAATGCATATATAGATCCAATCTTTTCTCTCCCTCGTCGATATTTAGTACTTTTGTTCTCCTTAAATGTAAATAATATATTGTTTTTTTAAACTTTCTTTTTTTTAGTTAAACTATCAAATTTTATTTAACCAAGGATAATATTTACATCCGCTAACTCAATTGGACTCTAGATCTAGACCCTATCCAATATCTATACAAAACTGATAAAAAAACAGAATTGACCAAATATTTTTCTGCTACTAAGAGTACCTAGCTTTTGTTGTCTACCTTTCAACTTAAACTAGCTAGGGAAACTATGTAGCCTTTCTAATTCTTTTTGCCATTTGACTTTTGTCTGCCCTCGGATGTGTAAATCCAATACAATTTCTTTTATCCTCTTGTTGCAGGTTGTCTTTTTTCCTTGAAATCTTCTGTGATTTCTCTAAGCCCATGTGTGGTAGACCATTGCTGCAAATAGAAATACTAACATATCACCCCTGACTTTGCTGGTAGCCTTTTTTGTTATCCATTCTATCTCCTCATCCCAACTTCCTATTTGATGTCTTTCTCCTATCCACTGCAGTAATGTAGCCCATATGATTCTGGAGTAATCACATTCAAACATCAGGTGTTCCCTTGTCTCCTCAATATTTTTTTCATACAGTACACAGTCGCTTGTTACTGATATTCACCATTTATGTAGTCGATCAACTGTGGCTCATCTTCTATGTAATGCCAGCCAAAGAATGAACTGATGTAGAGCTTTGCAATGTAGAGCTTTTTAATGCTGAATTTTCCTTGCTTGCAGTAGCTGTTCAAATCATCAGTAGGGTTCTTTTCACTAAACTAGTCCCTAACATCAAATATCTTCCTAACAAGCCAACAAGCCAGTTTAGGAGTACTCATAGTCCCAACACTTCTGTCTTTTATATAGAAGCTATGGATCCATAGGGTATCTTTCTTTGTAGTGATAGCCCACAACAGCTTGCATAGGGCAGCCTTATTCCAGGTGTAAATATCCAAAACATTAAGCCCACATGCTGACATTGGCATACAAATTGTATCCCAAGCTATCAAGGCTCTTCTAGATGGTTCACTCCTTCCTGTCCATAGAAAAATTCTACAAATTGTGACAACTAATTTGATGATCTTCTTTGACAATAGGAACACCTGTGCCTAGTATATTTGTATTTCAAATACCACACTCTTGAATAGTTTAAGTCTTCCACTGTATGATAGAAATTTGGCTATCCAACAATTAATTCTGGCAGTGATCTTTTCAACCAATGGCATCCATTGCTGTATAGATAATTTTTTGGAAGACAATGGCACTCCTAGATACTTGAATGGTAGCTCTCCAAGTGTGAATTATATTTCTTCTAGAATCATTTCTTTGAACTCCCTAGGAACCTTAGCAATATACAGTGCACTCTTCTCCATGTTGGCCTTGAGACCTGAGACCTCAGAGAAGTGAGTGAATCTTTCCAGTAACAAGCTTATAGAAATCTTGTCTTCTCTATAATATAAAATCAAATCATCAGCAAAGCATATATGTGTTATGTTATTTCTGGAGCATCTTGGATGGTAGTTAAAGTCTGAATTATGCTTCAACTTCTTCAACGACCTATTTAGATACTCCATCACCAATACAAACAGGTAAGGAGATATTGGGTCTCCTTGTCTTAGCCCTTTCTTTGCTTGGAATTTAGCTGTTAGTCCCCCATTCAATAGCAAGGAGTAACTGACAATGGTCATACACTCCATTATCAACTGATCAAACTTCACAGGTATTCCAAATTCAATCAGTATCATCCTTAAAAAAAGCCACTCGACTAAGTCATAAGCTTTCCTTATGTCTACTTTTATGCAACATCTTGGTGAGACCCCTTTCTGAGTATATCCTTTGACCAGTTCATGTGCAATAATGACATTATTCAATATGTTCCTTCCTTCAATGAATGCTGATTGAGCAGGTCCCACAATAGAATCCATCACCATCTTCAATTTTACTGTAATGATCTTTGAGATGAGTTTGTACAAAGTGGAGCAGCATGCTATAAGTCTGTATTCCTTGACAAATGTTGGGCTTGGAACTTTAGGTACCAATGTTAGTCTGGTGTAGTTGACACTTTTCAGTAGTTTCCCATTGGTGAAAAACTCTTGAATAGCTCGTTTAACCTCTCTCCTCCAATAACCTTCCAGTATGTTTTAAAGAATTTAGCTGAAAATCCATCTATCCCTGGAGCTTTGTCATTTGGCAAGTCTTTAAGAGCTTGATCAATGTCCTCCTCTGTTACTTGTGCATTGAGAAGTTGTTGTTCCTTGGTAAGACAATGACTATTTCTAGCTTTCTCAATATCAATACAAGGGAGTTCAGTAGCTGAAGTGCCTAAGAGTGTTTGAAAAGTGTTTGAAAAAACCCTCTAAACTCTTGTTCTATCAATATAGGATCAATCACTCTAATTCCTTGGTCATTAGATATGGATTCAATTCTGTTCCTCAATTGTCTGGCCTTCAAATGAGCATGAAAAAATTTAGAGTTCTGGTCACCTGCCTTTATCCACATTGCTCTAGATCTTTGTCTCAGAACCTGTTCATTTACCCCTTCCCATTTTTCAATCTGCAGTAGCAACTCCTTTTCCTTGGCTATTAGCTGAATGTTGAATGGATCTTCATCAAGCGTTCCTTGAGTATTCTGCAGTTGCTCCCTAAGTTGGAAAATCTTTTTGTCCAGTGAAGACATCTCCTTATTCATGTGTTTTGTCTTATCTTTCAACCTCTGTAACTTTAGCCAAATTGAGTGCATAGTATGTCCATGTACTTGTTGATTCCACACCTCATGAACAACTTCTTCAAACTCCTTAGGATTCAGCAGCACATTATATAGTCTAAATGGCTTTGGCAGGTGATTTTTGGCTACATCAGTGTTAATAATAATAGGGGAATGGTCAGAAACTCCTGGCAATTCAAAAACTGCCTCTAGGCTACTGTAATGAGTAAGCCAAGAAGCATTCCCAAATGACCAGTCAATATTGTTGTATATTCTACTCTCTGCATCCCTTTTATTACCCCATGATCATTGGCGCCCTTTCCTATTTAATTGCCCCAGTCCAATATCCCTTATGCATTCTTGAAAATCCGCAACTTCAGCTTATTACACAGGTTGTCCATTGAGCCGATCATTAACAAACAAAACATTATTGAAATTATCTATAACTAGCCAAGCCTCATGCATATCAATATGTATTTGTCCTAGCTGCTCCCATAGGTCCCTTCTTTCATTTATTTTTGTCACGACCCAAACCGATAGGCCGTGACGGGTGACTGAGTTCTACCTATCGAACACCCATAAGCATTTGTCTAAGATATAAACATGAAATAAGTGTAGGTCATGCATAACGTTTGGAAATAAACTATTAATTCATATGAACAACCTACGTGGAAAAACATGCCCAAAAGACATATATACATACTGTAGGGCGAGCCGACAAGGCCACATACTATAAACTATACATGACTGTCTACAAACCTCTAATAGAGTGTACAACTGTATAAAGGAAGAGACTGGGCCCTGTCGTACCCATATATATATATATGTAAACACACCGTACCAAAACTCAAAGCAGCTCCGGATCAAATGGAGCACACCAACTCTCGCTGATCAAGGATCCTAAGAAGGGGGACCGTAAGCCTGTCTACCTGTACCCGCGGGCATGAAATGCAACATCCCCAAACAAAAAGGGATGTCAGTACGAATAATGTACTGAGTATGTAAAGCATGAAAATCAGTACATAAAAGACATAGATGAAACATGGGGTAAAGAATTCCACCCGTGAGTCTAAATAACTTTGTGAATCCTGAAACATTTATAATATCATGCACGTGCGTGTAAATGTCGTATCATGCATAGGTATAGGTGTACATAACATCATCAAGCCTCTGAGGGCATCCCATCATATCATCTCGGCCACTGCGGGCAAAATCATCAACATATACCAGCTGATCAGGTGGTGGTGCGTATATAACGCCTTAACCTTTTCCCATATCCCATATACATATAATATACGCGTATATAACGCCTTCTGGTCATGGGTCAATGTACATGTATAAATGCATGAAATGCATAAGAAATATGTTAATAAGATTTCTCGAATATCATAAAATTTATATTCCTTTCGGACAAACTTTATCAAATACATATTTTTCTGGGACCCATGAACAAAGGATATAATAATAATTCACATGGGGAATCAAGAATATAGACACCCCTAGTATTTCTATGAATAGAGTCATTTATGAAAGTTGCGTATTTTGCTCGTTTCGTTTGTATCATTTGGATCATGCCAAAAAGAAAGAAGGAATAGCCTTAACATACCTCAAGTCGTCAATGCAACTCAACAACAAACTTATGACAACTAGAGCACCAACCCTATAGCAAAGAAATACGTGTACAATTTAGATGGCGGTAGTATATTACGTATCTCAAATGATAACTCGATTCTAAAATAAAATGGACAGCATTTCCCCTGATTTTACTGCTCCCTCAAGCCTACTATAGGCGAGATATAAACATAATACAATCATCAACTTAAAACCAACCTAATTACAATCCGGGACCTTTAATACAACAAAACTCCCAAATATACCATAATACACTCAATCAACAAATTATCAATTAGCCTGCAACTACAACGACGAGCGACCAGCCTACAACCCTACCACATGTGGCTTTTTATCCATGCCATTTTTATCCTTCCCAACTCCATAAATCAGCAACACAATAGACAGCCCAAAATCAACATAAAACAGCCCATAAAATAGTCCACTACAAATCAAATAACTCGAACTCACGGCTTCCGATCATCGTCCCGTGAGGTCTAACTATTAGGAAACAAATTTATCAACTTTTCTTGATATTTTAAAGCCTAAATACAGAAATTATAAATTTTTATTAACTATTAAATACATTCCAAAACTCAAACTACAAAGAAAAAGAGAGGTGATATAGTGATACTTACGTCGTAGGGATCGTTCTGATGTTATCGCTTCTCGATTTCATACCCGGGATGTTAGTATTATTTGAAGCTATTAGAGAGATCAAGGACCGTTCTTTTATGGTGTCTCTGGTCAGATTCTATGTAAAATGAAGAGAGAGAGACGAGTTAAAATATATTTATCAAACTTTTAAAAAGTCAAAAGGTGCTAGCTTGGCACTCTCTGATTCGCCCATTTTCCAACATTTATATCTTTTTTATCCGGATATCGAATGGATGAACGATTAAGAGAGTTGAAAACTAAATTCCAAGACCTTCAATTTAGTATATAATATGTCCCAAAAAGACCTCATATAGCATACGAAATTAATTTCTCAAAAAGCTCTGTTATAGGGCAAATTCTTAGTCGGTTTTTTCGTAACTTTAATCCGATTTTCCCCAAACTTTATGTGTTTTGTCCAACCATCATATATAGTCATATTATGATTTTAAACTCATTTAAATCATGATTAACAAGTTTCATATTCATTATACGTCACCTTCGAACGTACAAGGTGTAACAATCTTCCCCCCTTAGAAACATTCGTCCTCAAATGTTAAACTCCTAGAGATTTATAGAAATTTTGGCAGAGTCTCCTCTGTAATGGTATCACTACCAACCTGTAAGACAGAAAACCCAACAATACAAAGCCACACAGGTCCACAATTATCAATAATACCAATGGTCTTACACAACCAATGACAATAACTAACATAAAAATCAAGTACCATATACGTACCTAAGGCTGTGATGTCTCAGTCCGATCCTCCTTCGGAAGAGGAAACAAGTGAGGCTACCTAGATTTCATGTCTTCTTCAGCTTCCCAAGTCATCTCCTCCACATTATTGTTCCTCCAAAGTACTTTAACCAAAGATACGTCTTTAGTTCTCAATCTCCGAACTTGTCTATCTATTATAGTAATGGGAGCTTCCTCATATGATAGATGTTCTGTGACCTAAATATCGTCAATTGGAATGACTCTAGAAATATATCCAATACACTTGCGGAGCATAGACACGTGAAAAACTGGAGTACTGACTCCAAGTTGGAAGGCAAGTCTAACTCATATGCTACCTGGCCTACTCTGCGTATGATCTTATAAGGTCCAATGTACCGAGGCATAAGCTTTCCTTTCTTACCGAATCTCATAACGCCTATCATTGGTGATACCTTTAGGAATACCCAGTCATCTACCTGAAACTCCAAGTCTCGTCGTCGATTATCTGCATATGACTTCTGACGACTCTGAGCTGCTAATAGCCTTTCCCGTATAAGCTTAATCTTCTCAACTGCCTGTTGTACCAACTCTGGTCCTACTAACTTAGTTTCCCCAACCTCGAACCATCCGATAGGTGACCTAAACTTTCGTCCTTAAAGAGCTTCGTATGGAGCCATCTGAATGCTGGAATGATAACTATTATTATATGCGAACTCAATAAGTGAAAGATGATCATCCCAGTTACTCCTGAAGTCCATCACATAAGCCCGTAGCATATCCTCCAGTGTCTGAATAGTACGCTCATCCTGACCATCTATTTGGGGATGAAGTGCTGTACTAAGACTTATTTGAGTCCCCAATCCTTTTTGGAAGGACCTCCAGAAATTAGCTGTAAATTGAGCACCTCTATCTGAGATAATAGATATAGGGACACCATGAAGTCGTACTATCTCCTTAATGTAAATCCTTGCATAATCCTCTGCTGAATACGTAGTCCTGACAGGCAGAAAACAGGCTGATTTTGTAAGTCTATCAATAATAACCCATATAGAATCGAACTTACACTGGGTACGAGGTAAGCCTATGATGAAATCTATGTTAATCACTTCCCATTTCCAAGTCGGAATCTCTATAGCCTGCAATAATCCATCGGGTTTCTGATGCTCAATCTTAACCTGCTGACAATTTAGGCACTGAGCAATAAACTCTGCTATATCCTTCTTCATTCCGTCCCACCAGTATATTACCCTGATATCATGATACATCTTCGTCGCTTCTGGATGAATGGAATAACGAGAATAGTGAGCTTCTCCCATAACCTGCTGGCGCAACCCTGCTACATTAGGAACACATAATCGACCTCGATATTTGAGGACTCCATCTCCTGTAATCTCCAATGGTGTCTTCTCCTTTTGAGGGGTTGTATCTCTGTAGTGAGCTAGCACAGGATCTTCATACTAGCGTTCCTTCACTTCAGTTACTAGAGAGGATATTGCCGTGTCCTGAATAGTAACTCCGGTACCACCTGAATCTAATAATCGAACTCCAAGATTAGCTAGCTGATGAATCTCATAAGATATCTCACTCTTCTCTGGCTGTAAATATAATAAGCTCCCCATAGATCTACGGTTGAGGGCGTCGGCTACTACATTCGCCTTTCCTGGATGGTATAAAATATCAACATCATAGTCTTTTAGTATCTCCAACCATCGCCTATGACGTAAATTCAATTCCTTTTGCTTGAATATATACTGAAGGCTCTTATGGTCCGTATAGATATCTACATGAATGCCATACAAATAGTTCCTCCACATCTTTAGTGCATGAATCACCACGGCTAACTCTAAATCGTGGGTGGGGTAATTTTTCTCGTGGTTTCTTAGTTGTCTAGAAGCATAAGCGATAACCTTACCATGCTGCATCAATACACAACCCAATTCAATGCTCGAAGCTTCACAATAGATAACATAACCATCGGTCCCTTCTGGAAGTGTCAGAACCGGTGCTGAAGTCAATCTGTCCTTCAATGCTTGGAAACTCCGCTCACAAGCATCAGTCCACTGAAACTTGGTTGCCTTCTGAGTCAACTTTGTCAATGGTGCTGAAAGGAAAGAAAACCCCTCTACAAATCTCCTGTAATAACTTGCCAAACCCAGGAAGCTACGAACCTATGTCGGTGTCGTGGGTCTAGGCCAAGTCTTCACTGCCTCGATCTTCTGTGTATCGACCCGGATACCCTGACCCGAAATAATATAACCAAGAAAGGCTACAGAATTCAACTAGAATTCACATTTAGAGAATTTTACATACAACTTCCTTTCTTGTAGATCTCTGAGCACAATACACAAATGATCTGCATGCTCAACCTCTGAATGAGAATAAACCAAAATATCATCTATAAATACAATCACGAACAGATCTAGAAAAGGTCTGAACACACGGTTCATCAAGTCCATGAATACCACTGGGGCATTAGTCAAACCGAATGACATAACACGAAACCCAAAGTGTCTGTATCTGGTCCTGAATGCTCTCTTCGGAATATCCTTTTCTCTAACCCTTACCTGATGGTACCCCGACCTCAAGTCTATCTTTGAGAAACACCTGGCACCCTACAACTGATCAAATAAATCATCAATCCTCGGGAGTGGGTACTTATTCTTGATTGTCGCCTTATTCAACTGTTTGTAATCAATACACATCCGCAAGGTACCACTTTTCTTTCTCACAAATAACACAGGTGCTCCCCATGGTGATGTACTGTGTCTGATAAAGCCTTTTTCAAGCAAATCCCTCAGTTGTTCTTTCAACTCTCTCAGCTCTGCAGGTGCCATTCTATAAGGAGGAATGGATATCGGCTGAGTATCTGGTAATGTGTCAATAGCAAACTCAATCTCCCACTCTGGCGGAAGGCCTGGAAGCTCATCAGGAAAAACATCGGGAAACTCATTAACCATTGGAATAGATTGAAGGGTCGGTGACTCTGCTTTCACATCATGTACCCGAACTAAGTGATAAATATAACCCTTTCTGATCATCTTCCTTGCCTTGAGGTAGGAAATAAACCTACCTCTCGGCAATGCAGTATTACCTTTCCACTCTAGAACTGGCTCCCCTGGAAACTGGAACCAAACCATCTTTGATCTACAATCAACGTTAGCATAACAAGAAGCCAACCAATCCATACCCATTATAACATCAAATTCTACCATATCTAGCTCAATCAGGTCCGCTACTGTAAAACAACTAAGAACTCCTACTATACAATCTCTATATACCCGTCTAGCTATCACTGGATCCCCAACAGGTGTAGACACCTCAAAAGGTTTAATCAACTCAGGTTCCATCCCAAACTTGCTAGCAACCAATAGAGTGACATACGATAAGGTGGAACCTGGATCAATCAATGCCTATACATCAGGTGACGACTCCTAATCCTGTCGACCCGCTAATGCATAAATGCAGTTTTGAGGACCGCTCAAGCTAGATGCTCCACTTCTGCCTCAACTACAACCGACCGGTGCCTGTGATCCTTGCCGAGGGGGGCGTACTGATGATGACGAACCAGCTATAGATCCCGCTGACTGAACTATACCTGCACCACCTCTCGTCGGACAATCTCTCATAACGTGTCTTGGATAACCACACGTATAACAAACACCCAACCCCACGAGACACTACCCGACATGATGCTTACCACACTGAGCACATCGTGGCAAAGGTGGCCTCACCTGACTTGACTCACCCCTATACTGAGAACGAGAGGCCCTGGAACTCTGACTGTGCCTTGAATATGTGGAACGATCAAATCTCCTACCAGAAAACTGGGGGGGTACACTAGATAATGGCTGAGTTGGATACCTCGGATACTGCCATCTCTGACCACCTCGAAACTCACCAGAAGGATCTGAAGATCTCGCTCTCTTACTATAGCCCCTATCATGCTCACGATCGGCCCCCTGCTTCTGCTTACACTCCTCTACATCCTGAGCGTATGCCTGAATACGAGAAATATCAATGTCTGGATGAAGTGAGACCGACATACAGTCATTGAGCAGGTGCGGCTCCAACCCCACCACGAGCCGGTGAACCTGATTCTCCATCTTAACTACAATAATGGGAGCATACCTCGCCAAAGAATCAAACTGAAGGTTGTACTCTCGAACACTCATATTACCCTGTCGAAGGGTCAAGAACCTATCAAATCTGGCCCGTTTAAGCTCCGGTGGAAAATAATGATGAAGAAAAGCCTTTGTAAAATCCTGCCATACTGCTGGAAGGGCATCCTCACCTCTGGACAATTCCCAAGACTTGTACCAATTAATTGCAATATCCCGAAGTCTATAGGAAGCTAGCTCAACCGGCTTAGTCGCAGTGGCCTTCATTACTCTCAAAGTCCTCTGCATACTATCGATAAATACCTGAGGGTCCTCATTTGGATCTGCTCCAGTGAATATCGGAGGGTCCAAATTAATGAAATCACGAACCCTCGCACTAATGGCCCTATCTGCATGACCAATACCAACCTCCTGACGCCGAGCTTGTGCGACCACTAACCGAGTCAATAACTGAATAACATCTCTTATCTCCTGACCCGGTGCATCTGGATGAGGAGCTGGGGGTACTGGAGCGAGTGCTGGAGCTGGTGCCCCTCGGATCTCCTCTGGAAAGGGAGGGGTATGTGAAGTCTGAGATGGAGTCTCACTATGCGATTCTCCCCGAGATCTGGTAACTCGTGGTGCTCTACTTATAGTTTCATCATCCACGGACTTGCCCTTCTAGGCGGCTGTAGCCTTCTTGGGCATTGCTAAAAACATAACATGTCATTAGGAAAATGAATTATTATATCGCACGATCTAAGATAAGAAAGAAGAGTAACCATCCTAAATATCTTGTAGCCTTCTGTCTATAAGTGTGGTGCACAACAAACCCATAAACAAGACTCTACTAGACACGGTCTGTAGACAACTCTAGGACAGAACTACTCTGATACCACTTTTGTCACGACCCAAACCGATAGGCTGTGACGAGTGCTCGAGTTCTACCTATCGAACACCCATAAGCATTCGTCTAAGATATAAACATGAAATAAGTGTAGGTCATGCATAACGTCTGGAAATAAACTATTAATTCATATGAACAACCTACGTGGAAAAACATGCTCAAAAGACATATATACATACATACATATATATACTGTAGGGTGAGCCGACAAGGCCACATACTATAAACTATACATGACTATCTACAGACCTCTAATAGAGTGTACAACTGTATAAAGGAAGAGATTGGGCCCCGTCGTACCCATATATATATGTAAACACACCGTACCAAAACTCAAAGCAGCTCCGGATCAAATGGAACACACCAACTCTCGCTGATCAAGGATCCTAAGAAGGGGGACCGTCAGCCTGTCTACCTATACCTGCGGGCATGAAACGCAGTGTCCCCAGGCAAAAAGGGACGTCAGTATGAATAATGTACTGAGTATGTAAAGCATGAAAATCAGTACATAAAAGACATAGATGAAATATGGGGTAAAGAATTCCACCTGTGAGTCTAAATAACTTTGTGAATCCTGAAACATTTATAATATCATGCACATGCGTGTAAATGTTGTATCATGCATAGGTATAGGTGTACATAACATCATCAAGCTTCTGAGGGCATCCCATCATATCATCTCGGCCACTGTGGGCAAAATCATCAACATATACCAACTGATCAGGTGGTGGTGCGTATATAACGCCTTAACCTTTTTCCATATCCCATATACATATAATATACGCGTATATAACGCCTTCTGGTCATGGGTCAATGTACATGTATAAATGCATGAAATGCATATGAAATACGTTAATAAGATTTCTCGAATATCATAAAATTTATATTCCTTTCGGACAAACTTTATCAAATACATATTTTTCTGGGACCCATGAACAGAGGATATAATAATAATTCACATGGGAAATCAAGAATATAGACACCTCTAGTATTTCTATGAATAGAGTCATTTTTGAAAGTTGCGTATTTTGCTCGTTTCGTTTGTATCATGCCAAAAAGAAATAAGGGATAGCCTTAACATACCTCAAGTCGTCAATGCAACTCAAAAACAAGCTTATGACAACTAGAGATCCAACCATATAGCAAATAAATACGTGTACAATTTAGATGGCGGTAGTATATTACGTATCTCAAACGATAACTCGATTCTAAAATAAAACGGGCAGCATTTCCCCTGATTTTACTGCTCCCTCAAGCCTACTATAGGCGAGATACAAACATATTACAATCATCAACTTAAAACCAACCTAATTACAATCCGAGACCTTCAATACAACAAAACCCCCAAATATACCATAATACACCAATCAACAAATTATCAATTAGCCTGCAACTACAACGACGAGCGACCAGCCTACTACCCTACCATATGTGGCATTTCTCCACGCCATTTTTATCCTTCCATACTCCACAAATTAGTAGCACAATAGACAGCCCAAAAGCAACACAAAACAGCCAACAAAACAGTCTACTACAAATCAAATAACTCAAACTCACGGTTTTCGATCACCGTCACGTGAGGTCTAACTATTAGGAAACGAATTTATCAACTTTTTTTGATATTTTAAAGCTTAAATACAGAAATTATAAATTTTTATTAACTATTAAATACATTCCAAAACTCAAACTACAAATAAAAAAAAGAGGTGATATAGTGATACTTACGTCGTAGGGATCGTTCTAATGTTATCACTTCTCGATTTCATACCCGGGATGTTATTATTATTCGAAACTATTAGAGAGCTCAAGGACCGTTATTTTATGGTGTCTCTGGTTAGATTCTATGTAAAATGAAGAGAGAGAGAGACGAGTTAAAACATATTTATCAAACTTTTGAAAAGTCAAAAAGTGCTAAGCTTGGCACCCTCTCATTCACCCATTTTCCAACGCTTATATCTTTTTATCCGGATATTATATGAATGAATGGTTAAGAGCGTTGAAAACTACATTCCAAGACCTTCAATTTGGTATATAATATGTCCCAAAAGACCTCATATATTATACGAAATATATTTCTCAAAAAGCTCTATTATATGGTAAATTCTTAGTCGGTTTTTCCGCAACTTTAATCCGATTTTCTCCAAACTTTATGTGTTTTGTCCAACCATCATATATAGTCATATTATGACTTTAAACTCATTTAAATCATTATTAACAAGTCTCATATTCATTATACGTCAACTTCGGACGTACATGGTGTAACAATTTTATTCTTTCCATATACAAATGTTATGCAACATGAGAATGTTGATCCCTTATCCTTCACTTGGCAGTGTAGCAATTGAAGAGTTGCTAACAGTATATGTACCTGCACCAAATTTGCCTTCCAAAAGATCCAGATTCTCCCATTGTTACTTATAGCTTCATCTGAATGCACTTTCCAATCTTTGCAAAATTTTCTTTTAACTTTACTAATACTTCTAGATTTTATTTTTGTCTCAAGGCAGCCTAGTAAAGTTATTTTATGTTTTAGCAGAAAGGCCTTGAGTTCTTTATGCTTATAGGGCTTGTTCATCCCTTTTATATTCCAAGAGCTTATTATCATGTCGGATTCTCCTCATTGAGGCCAATCCCTTAAGTCACCTTTCCAGTGCTGCTATCATCTTGTATTCTCAATAGACTATATCTATTTCTCTTCAGCATATTATCTAAATCAGTATCAGTTAAGGCTCCCTTATGTTATGTAGGTCCTTGAGCTTTTATCTTTTGCCTGCCTCTAGATTTCTGAACTTGTTGTATTTCCATCTCTTGCTCAGTAGTTGGCTCTGCATTAACTTGACTGACCTGTTGTTCTTGTAGTTGTTCAGGAATCTGCTTTTCTGCACTTATGGTTGCTCAACAACAGGTTTCACCCTCCATTGTTTTATGTTCTGTTGCTTAACCTCTTTCCATTGCCTCTGTTGTTGTTTACCAGTTTTCTCCAGGTTGCCATTGCTGGCATTGGTTTGCTTTTGCTACCTCATTGGTAAAGCCTTCCCACATTTCTCATTATGGTGCCCTATTTGAAAATACTCCTCACAGAAAGAAGGTTTTCATTCATAGTCCAGTGCTTGTTCTCTATACTTGCCATCTTCTTCTTCAATGAGCATTGTATCTGGTAGATCCTGTGATACATCCATTTCCACCAGCATACGCGCATAGGAAATCTTATCCCCCTCTGCTGTGAGTTTATCTGAACATATAGGTTTTCCTAAGTAGCTGGCTATGCTCCCCAAACTCTCCTTTATCCAGTATTAAATTGGTAATCCCGGGAATATGACCCATATTGGTACATTTTGAGTCAACTCTTTACTCATCTGGAAATTAGGCTCCTAGTGCTTCAGTATCATGGGTCTATTATGGTATGTATATGGGCCTTGTTGTATAAGTTTTTATCTTATCATCTTCAGATCTAAATCTGAATATAAAGTACCCATCATCATGTAGGAATACATGTGGTGCAGTGATAAAATTTCACACCCCATACACAAATTTTAGCATTTCTTTGAAAGAGGAAGTTCCACCCAACACATACCCAATTAGCGCTTCTTTCCATTTCTGAGTTTGCTCTACTACTTGAGTCTGATTCAATCGCACAATCTTTACTCCTTCCTTCATTGTTGGTGGATAGTATTCCAATTTCAGCCCCTGTTGTTGAGTTCGATTTCCTTTAACCACATCAGCTAGAATCGGTTCTGGTCGACTAGGGTTTGCTCGTTGCACTAAGAAAGTCAGCTTCCTCGCTGCAGTATTGACATCTACCTCTGCTGGTTTGGGATTCTCTTCTTCAACACATTTCGAAGCTTGCATAATTGTTGGTGCGCTTTCCATCCCAGTCATCCAGTGGATCAGTTGCATCTGACCTATCATTTGTGGTATTCCTGATTCTGGTGTTACCATTCTACCTCCTTCGTCCGTCTCCGGTATTGTAGGCGGCACAATTATCTGTGATTTCTGTCGGGCCATCGTCTTTGTGCGTACGTTAGCTCTCCCTGCTTAACGTGTGTCTTCAGAGCTCATGGCCCTATCATTAACGCATGATTTTTTTTTTAAAACTTTCTTATTCCAATGAGTTTTTTAAACTTTCTTATTCATTACTCGTTATCAATGCACGAGAAAATTTTTGAATTTAAAGTTACGTTTTTCATAAACAATGTATTAGAATATTTTTTTTTTTTTACAATTATTATCCTTTCAAAAAATAGAAAATATTATCAAAACAAAATAAGAAACTCCATCTTCCCGTATTGAAGGATTGCTTGTAAGCATTCTATGAATAATTCTCACAATGTGTGGGGACTTTTTTTGGATTTTAAGAAACTAGTACAGTAGTTATTATAGAAAACGAACAAGAAAAAGGTAGAAAAACCCTTTTCATTTCCTCTTTTTATCTTGTTACGTATTACGTGTTTCTTTGCTGTTCGACACTCAAAAAAAATAAAAAAAAATCAATTGCCTCCACATGCAGTTGATAGCATAATTGAGAAATCACATGCAGTTCAAAAATTAAGACTACATTGAAAAATATAAGAAACGAAAAACCATAACAAGTCTTCCAAAAGTGGTGTAGTAGTGGATCACAAAGGCATAGAACATTTGGGGAATCCATTTCCTGGAAGATGCACCCTATTTAATTTAATAAGATTTAAAAATTAGTTTTTATATGAATCGGATTGATGAAATTGATTTAATAAAATAATTGAATTGGGTAAAAATAGAAGCGTTTTTTTGTAGATTTAACTGAACTTATTACTTTCTACTCAAACTATACAATGTAAAAAAAATACATATGCATATAAAAAATACGTATGCATAAAAATTAAAGGGTGAAAATCTAAATCAAAGGGTGAGGATTGAGTCAACTTCTCCCAAATTACAACTCAAATAAATCAATCTGATTTGAAGGCTAACAAAAGGCATCACATCAACTTCATTATTTAAAGATTTCGTAATTTTACCGCAAGGACGTCAAGAAATAATTAAAATTAAGGAGCATACGGATATAATTTTGTACATACCGCTTTTCTGTAGTTATAGTTTTACAAGGGCATCAAGGAATAATTAAGGAGCCATTTGGATATAATATTTATCCTTTTTTCGAAAAATATTTTCAAATCATGTTTGGTTAAATGTTTAACTGAATTTTTGAAGATGAGTTTCAAATTTGAAAAAGTGAGTTTTACCATTTCTCATGTAAAATTTGGTTTCTCCTCACATTGTAATATTTTTTCAAGTGAAATATATCCAAAATAATTTTAAATTCTAAATACATTTTCTTAACTTAACTCCAAAAACTATTTTTTTTTTTCAAAAATCACATGTTTTTGTCCAAACGCATAACTAAATGCATTATATCTGTTTTCTAAGGATTATGTCTTTCCTGTTTCAAAAACACAGAGATGTATCGGATTAAAGTTTTAAATGAAGATATTTTTTTGGTACTTTCATAGTGTGTATCAGTGTATATACTATATAGTATTAGATATATTCTTCACATTAATTAATTTTTTATAACTTTTTGAATCTATAATTTTTATTAAAATTGATACTTGATAAACAAAACTAGGATATTTAGACGTGGAACTAGAAAATGGAGGAATAGAAAGGGATTTCTGAAAGTAAAGTCTCAGCGGTTTACAGATCACTTAAAAAATTTGGAAAAAAAAAGTGGCGTAACGGAATAGAAGCAAAGTAAAGTCAACTAATTAGTTAGTAAATTATTTAAATTGTTATGTCGGCTTGTAAATTTTGAATTAGTAGTAGGTTATACCAAGTCATTCTCTTCTGATACTATACAAAAAATGTAAAAAACAATTCAACACAACTTCTTTATGTATGCACCAATGACACTAAAACCAATTATAATAAACATGAAAAAGAACAATCGGATTACATAATAAACGCGTATTGAAATCTTTGAATTAGTAGTGCCTACCAAGTCTCATTGCATAGCTTATTTTTCAATTTCTTCCATATAATATTTAACAGAAATATACACGAATATTTTATCAGTAATGTTTTAAGTAAACAAAATGCTTCTCCAATTGATAATGAAGAAAACATAAAAAACTAAACTTTTAGTAATATTTATTTATGTATGTATTTATTTATTATTCATGTATCTAGGAAAACGCTGAGAGAGTTCCATATGGATTTCTTGAGACGTTTTAATGTCAAACAAAATGTCCCCTTCAAAGTTTCTTGAGGACTATTTCCAGTTTTCCAGTTGGCAAAGATAAAATTTTTCTATAGCCATCGACACTTAACAAACATAATGTAATTCGAACTATGCATCTTCCATAGTTAAGGGTTACTTTTTCTTGAAGCTATCAAGTTTGAAAAAAGACAATGCCACCAACTAATCACACCCTCGGTGTTTTTTTCAAGGAAATACTTATATTGGTGCTCAATATTTCATCAAAATAAGCAATTTAACCTTCACAGTTACAAGTTAATAATATAAAATATGTATCCGTTAACTTTGATTAAGCAATAAATATTTATGTGAAAGACACTTGTATTTAATGGTTTAATGTAAATATCAAGTAAGAGTAAGTTATTCTTCCAGGGAAGTGCGATAATGAAGACCCCCAGCTTCAATGTTTAATTTGTTTAATATTTACCATAAGCTAAGATTAAATAAAAGTTAATTAAAGTGGTGTTTAACTTTACTTTTGTAACTATTTGTGGTCGCACGTGCATATATAGAAGGAGAAGATAAGATTCTTGTGCATTGGCTTATTGATGAGAGAATTTAACTTGCTCGTGAAGTATCTGGTGGATAAAATGCTCACATGAATCAGCAAGAAAACATAAATCAACAATAATACATACTCCATATAAATAGTTTTCCTCAAATTGTGAAGCTTACACATCTATTGGCTTTGATTAATTTGGTTAGTGGTAAAACAGGGGCACCTCAAATTAAAGGCAACTCCACCTACCCTAATTTCCTAGGACCCCACACCCCCACCCCATCCCCACCCCGGCGGCTAGGAAAACAGAACCATGGAAGACAACAATAAAAGACCAAATTCTATGATCCCACTTTTCATCAAGGTTCAGAGGCAACAAAAATATTGAAAACGAAACGAAGAGTGAAAATGTAAAAAATTAAAAACACTCCTTATTTCCCTTACACAATTATAGCATGCGTCTCTGCATAATGTTATGTTCTTTTTGTAAATCTATGTAGCAGGTAACCACTTGTTAGAGAAAAAAAAAACAATGGAAAATGCAGAGTGATGAAGTAATGGAACTTAAAATTTTTTTGAGAAGTCCAGCTGTATAGAGTTCATAATTTGAAAAGTCTTGATTCTCAATCGGACAAACTAAATTGGTGCCAATTGACAGCTCCATACCAACGACTGCCTCTCACAGTCTCACTAAGTGTTACTATAAATACTTAGGCCATTGCTTCCTCTTAAGTCATTACCTCTCAACTAAAGCTTCTTCTCTTTCTCTTTTCTCACACTTCCGACAGTGTGCAGATTTGCATTGCCACATTAGAGGAGTTGGTGTCGCAATTTTCCGACTAGCAATGAGGCTTAACGGTGGCGACCCCCGCCGGGGTCGTCATGTGCCACAAATCTTAGTGGCATTGGCCATTTTGGCTGTTGCTAATATTGTTTCTGCTGACCCTTATGTATATGCTTCTCCCCCACCACCAACTTACGAATACAAGTCACCACCCCCTCCTTCTCCTTCTCCGCCACCGCCTTATGAGTACAAGTCTCCACCACCACCGTCACCATCTCCACCACCACCCTATGTGTATAAATCACCGCCACCTCCTTCACCATCTCCACCACCTCCATACGTTTACAAGTCGCCACCTCCTCCTTCACCATCTCCTCCACCGCCGTATGTGTACAAGTCGCCACCACCTCCATCACCATCTCCACCACCACCATATGTATATAAATCACCACCACCTCCTTCACCATCACCTCCACCACCATATTACTACAAATCCCCGCCACCACCTTCACCTTCACCACCTCCACCTTATTATTACAAGTCTCCCCCACCACCTTCTCCATCACCACCTCCACCATACTACTATAAATCACCACCACCCCCTTCACCCTCTCCCCCACCACCACCTGCTAAGTCACCTCCTCCACCGTACTACTACTCCTCCCCTCCACCACCAGTTAAGTCACCTCCTCCACCGTACTACTACTCCTCTCCTCCACCACCAGTTAAGTCACCTCCACCACCGTACTACTACTCTTCCCCTCCACCACCAGTTAAGTCACCTCCTCCTCCTTACTACTACTCCTCCCCTCCCCCACCAGTTAAGTCACCTCCTCCACCTTACTACTACTCCTCCCCTCCACCACCAGTTAAGTCACCTCCTCCACCTTACTACTACACTTCACCACCACCCCCAACTCCTTACTATCCTCCTCATCATTCCTTGATCGTTAAAGTTGTTGGAAAAGTCTACTGCTACAGATGCTATGACTGGAAATACCCAAAGAACTCCCACGACAAGAAGCACCTCAAAGGTATAGTACTCATCTCTGCAATATTCTTTTTTTTTTTCCTGTTTAATATTTCTTCATAACAATATTCAGTAAGATGTTTAATTACTTGTGAAGCAATTATTCTCTTCGTTCTTAGCTTTCCTCGAAATTAATGTGTCTTCCTGAGTTTTTGATCTTGGAGAAATACCCTGAGACATGCTTGAATTTGAAGGCACCAACTTCATTAATAATGTGTCAACCAACCAACATTCTTTCTAAATATATGGAATATTATAGTGAAAACGAATGACAATTAATACTTGGTTCTGAAAATGAAAGTGATAAATCTTGTATGCAGGGTTAATTGTAAGGCTAATTCTTGAATTATTTATAAAGTTGATAAATGTCATAAATATATTTGTCAAAACAGTTTTTAAAAACCAAGAAGTAGCATCGAAGAAGTTTTTTTTACAACTGAATCATAAAAAAAATCAAAATAGTAAAAGTAAGAAAAATACTGTCTTCCCATACAAAAATCAATCTCCACTGTGGATCTATGATATATATATATATATATATATATATATATATATATATATATATATATATATATATATATATATATATATATATATTCATGATTTTATAAACAATTGTGGTATTAAGGTTTTCTTTAGCTTTTCTCTTTTCATGATTAAGTAATTATTATCAAACTATTAAAATATATAATAATGAAATAAATTTGTTGGATAATCACCAAAATGGTGAAAAAGCGGCTTCCTCTTGTGGTGTCCAAACGGAGTCTTCGTTGGCTCACAAACTGCCCATTTTAATCTAGCCATCATTCAACAAAAGGGAGCCTACAGCTTAAAAGCAGTAAAGGAAGCCAGATGGGTAGATTCTTGACTTTTATATTCCTTATTAGATAAAAAGGAAAAAGTGGAAAATGAGCTTTTGATCATGTGATGGAACAGTTATTTTTATACATTAAGAATAGGACAAAGTTGGTTATTGTAGCTAGTTTGAAAATATGGTGAATATATGTCTATATGATCTGTTAACAACTCAATTATTAAGTACTAATTGAAATTATCATTTGTCACACTCGGAGTAGGTGCTGTTGTTGAGGTCACATGCAAAGTTGGTGACAAGAAAATCAAGAGCTATGGTACCACTAAAATCAATGGCAAGTTTGCTATCACAGTCGAAGGATTTGACTATGCTAAATATGGAGCAGATGCATGCATGGCTAAACTCCACAAAGCACCAAAGGATTCAAAATGTAACATTCCTACAAATCTACACTGGGGCATTAAAGGTGCTAGCCTCAAAGTGAAGTCAAAGGATAAATACGAAGTTGTACTCTATGCAAAACCATTTGCTTATGCCTCCAAAACTCCTTATGAAGAATGCATGAAGCCTAAGCCAACTCCCGCACCTTACTATTACAAATCTCCACCTCCTCCGTCACCAAAATATATATACAAGTCACCACCTCCACCATCACCAAAATACGTGTATAAGTCACCGCCTCCTCCAACCCCAACGTATGTGTACAAATCACCGCCGCCTCCATCCCCTAAATACGTGTATAAATCACCGCCTCCTCCAACCCCAACATACGTCTACAAGTCACCGCCTCCTCCATCACCAAAATACGTGTACAAGTCCCCGCCTCCTCCATCACCGAAATATGTGTACAAATCACCACCGCCTCCATCCCCTAAATACGTGTATAAATCACCGCCTCCTCCATCACCAAAATACGTGTACAAGTCCCCGCCTCCTCCATCACCGAAATACGTGTATAAGTCACCGCCTCCTCCATCACCAAAATACGTGTATAAATCACCGCCGCCTCCATCCCCTAAATACGTGTATAAATCACCGCCTCCTCCATCACCAAAATACGTCTACAAGTCCCCGCCTCCTCCATCACCGAAATACGTGTATAAGTCACCGCCACCACCACCTTACTATTACAAGTCTCCACCACCACCATCTCCATCTCCTCCTCCACCTTACTATTACAAGTCACCACCACCCCCATCACCATCACCCCCACCTCCTTACTATTACAAGTCTCCTCCACCACCATCGCCATCTCCTCCTCCACCTTATTATTACAAGTCACCACCACCACCCTCTCCATCACCACCACCTCCTTACTATTACAAGTCTCCTCCACCACCATCGCCATCTCCTCCTCCACCATACTACTACAAGTCTCCACCACCCCCGGACCCGTCTCCTCCTCCGCCATACTATTACAAGTCTCCACCACCACCATCACCATCACCTCCACCTCCCTATTACTACAAGTCCCCTCCCCCACCATCACCATCACCTCCACCTCCCTATTACTACAAGTCTCCACCACCACCATCACCGTCACCCCCTCCACCATACTATTACCACTCTCCACCACCCCCATCACCATCTCCCCCACCTCCATACTATTACCACTCTCCACCACCCCCATCACCATCTCCCCCACCTCCCTACTATTACCACTCCCCACCTCCACCTGTGAAGTCTCCCCCTCCTCCATACTATTATCACTCTCCACCTCCACCTGTGAAGTCTCCCCCTCCTCCATACTATTATCACTCTCCACCTCCACCTGTGAAGTCTCCACCACCTCCATACTATTACCACTCCCCACCTCCACCTGTGAAGTCTCCTCCTCCTCCATACTACTACACCTCACCTCCCCCACCCGTAAAATCACCTCCCCCTCCAGTATACATTTATGCTTCTCCGCCACCACCAGTCCACTACTAAGCAGTTTGAAAAGCTTGGCCATTTTCCACAACCACTCAAGTAAGTAGCTGTTTGAATTATACTTTTATAAGGGAGTCTTTTAATTACACAAAATTGAAGGTGATATTCAACTAAAGCTCTAATATTTTTCTGCTGCCCTTTTGCAGATTTCAGTTTAAATCACAAAATAAGTGATGGCTTCTTGAGGGAAAGATTCAGACGTCCATGGTCAAAAGCAATTAATTTAATCAATAAGATCATCAACTTTGCAATTCAGAGGTTGATTCCTAGCGACTTGGACCACTTTGCTTCTACTTCTCTGGTGGCCTTCTTACACATTGTTTTCTTTGTGTCTTCACGTGGAAGTGGCTTCAACAGCTTAGTTTTTTATTAGAATATTAATTATTTAGTTGATCTTTGAAGTGTATTTGAGTTTTCATGTTTTTTGATGTTGCTTCTTTATAATTTATTATTGTAAGTATATATCTTTGTTTGGTTTGTTTCGTGTTAATTATTGTTGGCTGTCTACTAGTGCCTACTTGTGCTTTGTGCACCAAATCAATAAAGAGATGAATTTTGTTCACTTCACTTGTTCTCTTTGGTTTTATTATCAGTTCTCTAGTTACATGTGCGATGAAATTTTATTAATATTTTGGCCAGATAAATTATTCAGGCCCTTCCATAGGGACATCGTATAAAGGGGCAGGACATGAATTAAAGAAATAGGACACTGCTAAAATAATAGTACAATTTATTACTTCAATACTACTAACAATCCTATTAATTAAGATATCAATACCGAGAAAGTGATTAATTAAGCTCGATCAGTTCAAACTGAATTCCGTGGTCTTTCTTCTCATTGATCAATCTTTAAAGTACTATTGAGTGACGACACGTTTTTATTTTGTTCGCATATCCAAAGTTGGGTTCGAGGAACTTGATGTTATTTTAATCTTTTTCTTTTGGAAATTAAGAGCGACAATAAAAGTTCAAATTATTTACCGAATTGAATTTGTAAAATTAAGCTATATTCAAAAGAAGGTGACGAAGCTAGCCATGAAATGACAAATTAAAGTACATTTTAGAAATATGCAAATAATATCCGATTCTTGAGAAAAATCAAGCATAACGACCTTAAGATTAAAAGGAGATTTTGGGTTAAGCATCTTCGATTTCTGGGGTTTGGGGGGCTGCCTCTGTAGATAAATAAACAATTTTACCATTCGGGTAATTACTCAATTTTTAGCTTAAAGCGCAGTTAATCTTTTTGTTATAACTAGTCTCTGGACACGTGCAACCCATATCAATTTTTACAAAATATATATCGAAATAATTGTGATCACAAGTATATTATAAATAGTAGCTTTTGTTGGAAATAAAATTATAAATTAAACTTTACGATTATGTATAATTACATTAGTTTTATTTGACGAGATATAAATATTTAGTGTTGGTATATGTTTTATCCTATTATCTAGGTTTGCTTTTATCATTATCATAAATCTTGTAGAAAACATAAAATATCCCTTTTATACTATAATATAGATATTCATGTGAGAAAATATATTTTAGAAATTATTTAACCATGAATTTTATCAAATGCCAAAAAAATGCATTGAAAATTATTTTAGAAAGAAATTGGACACATATCGTTCATTTTCTCATAGGAAAGGATGTATTTTGTTTAAAACTCCTTTTTGTTCTTTCTTTGTTGGTTTTTGTTAGAGAAGCTCCTACTACATTCAAATGTTTAGCCCCTTAAAAAGCAAGATATTTCTCTAGAATCTAACTGTCACGATCCGAAATCTCACCTGTCGTGATGGAGTCTATCTCAATACTAGGCAAGCCGACATAATCAATAACCCACAATATCTTTTAAATACGAAAAATATCATAATTAAGTTTAAGAGAGAATCCCACAAATACTGGATATAAATACACTCCCAAAATCCGGTGTCACTGAGTACATGAGTATCTATGCATTACAAGTCTGGAAAACACGGTCTATAATAGTCTAAGACCAAATACAGTAAACAAGGAGATAGGGAAGGAGAGACAAGGTCTGCGAAACATGGAAGCTACCTATGAATCTCCGAAAAATCAACTGTGTGAAAGAATCAACACCCACTATGTCCGGAATCACCTGGATCTGTATACGAAGTGCAGGGTATAGTTTGAGTACAACCAACTCAGTAAGTAACAATAATAAATAAGAACTGAAGGTAGTAACGAGCTACACAGCTAAGCCCAAATACATAAATTTTCAACATAAAAGGGTAGGCATGTTCTCAAGTTCAACATTTAAAATTTCACCATAATTTCATATCAACTTTAACTGAAACAGAAGAAAATGTCTTTTAGAAAATTTTCCAAAACAGTCATATTTGACAGCTGAAATGCAGCAACAATGAAATCAATGCATCATCTCAGAGTAGCATTCACCCAGTCCTCTAATTCACTCCAATCTCGCAGTCACTCTTTCCTCACAGTCACTCATTCCTCACAGTCACTCATTCCTCTCAATCACTCATCACTCGGCACTCGGCACTTGCACTCGCACTCAGTAGGTACCTGCGCTAACTGGGGGTATTTACAGACTCCGTATGGGCTCCTTCAACCCAAGTGCTATATCAAGCCAATCATGGTATAAATCAATGAAACATGCTGCAGCGTGCCGCCCGATCCATAAATATCCTCACAATTAGGACTTCTGCCTCACTCAGTCATCAACCTCTCCAGTTTCTCGGGCTCTCAGAAATCATGATAAGCATCCCAACAACAATGATATGATGCATCAATAATGAATAAGAGAGACTGGGATGTAATATGCAAGTAAAACTGTGATTGAGTACAAATAGTAATTTAACAGATAATTCAACATGTACACGACCTATGTAGGTTCCAACAGTGTCAACACATGGTTTAAACATGATTCATAGTTCAATTTCCCTAATATGTGAAAATATTTCACCAAATTCCGACATCAACTCGATCCTCAAATTTTCAATTAAAGTCTTTGAAGATTTCTACCATTTTCAACCCAATCTTTACCCATTTAAACTCAACAATCTTTTCACAAACCTTATTGATATGTGTATGTATAAATAATACTCTTACACTCAAGAATCATACTCTCAATTACCCATTTTTACCCAAACTTGAAATTGAAGAATTGGCGAAATAAATTCTTACCTCTTTGAAGCCCTAGTAAGATCCCTGTGAAATCATCAAGCCTTGAACAAGAATTGATGAACAATTGACTAGGTCTTCACTTTCTCTCTCTAAGATGCTCTCACCACTCTCGAAAATATTAGATTTTTACTCCAAAAGAGTCCCTTTGCCTCAATATATCGAAATAGGGTCGGGTCAAAAATTAAAGCCCCGATGCTAATCTGCGGTTGCATATGCGACCACATAATGCTTTTGCGGCCTGCATAATGGGTCGCAAAAAGGGCCCTCCGAAACTGGGCAACCTGCTTCAGTCTGCGGCCGTTATGTGATCCGCAGACCTGTTCTGCGGTCGCATAATGCACCACAGAACTAGTCTGCGATTGCATAATGCGCCGCAAACTTGGTCTCCAAAGCCGCCTCACCTGTTTCACTCTGCGGCCATTATGCGGTCTGCAGAGTGGTGTTGCAACCGCATAGTGGGCCGCATAATATTTTCCCCCCGCCGAAAATTTTTTTTTACTCCCGAGTGCATTGTTCAACCCAAAAAGTCCGAGCCGCGGTGAGCTTGCTCGCTACATGAAATTTCTATAACCTTTGTACTAATTGATCTACCTTGGCACCACAAAATCTTAATTTTCTTAGCAAATATTCTCCGGGGTTGTTACACATAAGTCAACCTCCGGTCAACCTTTTCAACTTAAGTTCTAAACCTTGGAACTCTGTGATCCAAATTATTCTAAAACCTCACCGGACCCAAACCAATTACCCCCGGCAAGTCACATAACAAATTATCACGCATAAATTATGCAGTAAATGAGAAAACGGGGTTGTAATACTCAAAACGACCAACCAAGTCATTACATTTTCCCCTCTTAAACAAACATTCATCCTCGAACGAGTTTAGAATTATACCTGGAGTCTCAAATAGGTCTGGATAATTGCTCCGCATCTCCCGCTCAATCTCCCAAGTAGCTTCTCCGACTGGCCGACCTCTCCACTTGTCACAACCATAAATTTTCTCCGTAGGATGTCGTGATGACACCTAGTCTCTAAGACTAGGTAAGCCTATCAATGCAGAATAACAAGAGAAATCTGAAATAAATAAATCTGCAAATTCACATAATTACAACTCCCAAAATCCGGTAGAAATAAGTCACAAGCTTCTAAGAATTTATCCTCAATGTCTCTATATATCACAGTCTAAAGAAAATAAAGAAGCAACATAATAAGGATAAAAGGGGGCTTCGGAGTCTGTGGACGCTGGTAGATATACCTCGAAGTCTCCGTACACAGGTAGCTCACTGATATCTCGGCTGGTAGGAAGTACCTGGATCTGCACAAAAAGATGTGCAAAAGCGTAGTATGTGTACACCACAGCGAAACTCAGTAAGTGCCAAGCCTAACCTCGATAGAGTAGTAACGAGGTCAGGTCAGGCCCTACTGAAAATAATAAAAGACATGGTGAAATATTTAACAATCTAATAACAATTAATAACAGTGGAAATGAATCAAGTAAGTAGTATGTCACCATTAAATTACACAGAATAAGAGCAAATAATACCTCGTGGAAAGAAAACAGAAATTTACAACTTTAAAAAAATCACAACAATAATCAAAGGCAAATGCAGCCATAAAGAAATATCAACAAAGGCACTCCCGAGGTACCGCTTCGTAGTCCTAAATCATAAATAAATTCACAATATCCCATTTTCTTATATCACCGCGGGAGCCTTCACAATTAATTTTAAAGAAAATATTTTTTTCAAAATAGCATCCCGCGTTTTAGCCACCCTTATCACACTGCATGACTTCTACTAGTTCCCCTACTAGCCACGCGTATCAAGCCACCCTTATATCACCGCATGCGTTTCAACACCCAGACCTTATACCACCGTATGCGTATCAATATCACAATATCTCACAATTTGCACCTCAAGTGCTCAAATATTTTAATTTGCCAAATAAATCAGCAACAACAATAATATTTTCCACAATAGGGAGCTCACGGCTCAATCACAATGAGTAAAAAATCTCATAAAATATTCGGGAATAAATAGCTCAGCAAAAATAATATTTCACAATTTTTAACACGTTGCCTCAATACCAAATTTAAAAATATCAAATACTTCATATTAATAATATTTAAATTAAAGAAATTCAACCTTCAAATAATGCACAGAATAAAAGAAACAAAGTTTTAACTAAAAAGGTAAAATAATTAGTAGGAAAAATGTTAGAAAAATTTAAGAATATAAAGTAGATCAATGATGATGAATATAATAGGATAAAATAATTTAATTAATATGCATCAGTAATCTACACAATTTAAAGACATAATCTTTCACATTTAGCCAGTGTACACACTCGTGACCTCGTGTACATAACTTTCAAGACGTTACAATTATCACATCAATACCACTCCTAGGGGGAATTTCCCCCACACAAGGTTAGATAAGTCACTTACCTCAAACCACGCTCAATCAGTTAAGTAGTATGTCTTTTCCTCGATTTTCTGACTCCGATCGGCTCGAATCTAGTCACAATTAATTCGCTTAAATCCATACAAAATTATAGGAATAAATTCCATATGAAAATACAAATTTTCTACAAAAATCCAAAATTTAACCCAAATATCGCCTGCGGGGCCCATTTCTCGAAATCCGACAAAGGTTACAAAATCCGAAAGCCATTCAACCTCGAGTCTAACCATACTAATTTTACCAAAACCCGACCTCAACTCTACCTCCAAATCTTCAAATCTTATTTTCAAATCCCTATGTTCAAATCCTCAATTTACACCTCAAAAACATATAATCTAGTCGGATTATTCGATGATAATTCAATATTATGGAGCAGAAATGATCACAATTGACTTACCTCAAGATTCCCCGTGATTTCTCGCTCAAAAATTGCCTCAACCCGTGTTTGGAATGTCCAAAAAGGAGAAAATCGCGGACCCCTCTATTTTTGTACACCGTCTAGAGGTTTCGCACCTGCGGAATTTTTAACCGCTTATGCGGATTTTCTCTCGCTTTTGCGCACACGTCCGATCGACCTCAAATTTTGCGCACAAGTCATAAATGACATAACGGACCTATTCAAATTTCCAGAATCAGTTTCCGACCCCGATATCAAAAAGTCAACACCCCGGTCAAACTTTCCAAAAAATTCAACTTTCGCCATTTCAAGCCTAATTCCACTACGGACCTCCAAATAATTTTTCGGACATGCTCTTAAGTCCAAAATCACCATACGGAGGAATTGAAATCATCAGAATTCAAATCTGAGGTCGTTTACACATAAGTCAACATCCGGTCAACTTTTCCAACTTAAGTTTTCAATTATGAGACTAAATGTCTCATTCACTTCGAAATCCTTCCGGACCCGAACCGAATACCCCGGCAAGTCACATAACAGTTATAAAGCATAAAATGAGCAGTAAATAGGGGAACATGGCTACAACCTTTAAAACGATTGGCCGGGTCATAAGATCCTCCCCCTCTTAAAAAAATGTTCGTCCTCGAACGAGTTTAGAATTATAACTGGAGTGGTGAAAAGATGAGGATAACAGCTACGCATATCATGCTCGGTCTCCCAAGTCGCCTCCTCAACAGGATGACCCCTCCACTGTACTTTTCCTGAAGCGATGCTCTTCGATCTCAACTTTCTAACCTGTCTGTCCAAAATGGCCATTGGTTCCTCGACATAAGATAGATCCTTTTTCCAACTAGACAGAGCTTAAGTCTAACACATGCGATGGATCGTCGTGATACTTCCGGAGCATGAAAACATGGAACACTGGATGAACTGTAGTGAGATTTGGTGGTAACGCAAGTCTGTAAGCCACCTCTCCAATTCTTTCAAGAATCTCAAAAGGCCCAATATACCTAGGGCTTAACTTGCCATTCTTCCCGAATCTCATAACACCCGTCATGGGCGAAACCCGGAGCAAGACCGCTCACCAACCATGAATGCAACATCACAAACCTTCCGATCCGCATAACACTTTTGTCTAGATTGGGCTATAGAAGTCGATCCTGAATTAATTTAACCTTTTCCATAGCATCTTGAACCAAGTCTGTACCCAATAGCCTAGCTTCGCCCGGTTCGAACCAACCCAGTAGCTGTTGTTGTAAGAAAATTCCGCAAGTGGTAAGAATTGGTCCCAAACACCCCTAAAATCTAACACACACGCACGAAGCATATCCTCAAATATCTGGATAGTGCACTCTGATTGTCCGTTCGTCTGAGGGTGAAATGATGTACTCAACTCTACCCGAGTACCCAACTCACGTTGTACGGCCCTCCAGAACCGTGATGTAAACCGCGTACCCCTGTCAGAGATGATAGATACCGGTATGCCATGAAGTTTGATAATCTCGCGAATATAAACCTGAGTAAGCTACTCCGAAGAGTAAGTAGTGACTACAGGAATGAAATGAGCAGATTTGGTCAATATATCCACAATCACTCAAACTGCATCGAACTTCCTCTGGGTTTGTGGGAGCCCAACAGCAAAATCCATAGTGGTCCGTTCCCATTTCCATTCTGAAATCTCCAACTTCTGAAGCAATCCACCCGGTTGATGATGCTCATACTTCACCTGCTGGCAATTTAGGCACCGAGCTACATACTCCACTATATCTTTCTTCATCCGCCTTCACTAATAGTGTTGTCTCAAGTCCTGATACATCTTTGTAGTACCCGGATGAATGGAGTACTGAGAACTCTGAGCCTCCTGGAGATTCAACTCATGCAAACCATCTACATTAGGCACACATAGCCTGTCGTGGATTTGTAATACACCGTCATCTCTAATAGTGACTTTCTTGGCATCACCATGCTGATTTGTATCCTTAAGGACAAGCAGATGAGGGTCATCATACTGACGCTCTCCGATACGATCATAAAAAGAATAGTGAGAAACCAAATAAGCCAAAACTCGGCTCGGCTCGGAAACATCCAATCTAATAAACTAGTTGGCCAAGGCCTGAACATCCAAGGATAAAGGCCTCTCTACTGACGGTAAATATGCTAAGCTGCCTAAACTCTCTGCCTTATGACTCAAGGCATCGACAACTACATTGTCATTCCCGGGATGATAGAGAATGGTGATATCATAATCCTTAAGCAACTCCAACCACCTCAGTTGCCGCAAGATAAAATCCTTCTGTTTAAACAGATGTGTTAGACTCCGGTGATCGGTGTAGACCTCATAATGGACACCGTATAAATAATGCCGCCAAATCTTCAAGGCATGAACAATAGCTGCTAACTCAAGGTCATGGACCGGATAATTCTTCTCATGTACCTTTAACTTTCTGGGCGCATAGGCAATCACCCTACCGTTTTAAATCAATACCGCGCTGAGACCAATGCACGACGTATCACAATACACAGTATAAGATCCCTAAACTTGTAGGCAATACCAATACTGGGGCGGTAGTTAAAGCTGTCTTGAGCTTTTGAAAGCTCTCCTCACATTCTTTGGTCCACCTTAACGGAGCACGCTTGTGGGTAAATTTGGTCATAGGTGCAGCAATAGAAGTGAAACCCTCTACAAATCGGCGATAATACCCCGCCAAGCCAAGAAAACTTCGGATCTCAGTAGCTGATGACGGTCTGGGCCAACTCTATACTGCTTCAGTTTTCTTCGGATCTACCTGGATCCCCTTGTTCGTTACCACATGACCTAAAAATGCTATCGAATCAAGCCAGAATTCAAACTTTGAAAATTTTGCATATAACTTCTTTTCTCTCAAAGTCTGAAGCATAATCCTCAAGTGCAACTCATGATAACCAAAATGACGTTAATAAATACAATGAAGAAGGAGTCAAGATAGGGCTGAAATACATTGTTCATCAAATGCATAAATGTTGCTGGGGTGTTGGTCAGCCCAAATAACATTACCAGGAACTCATAATGACCATACCGAGTCCTAAAAGCAGTCTTCAGGATATCTGGCTCCCGAATTTTCAACTGATGATAGCCTGACCGCAAATAAATCTTAGAGAATACCCTGGTACCCTGAAGCTTATCAAATAGGTCATCTATACGTGGCAATGGATACTTATTCTTCACTGTGACCTTGTTCATTTGGCGGTAATCAATACACATCTCCATACAACCATCCTTCTTCTTCACAAATAAGACAGGAGCACCCCAAGGCGATACACTGGGCTGAATGGAGCCCTTATCAAGGACCTCCTGTAACTATTCTTTTAATTCTTTCAACTCTGTTGGGGCCATTAGATATGGTGGAATAGAAATGGGCTGAGTTCTCGGTAACACATCAATGCCAAAGTCAATATCCCTGTCGGGTGGCATACCCGGAAGATCCGCTGGAAATACATCAGGAAAATCTCTTACTACAGGAACTGACTCCATGGTAGGAGTATCAATACTAACATCTCTCACATAGGCCAGATACGCATCACACCCCTTCTCAACCATTCGTTGAGCCTTAAGAAATGAAACAACCCTAGTAGGAACATGATCCAAGGTACTTCTCTACTCTAGCCGCGGTAGACTTGGCATAGCCAACGTCAACGTCTTGGCGTGACAATCAAGGATAGCGTGATAGGGCGACAACCAGTCCATGCCTAAAATGATTCGGAATCCACCATATTGAGCAATAATAAATCATCTATGGTCTCAAAACCACTTATTACAACCAAACATGACCGGTACACGTGGTCAACAATAATAGAATCACCCACGGGTGTAGATACATAAACAGAGGAACTCAAAGAGTCATGGGTACGCCCAAATACAGGGCAAAATTAGATGACACATAAGAATAAGTGGAGCCTGGATCAAATAAGACTAATGCATCTCTATGACAGATCGAAATAATACCCGTGATAACAGAATCGGATGCAACAGCCTCTGTCCTAGCAGGAAGGGCATAATATCTGGCCTGGCCTCCCCCTCTAGGGCGACCTCTACCTATCTGACCTCCACCTCTAGCTAGCTGTGTATGTGGTGTGGCAATATGTGCAGTGATCATGGCCTGAGAAGCCTGAGGGCCCTGTGGAATGGGTGAGGCCTGAGAAATCTGTGGAGGTGCATCCCTCATAAATCTGGGGGCAATCCCTCATTATATGACTAGTGTCACCACACTCAAAATAAGTCCTCGGAGGACATGGCTGCTGGGACTGGCTCGGGCCTGATCGACTAGACTGCCTACAGAAAGCACCCCGTACAGGAGGTACAGTAGACACTGTGGTGCATAATATGGAACCTAAGGTCTGGAAGTAACCGGAATAGCAGTGAAAGATGGAAGTGATGAATGAATAGGACTACTCACATAGCTTCTACTATGACGAGCTGCAGCTGGGGCACGAGAATTATTATATGTGTTAGAATCTCGGGGTCTTTTAGCTTCTCTCTTTTTCCTCTCCCGGATCCGCATACCTTCCAATCTCCTAGCAATTGACACCACCTGTTGGTATGTGATGTCAATCTCTAGCTCTCGGGCCATACTGAATTTGATACTAGGGTGGAGACCCTTAATAAATTGGCGAACCCGCTCTCGAACAATAGCAACTAAGGCTGGTGCACGCCTAGCCAAATCACTGAATTGGACCGAATATTCTGACACGGTGATAGAACCCTGACGCAACTACTCAAACTCTGCGCACCATGCATCTCTAAAACTCCGAGGAACATAAGCCCTCAAGAACATATCTGAAAATTGAGTTCAAGTGAGTAAAGCTGCATCAGCCGGACTATCCAACTCATATGCCCGCGACCACCGGTATGCCACTCCTCTAAGCTGGAATGTCGTGAAAGAAACCCCATTGGAATCCCCAATACCCATAGTACGGAGGATACGGTGACATTCCTCAAGAAAACCCTGAGCATCCTCTGAAACTAAACCGTTGAAGGTGGGATGGTGGTACTTCTTGGTGCTTCCCCTATAAAATTGCTGCCCTAACCTCAGGCCGAATTGGAACAACTATTTGTATTGGTATAACCTCCGGTTCATGGTAAACCTGGACCCGTGGCTTTGGGGTGCGGGCGGTAGGAGTCTGTGCTCCTCCCCCGGCCTGAGATGTGGCAGGAGCAAGTGGAATTAGTCCTGTCTGAGCTAGAGTGCCAAACAAGCTCAAGAACTGGACAGGAGTCTCCTGAAGTGCAGGAGTAGTAAGAGGCGTCTCAAAACCTGCTTTCCAACTGGAGCTACTGGTGGCTCTGCTGCAGCAGCTTGTACAGGTGCTCTGGCAGCACCACGTGGTCTTCCTCAGCCTCTGACAGGGCCTCTCGCCCGACCCCGGCCTTTTGCGGCTCCAACAGGGGGCACGGGTGTCTGATCATCGGATCCAATTGTGCGTGTCCTCACCATCTGTGAGAGAATAGAAAGACAAGAGTTTAGAATTTCGAAGTCAACAAATATGCACGATAAGGAATCAAAGAAGTGAACATTTTTCCTAACAGTTCCATAGCCTCCCGAAGATAAGTACAGACGTCTCCGTACTTATCCGCGAGACTCTACTAAACCTGCTTGTGACACATAACACCTATGAACCTAGAGCTCTGATACCAACTTATCACGACCCCAAATTCCCTCCGTAGGATGTCGTGATGGCACCTAGTCTCTAAGACTAGGTAAGCCTATCAATGCGGAATAACAAGAGAAATCTGAAATAAATAAATCTGCAAATTCACATAATTACAACTCCCAAAACCCGGTAGAAATAAGTCACAAGCTTCTAAGAATTTATCCTCAATGTCTCTATATATCAGAGTCTAAATAAAATAAGGAAGCAACATAATAAGGATAGAAGGGGACTCCGGAGTCTGCGGATGCTGGCAGATATACCTCGAAGTCTCCGTACACAGGTAGCTCTCTGATATCTCGGCTGGTAGGAAGTACCTGGACCTGCACAAAAAGATATGCAGAAACGTAGTATGAGTACACCACAGCGAAACCTAGTAAGTGCCAAGCCTAACCTCAGTAGAGTAGTGACGAGGTCAGGTCAAGCCCTACTGAAAATAATAAAAGACATGGTAAAATATTTAACAATATAATAATAATAAATAACAGTGGAAATGAATCAAGTAAGTAGTATGTCACCATTAAATTACACAGAATAAGGGCAAATAATACCTCGCGGAAAGAAAACAGAAATTTACAACTTTAAGAAAATCACAACAATAATCAAAGGCAAATGCAGCCATAAAGAAATATCAACAAGGGCACTCCCGAGGTACCGCCTCGTTATTCCAAATCATAAATAAATTCACAATATCTCATTTCCTTATATCACCGCGGGAGCCTTCACAATTAATTTTAAAGAAAATATTTTTCCCGTTCTAGCATCCCGCATTTTAGCTACTCTTATCCCGACTAGATTATATTTTTCCCCTGCTAGCCACGCGTATCAAGCCACCCTTATCTCACCACATGCATTTCAACACCCAGACCTTATACCACCGCATGCGTATCAATATTACAATATCACAATAGGGAGGTCATGGCTGAATCACAATGAGTACAAAATCTTACAAAATATTCGGGAATAAATAGCTCAGCAAAAATAATATTTTCTTCGATTTTTCAACTCCGATCAGCTCGAATCTTGTCATAATTAATTTGATTCAAATAATACAAATTATAGGAAAAAATTTCATATGAAAATACAAATTTTCTACAATAATCCGAAATTTAACCCAAATATCGCATGCGGGGCTCACGTCTCAAAACCCGACAAAGGTTACAAAATCCGAAATTCCATTAAACCTTGAGTCTAACCATACCAATTTAACCAAAATACGACCTCAACTCGACCTCCAAATCTTCAAATCTTATTTTCAAATCCCTAAGTTCAAATCCCCGATTTACACCTCAAAAATATGTAATCTAGTCAGATTATTTGATGATAATTCAATATTATAGAGTAGAAATGATCACAAGTGACTTACATCAAGATTCCCCGTGATTTCTCGCTCAAACATCGCCTCAAGCCGTGTTTGGAATGTCCAAAAAAGAGAAAATCATAGACCCCTCTATTTTTGTACACTGTCCAGAGGGCACCTGCGGAATTTTTAACCGCTTCTGCAGATTTGCCCCCGCTTCTGTGTACATTATCGCATATGCGATCCGCCACGTGCATGTGCGTGTCCGCACCTGCGAGATACCTTCTACATCTGCGCTCCACAATCACCAGCCTACCCTCCGCTTCTGCGCATCCCAGCTCGCACCTGCGAGCTCGCTTGTGCGAGTTTTCTGTCCACTTAGTTGAATCTCTGTACCTAATTCTCGCTGTACTGCTCTCCAAAACTGTGATGTAAACTGCATGCCCTGATATGAAATGATAGACACTTGCAAACTATGTAGGAGAACAAACTCGCGGATATAAATCTCAGCCAACCGCTCCGAAGAATAATTAATACCAACTGGAATATAATGCGCAGACTTGGTCAACCGATCTACAATCCCCAAAATATAATCAAACTTTCTCAATGTCCGCGGAAGCCCAACTACGAAATCAATGGTAATACGCTCCCATTTTCACTCCGAAATTTCAAGTTTCTGAAGCAATCCGCCCGGTCTTTGATGCTCGTATTTCACCTGTTGACAATTTAAAGATCGAGCTACAAACCCAACTATATCTTTCTTCATTCGCCTCCACCAATAGTGTTGCCTCAAATACTTATATATCTTCGCGGCACCTGGATGAATGGAGTACCGCGAACTGCGAGCTTCCTGGAGAATTAACTCACGCAACCCATCTATATTAGGCACACATGGCCTGTCCTGCATCCGTAATACACCGTCATCTCCAATAGTGACTTCCTTGGCATCACCGTGCTGAATCGTGTCCTTAAGGACAAGCAAATAGGGATCATCATACTGGTACTCTCTGATACGATCACAAAGAGAAGACCGAGAAACCACACAAGCCAAAACTCGACTCGGCTCGGAAATATCCAATCTAACAAATTGGTTGGCCAAGGCCTGAACATCCAAGGCTAAAGGCCTCTCTGCTACCGGTAAGTATGTGAAGCTGCCCAAACTCTCCGCCTTACGACTCAAGGCATCGGTCACCACATTGGCCTTTCCGGTATGATAGAGAATGGTGATATCATATTCCTTAAGCCACTCTAACCACCTTCGCTATCACAAATTAAGATCCTTCTGTTCAAACACATGTTGTAGACTCCGGTGATCGGTATAAACTTCACAATGGACACCATACAATTAATGCCACCAAATCTTCAAGGCATGAACAATAGCTATTAATTCAAGGTCGTGGATCGGATAATTCTTCTCGTGTACCTTTAATAGTCTGGACGCATAGGCAATCACCCTACCGTCTTACATCAGCACTGCGCCGAGACCAATACGTGATGCGTCACAATATACAGTATAAGACCTTGAACCTGTAGGCAACACCAATACTGGGGCAGTATTCAAAGCTATCTTGAGCTTCTGAAAGGTCTCTTCATATTCATCCGACCATCAGAACGGAGCACCTTTCTGGGTCAATTTAGTCATGGGCGATGCAATAGACGAGAATCCATCCACGAAGCGACGATAATAACTGGCCAAGCCGAGAAAACTCCGAATATCAGTAGCTGAAGATGGTCTAGGCCAACTTTGAACTGCCTCTATCATTTCTGGATCTACCTTAATTCCTTCATTGGACACTATGTGTCCCAAGAATGCCACCGAACTAAGCTAGAAATCACACTTAGAGAATTTGGCATAAAGTTTCTCTTCCCTCAGCCTCTGTAGCACAATACTCAAATGTTGTGCATATTCCTCCTGGCTACGTGAGTACACCAGGATATCATCAATAAATACCACGATAAATGAGTCAAGATACGGTTGGAATACGCTATTCATCAGGTGCATAAATGTTGCTGGGGCATTGGTTAACCTAAATAACATCACAAGAAATTCGTAGTGACCATAACGAGTCCTCAATATCGTCTTTAGAATATCCGAATCCTGAATTTTTAACTCGTGATCTCGCTCCTTGAAGTTGGTCAAATAAGCCATCAATACGCGGCAAATGATACTTATTTTTGATTGTAACTTTGTTAAGTTGCCTGTAATCGATGCACATCCTTATAGTACCATTTTTCCTTTTCACAAACAAAACTGATGCACCGTAAGGTGACACACTAGGCCTAATAAACCCCTTATCAAGGAGTTCTTGAAGTTGCTTTTTCAATTCTTTCAATTCAGCTGGTGCCATACGATACAGAGGAATAGAAATGGGTTGAGTGCCCAGCACCAAGTTAATACCGAAATCAATATCCCTATCGGGTGGCATACTCAGCAGGTCTGTAGGAAATACATCTGAAAAGTCTCACACTACCGGTACTGAATCAAAAGAAGGGGTATCTGCATCAATATTTCTCACAAAGGCCAAATATGACAAACACCCCTTCCCCATCATACTTTGGGCCTTCAAATAAGAAATTACCCTACTGGGAACATAATCTAGAGAACCTCTCCATTCGACCTTTGGCAACCCCGGCATTGCCAACATCACGGTTTTTACGTGACAGACCAGAATATCATGATATGGAGACAAGCAATACATACCCAGGATTACAACAAAATCAACCATACTGAGTAATAAGAGATCAACTATAGTCTCCAGTCCCCCAATAATTACCACACACGATCGAAATTAACAGTCCACAATAATAGTATCGCCTACCGGCGTAGATACCCGAATAGGTGAAACTAAGGACTCACATGGCATATCCAGATAATGAGTAAAGTACGATGACACATACGAATAAGTAGAACAGGGTCAAATAATATAGAAGCCTCACTATGGCACACTGAGACAATATCTGTGATCACTACATCTGAAGAAACAACATCTGGTCTGGCAGGAAAAACATATAATCGGGCATGACCGCCACCTAATCGGCCTCCCCCTCTTTGGCGAACCTTAGCTGACTGAGTCTCACCTCGGGTTGGCTGGGCGGGTGGCGAAGTAACTGGTGCTGAAGTTGTAGTATGACTCATATTTTGCACTTGACCTCCCGAGCGACGAGGACACTACCTCCACATATGCTCAAATTCCCCGCACTCAAAGCAGCTCTCCGGTACTGGTGGTGGTGCGGACTGAATCGGGCTCTGAGAACCAGAATAACTGCTAGAAGCACCCGGTGCAAATGAACCCTGAACTGAAGGGACACGAGAGATGACTGACCCTGATGAGAACTATATGAACCCTGCCCGGATGATGCACCACGGTGAACTGGACGACCCGTCTGAGCGTGTCTGTAAGGACGACCCCTACCGTGATAAAACTGACCCTCGGAAGGAACACCGCTGAAATCACCTGGTCCACGAGGCCTCTAAGCCTCCCTCTCTCCACACTCTTGGCTACGAACCATCTCTATCTGCCGAGCAATGTCAACTACCTCATCAAAGGTAGCACCTGATACCATCTCCCGAGTCATATGTAATCATAGCTGATATGTGAGGCCATCAATGAACCTCTTAATCCTATCCTTATTAGCGGGAACCAACCAAACTGTGTGATGAGCCAACTCAGAAAATCTCATCTCGTACTACATCACAGATATACCATCCTGACGTAACTGCTCAAACTGTCTGCGCAGCTCCTCTCTGCGAGACTGCGGCACAAACTTTTCCAAAAGGAGGATGGAGAATTCCTGCCATATAAGTGGTGCTGCACCGATCGGCCTACGCCTCTCATAAGCCCCCTATCATCTGAAGGCAACCCCAGAAAACTGAAAAATGGTAAACGAGACCCCAATGATCTCCAGAATACTTGTTGTCTGAAGCATCCTCTGGCACTTATCCAGAAAACCTTGAGCATCCTCTGACTCAGCACCGCTAAATGATGGAGGTTGAAGCCTACCAACTCTCTCAATTCTCCTCTGCTCAGCATCTTCCATAACGGGGACTACTGGGTCCTAAACAGCTGCAGCCGACTGGACTGGTAGTGCCCCCGGTATCTGAAGTCCCTGCACTACCTGCTCTGGAGCATGGGCAACAGGGGTATGAGTGCCTCCCCCGGCCTGAGAAGTGGCTGGTGCGGCCTGAACTGAAACCACCTGAGCAAGGCCAGTGCAAACTGTCAATATCTTAGCCAAAGCCTCCTGTACGCTTGGAATCTCAATGGGCACAGCTGGTGCCTGGGCGAGTCCCACCGGCTCAACTATATTTGGAATCTGCTCCTGAGCTAGAGCAACTGGTGGTGTTACAGGTGATGCTCCAACCGTTGTTTGAGTGACATCTCGACCTCTACCTCGACCCCGGCCTTTACCACGGCCCCGACCTCTTGCATCCCTAACCGGTGGCTGACCGTTTGATTCGGTAGTACGTGTTCTCACCATCTGTGATAGAATAGAATAACAGAATTTTAGTTTTCCGGAATCAACAAGTTCGCACGATAGAATACAAGAAAGTGAAATTTTCCTAAGGGTTCGACAACCTTTCGAAGATAAGTACATACGTCTCCGTACCAATCCGCAAGACTCTACTAAACCTACTCATGACTCGTAAGACCTATATAACCTAGATTTTAATACCAACTTGTCACGACCCGAAATCTCACCCGTCGGGATGACGCCTATCTCAATACTAGGCAAGTCGACATAATCAATAACCCACAATATCTTTTAAATACGAAAAATATCATAATTAAGTTTAAGAGAGAATCCCACAAATACTGGATATAAATACACTCCCAAAACCCGGTGTCACTGAGTACATGAGTATCTATGCATTACAAATATGGAAAATATGGTCTATAATAGTCTAAGACCAAATACAGTAAACAGGGAGATAGGGAAGTAGAGACAAGGTCTGCGAAACATGGTAGCTACCTCTGAATCTTCGGAAAATCAACTGTGTGAAAGAATCAACACCCACTATGTCCGAAATCACCTGGATCTGCATACGAAGTGCAGGGTGTAGTATGAGTACAACCAACTCAGTAAGTAATAATAATAAATAAGAACTGAAGGTAGTGACGAGCTTCACAGCTAAGCCCAAATACATAAATTTTCAACATAAAAGGGTAGGCATTCTCTCAAGTTCAACATTTAAAATTTCACCATAATTTCATATCAACTTTGACTAAAATAGAAGAAAATGTATTTTAGAAATATTTCCAAAACAGTCATATATGACAGCTGAAATGCAGCAACAATGAAATCAATACATCCTCTCATAGTAACATTCACCCAATCCTCCCATTCACTCCAACCTCGCAGTCACTCTTTCCTCACAATCACTCTTTCCTCACAGTCACTCATTCCTCTCAATCACTCGGCACTCGCACTCAGTAGGTACCTGCGTTCACTGGGGGGTGTACAGACTCCGGAGGGGCTCCTTCAGCCCAAGCGCTATATCAAGTCAATCATTGCATAAATCAATGAAATATGTTGTGACGTGCAGCCCGGTCCATAAATATCCTCACAATTAGACCTCGGTCTCACTGTGTCATCAACCTCTATAATCTCTCGGGTTCTCAGAAATCATGATAATCAGCCCAACAATAATGATATGATGCATCAATAATGAATAAGAGAGACTGAGATGTAATATGCAAGTAAAACCATGACTAAGTACAAATAGCAATTTAACACATAATTCAACATGTACACGACCTCTGTGGGTCCCAACAGTGTCAACACATGGTTTAAACATGATTCATAGTTCAATTTCCCTAATACATGGAAAAATATACGGGTATCAACAGATTATTCAACTACACAATTCCATGGAATTTGACCAAGTCACAATTCCTACAGTGCACACCCATACACCCATCACCTAGCATGTGTATCACCCCAAAAGCAATCACATAACACATAATATGGGTTTCGTACCCTCGGGACCAAATTTAAAACTATTACTTACCTTAAACAGTGTAATTCTTTATTCCGCTATGCCTTTGCCATGAGAATTGGTCTCTGAAAGCCTCGTATCTAGTCGAAATTAATTTGATTCAGTTAATACCAACTATTGTAATTAATTCCATAAGAAAATACTAATTTTCCAATTAAAAACCAAAATTTACTCAAAATTGCATGTGGGGCCCACATATCGAAACTCGACAAAAGTTATAAAATATGAACGCCCATCCAACCACGAGTCCAACCATACAAATTTTACCAAATTTCGACATCAACTCGACCCTCAAATCTTCAATTAAAGTCTTTGAATATTTCTACCATTTTCAACCCAATCTTTACCCATTTAAACTCAACAATATTTTCACAAACCTTATTGGTATGTATATGTATAAATAATACTTTTACACTCAATAATCATACTCTCAATCACCCACCTTTATCCAAACTCGAAATTGAAGAATTGGGGGAAGAAATTCTTACCTCTTTGAAGCTCTAGTAAGATCCTTGTGAAATCTTCAAGCCTTGAACAAGAATTGATGAACAATTGACTAGGTCTTCATTTTCTCTCTCTAAGATGCTCTCACCACTCTCTAAAATATCAGATTTTTGCTCCAAAAGAGTCCTTTTGCCTCAATGTATCGAAATAGGGTCGGGTCAAAAATTAAAAAAATTGAAGCCCCGACGCTAATATGCATAATGCTTCTGCGGCCCGCATAATGAGTACCAAAAAGGGCCCTCCGGAACTGGGCAACCCTGTTTCAGTCTGTGGCCATTATGTGGTCCGCAGACCTATTTTGCGGTCGCATAATGCACCGCAGAACTGGTCTGCGATCGCATAATGCGCCGAAACTAGTCTCCAAAGCTGCCTCACCTGCTTCACTCCGCGGCCATTATGCGGTACGCAAAGTGATTCTGCGACCGCATAGTGGGCCGCAGAAATATTTTTTTCTACCGAAAATATTTTCTTCGGCACCACAAAACCTTAATTTCCTTAGCAAAAATTCTCACGGGTCATTACACATAAGTCAACATCCGGTTAACCTTTTCAAACTAAGTTCTAAACCTTGGAACTATGTTTTCCAAATCATTCCAAAACCTCACCAGACCAGAACCAATTACCTCCGGCAAGTCATATAATAAATTATCACGCATAAATTGAGCAGTAAATGAAAGAACGGGGTTGTAATACTCAAAATGACCGGTCGGGTCGTTACACTAACTTCTATTAAAAATCCAATTCTGATTACTAATCGAGAGCAAAATCGTGCTCACATAGCCATACATGAAACATCATCAGCTAAGTTTTCATTCCAAAATGTCAGTACGAATACATACATAGAAATTGAGAACCAAATAAAACAAACTAAAATTATAATTTATCTAGGTAACACTCAATGAATAATTATACTACCATAATTGCTACAATATTTCTGAATGACCCAAATTAACATAGACTTAGAAATTTTTACATATACAATCTAGAAATTATACACCAAATAAAGAAAAAATGAAAAAAGAAGATGAAAACGTTACATGAACCAGTTACTTACTTTAGTAGAGAAACACTGCCTTGTCGTAGACCCCAAACTTTGCTTCTTCCTATAAATATCAAACAATATGGTATAAACAAATTAAATGCTTGAAAGTTCGCTTGTAGAATGCTTTGACATTGTCTAGCCACATAAGGATGAATAGTGTTATAACGTCATTAGTAAAGAAGAAACAACATCACAACAATGAGATGGCAAATACGACTTTTCGGTTTCTACAACGGATGAATCATTTAGCAATTTATTTAAGAGAATAAAAATAATATCATTGACACCTTATTCATTGGGTTGTGTTCTAAATATATTGAATTAGAAATAATTCAAAGGTTGGTGATGCTTAAAATTCCTAAGAAATTCTAGACGTAAGATTTTCAATTAACAACATTCATGTAACTATTATTTAATATTTAATATGAGGTTACTTATCAATGTTGAAAGTTGAAGGGCTGCCAATTCCATGTTTGTCTTTATTTCAATTAAATATTTTCTTTTTTTATTAATTTTATTAGAATGTATATTTATATTTTTGTACAAAATTGTATTTGAAATAATATCATGTTGAAGGGCATTATAGTCATTCAACTTTATAGGGTTATTTCAGTCTTTTATGTTTTTAATTTGGTCTTCATGCTTATAATATAGTATAATGTATTTGATATTATTGGTCTGACTAATCCGTATTCCCTGCTCCATAGGACTTATTAAAATGGGGTCATTGTCTATACTAGAAGGACAAGATAATCTAAATTTTATACTTTCGTGATAAATTCAAGTAGTACACATTACCAATTCAAGTACTAACATGAACATCAAATTAGTAGAATCTCAACGTTTTTCTATAGTATTCTTAAAATTTAATGAAATAAGAATTTGAGAAATAATTGTGAAGTAGGGCATCAAATTCACCTCACTAAATACTTCACATAGAATAAACGAATATATCTATTAAAACAACAATAATAGGGAAATTTTCATAGCTCTTTTGTTGATTACTTGAACTTTTATCAGTTGGTGAGAATTCGATTTCCTACCTTGTAATTAACTCCCTCCGTATTTTTTCTTCCCCTACCTATAATAATAATAATAATAATAATAATAATAATAATAATAATAATAATAATAATAATAATAATAATAATAATAATAATAATAATAATAATAATAATAATAATAATAATAATAAAACAACAATAGCGACACGCCTTAATCTCAAATAAATTAAGGTCGATATCACTTCTTCATTTAATTTGTTATTTTGTGGCTTGAATTATTTTCTTGTATTTTTAGGAAACCCATAATCCCTATAGGTTTGGGAAAACTCATTATCGTAATAGATTTGGGAAAGAAAAACCTATTGTCCTTGACAAATTGAGAAATTTTTCTCTTATATGTTTGGGACTATTGGGGACCTATATATAGGGGTTGTAGTTGGGGATTCTATAGATTGTACTGTGCTTTTCTTCTCATTCATAGTGAAAAACTCTCTCTGCTTCTGCCCCGAGGATTAGGCTTAGCCGAACCTCGTTAACTCCTTGTGTTGACTTTTCTTCTCTATCTGCTTTGTGTGTAATTGTGTGCTAGTTAGCCCACGATCTTCCGCAACAATTGGTATCAGAGCAATGTTTGATTTTCTACATGTAATCTAGGGTTAAGATGTCTTCGTCATCTTCAACAAAGTACGAAATAGAGAAATTTGACAGGGGTTCTAGTTTCAGTCTATGGAAGATTAAGATGAAATCTTCCCTGGTGTTACAGAAGGAGAGCCTTGACGTAACTGGTAAAGTTGCTGCCATGTGGCCATGAGGTCACGGGTTCGAGCTGTGAAAACAGCTTCTTATAGAAATGCAGGGTAAGGCTGCGTACGATAGACCATTGTGGTCCGACCCTTCCCCATACCCCGCGCATAGTGGGAGCTTAGTACACCGGGATGCCCTTTTCTTTTCTTCCCTAGTGTTACAAGGGTTATGCAAGGCAATTGATGAGGAATTTCTTGAAGAGATGAAAGAGACAGAGAAGGCAAACCTGAAGGAGAGGGTTTTGAGTGCGATCTTCATGAGCAATACTGATTGCGTTCATCGGGAAATTGCTGAAGAAACTTCTGTAGCAACGGCATGGAAGAAGTCGGAATATCTGTATTCTAAGAAATCGCTGACAAACCGCCTCTACCTGAAAAAGATGTTATACATCTCTGTATGAATGAAGGTACACTTATTAAAACTCACCTTGATGAGTTCAATTCAATTATAATGGACTTGAAGAACGTGGATATCAAAATTTAGAGTGATGATCAGGCCTTGATTGTGTTATGTTCTTTACCAACGTCTTATGATACTTTTGCCGATACGCTACTATATATATGGGGAAGATAACATTTCACCAAAAATGTTAGTAATGCACTAAAATCTAAAGAATTGAAAATGAGCTTTCCAGACAGCAGAATTGAGGGCGCGGGTCTTATGAGTAGAGGAAGAACACAACAAAAGGACTTTAACAGAAAAAAGTAAACCGCTAGATCGACATATATAGTAAGGAAACAGAACTATTATGAGTAAGGAGAGCAAGGTCACTACAAGAGATATTGTCCTAAGTTGAAAAAGAACAAAGGGAAGCAAAAAATAGATAATTCGGCAAATATTGTTGACACTGGCATGTGCCGTGAGTTCTAGTCATGGGCATAATTCCTGGGTTCTTGATTCTAGAGCTACTTTTCACATGTGTCAACACAGAAATTGGTTTGTAACTTATAAGCAGATAAGTGAGACTGTCTACATAGGAGATGATAATCATTACCAGTAGAGAGGATTGGTAAAATCACATTGAGAATGTTCGATGGAATTATCAGAAACATTGAGTGTTGGCATGTTTATCGGATAAAGAGAAATTTGATTTTTCTTTCGACTTTAGATGATCAAGGGTATAACCTCACTTCAAGAATGGAATATTTAAAGTGTGTAAAGGCTCTATGGTACTCATGAAAGGTAAACTTCATTCTAAATTGTATCATTCTCAGGCCAATGTAATTGAAGGGGAAGTTATTCTAGCTTCTAGGAAAAGTGATCTGAATCAGTCTCAGTTGTGGCACTTATGACTTGATCATATGAGTGATAAGGGATTGTCTTTGTTGAGTAAGCAGAATTTGCTGAATGGGTACAAAAATCAAGTTTTGAATTTTTGTGAGCATTGTGTGTTTGGTGAAAAGACAAGCGTAAAGTTCAGGAAGAAGTCCGAGCACAAGACTAGAGACAAGTTAGATTATATACATTCAGACTTGTGGGGTCCAAACTGAGTTCCCTCCAATAGTGGTGCTAGGTATTTTATTACTTGATTGATGATTACTCAAGGATAATGTGGGTGTATTTTACGAAAATAAAAGATGAGTCATTTCCGACATTTGTTAAATGGAAGACAATGGTTGAGAGGCAGACGAAAAGAAAAATTAAGTCTCTTCGAACTAACAATGAGTTGGAATTTTGTAATTATGAGTTCGATAATTTCTACAGCAGAGAGGTCATAATAAGACACTGCACTTGTGTCGGAACCCCACAACAGAATAGGTGTTGCAGAACGTATGAACAGAACGTTTTATTATAGTGCACGAAGCATACTTTCATATTCATGTGTTAGCAAGGATTTTTGGGCTGAAGTAATCAATATAGCTTGTTATTTGGTCAACATATCTCCATCCACAAATATTGAGTTCAAAACTCCTTTTGAGGTATGGTCCGGTTCGCCTGCTGCTTTTTCAAGTTTAAGAATATTTGGTTGTCCTGCTTATGCTCATGTGAAGGATGAAAAACTTGAGTCGAGGGCAAAGAAGTGCATATTTCTAGGGTATGCAATTGGAGTGAAAGGTTATAGATTGTGGTGCACAGATCAAAAGACTCTAGGGCTAATTACCAGTAGGGATGTAACATTCAATGAATATCCCTCACTGGACAGTCAGAGGGAGGAAGGCAATAACATAAACAAATCGTGGTGTTAGTGACCGCATAGAGCTAGAAATTGAATCTCCACTAGCTCAGCCCAGTAGTTCTAAAGTGGAGGAAGTGGATGAGGTGCAAAATATTGATCGAGATGATAGTATTAATGCACATGTTCAACATCAACCTTATAGCATTGCAACAAGCAGAGAGTAGAGAGAGATCAACCGACCGCAAAGGTTTGCAAACGTAGTTGAGGGGAATTTTCTTGAATATATGAATCCTGTGGGATTTGCTTTGGTAGTTGCAGAGACCGTTGATGTGTTTGAGTGTTATAGCTATCTAGAAGCTATTCCAAGTACATAACCAAATCGATGGATTAGTGCTATCGCTGAAGAGATTGAGTCTCTTAACAAGTTTAGGCGTTGCCTAGACTTGGTTGATGCGTGCGGCAATGGGTAGAGCCCTTGCGAGGGCTGAGGGCAAGGTAGAGAGAGGTTGTTCCTGTTGATGAAGAGAATTCAAGCCAAGGGGAAGATTTATTATTTTGTGGCTTGAATTATTTCCTTATATTTTAAGGAAACTCATAATCCCTATAGGTTTGCGAAAACTCATTGTCCTAATAGATTTGGGAAAGGAAAAACTATTGTCCTTGTCAAATTGGAAAACCTTTCTCTTATAGGTCATGAACTATTTGGGATCTATATATAGGGGTTGTAGTTAGGGATTCTATAGATTGTACTGTGTTTTTCTTCTCATTCATAGTGAAAACTTCTCCCTGCTTCTGCCCCGAGGATTAGGCTTAGCCGAACCTCGTTAAATTCTTGTGTTGATTTTTCTTCTCTATCTGTTTTCCGTGTGATTGTGTGCTAGTTAACTCATGATCTTTCGCAACAAGGTTCAACTCATGTCATCATCATGACAAACGAAGAGATATAATACACCTAGCTAGGAATATCTACGGTTACACTCCTACCCCAGCATAAGTGGCGCGGAGACTCAAACTTGCGAGGGTCAATGGTGGTACCCAATACTCCTATTAGTTAGTCACTACCTCTAGTTTTGATTCTTTGCTAATTTGATGGTCCCAAAAAGGCACATCAAAATCACATGGCACGTGAAAAATATTGGAGAAACCAACCCTACATAATACTAGTAATTGATTAATAGCAGCCTTTTTGTCGTCAATAATTGGGAAGGCATGCAAATTAAATTTTTAAAGAAAAATATATAATGGCTCTCTTAGAAATGTTTTCTGTCTGTTTCTTAATTGGAAGGAAAAATTTACGAGGAAACCAAAACTTTTTGAAGGAAACATAAGAATGTTATAAAGGCTCTTCGAAGACAGATGGAAGTATGTGCACTGTTCACTTTTGGCGTCTACACTATGTCAAGAAGACACGTCAGCTGCGATATTTATATTCGCTCTTAAATTAATATTTACTTTGTATTATTTTCAAGCTATATTGGCCTAATACATATATACATATCCTTTTTAAAATATTTTTAGTATTAAGATAAGAAAACTATCTGGTAGTTAAGATTAAATTAAAACTAAAATACAATAGTACTGTACATTAAAACTAAAATATAATAGTGATACATCATTAATTACCAGATTTCATAATTTTGACATAGATGGATCCTTCTTTTTGTTTGACTTTGCAAATTTATTAAAAAGTTTCTAAAACATTAACACATTGCATATGGCTAATTTTTTGTTTCTTAAAATGGAATAAAAGAAGTTGTAAAAACGAAAATGTGTTCCTAAAACATTATTATTGTAAGTGAATTGTAAAATATGTTTTTAAAATATAACAAACTTAAAATTTACTTACTTTTAAGGAGATGAATGTTGTTTTAGAACGGTTTTAGGAAAATACACCATTTAATTCGAATGAGATTATATATAACTTGGGTGGCAAACAGCAATGCCAAGATGTGACAATATATCCAGATGGAAACAAAGAGAAAACTATTTCGAATTCTTCAACTTTCAGATACCAAGATATCTCCTTCTTATTATTTTAGAGTGAAATTTTATTTTGAGTGAGACTCAACCAAGAAAACTTGTATGAGGCACCTCTAATTACTGGACATGTGGAAAGGTGGGTCCCATTGGTGGTTCCCACATTGCTGGTTCCCTCTTTTATCTCTCGGGTAGTAAAGTGTTTCCCATTTCATAGTCACTCTCTCAACTTTTTACCCATTTTTACTGAATGCATAATGAAAAACAAGTCATTTTCTGTTCTTTCTCTTCCTTTTTTGTCCAGAGTTCTCTCTCTTCCTCACTTCTTAATTATCTTCCCCTCAATTTGTCAAAAAAATTCAAAAAGGAGATCGAGTAAAGGATTCAAGAATTCAAAATGAAGACTAACTGAATTTTTTTCCCTGAATTTTGGGAGAGAAAAAAATGTGTTCAATACTTTTGTGAAAGAATCACTTATTTTATAAATTTTTATGCTTTCTGGTTCCTGTGTAATACGATTATATGATCAATAGTTTGGTTGAAGTTGATTAATTTGGTCATCTCACTAGTGTATCCTGTACAGTACAAACTCAACTTCACAGTTATCTTTTTATTTTGGTATTACTGCTGGAAACATCTTTGAATTTCTTTGGGTTTGAAGACCTTTTCTTTTGTGGTGATCTGTTATTCTGTTTTGAATTATTATGTGTACTTTATTTTTTGCTATGATTTAAAATTGTAAAGTGTTTTCTTAGTGATGCAATGCTATGTTTGTAGCGTAGTATTTTCTTGTTTGAGCTGAATGTGTTAATAAAAATTTGATACTCGAGTCTTTGAGACTGCTTTGGAAAAGAAGAGGAGGAACAAAAGAGAGATGATACATTGAAGAAACCGCTAGGACGGTCATCTATACTGAGCTGGGATCGATTGCTCCCTCAATGTCTTTTGCGTTGAGTTTGTCACACAGAACTTATTTAGTGCGATTTATATCATATGTATGATTTGCAGGCGAATAAAATACTCATCACAGAGTGCTACCCGAACGGAAGAGCTAACTTGTTCTAGCGGCGTAACGGCTGCTGTTCCCTTTTATAAAAAAAAAAAAAAAAAAAGAAAAAGAAAAGAAGAGAGAGCAAGAAGAAAAAGGAAATTTGCTGAGAGAAAAGAGTGGTATAAGTACCATGGGACCCACTTTTCCACATGTCCAGTAATTAGAGGTTCCTCATACAAAATTTCTCTATTTGAGATGTGTTTGGATTCCTCTTCAAAATTTATCTTTAACTTTATCTGTTTTGTCTCATTGTTTCCTAATAGCCGCCTGTACTCTATTTTCCTTTGATTGGATGGAACATTTTCATTTATGAGCCAACTTGGTCTTACTGTCCTCCTTTAATAATTGACTTAGATATAAAGCATCTTGCCTTTTCCTTTTAACTGCTCCTTTGGTCATTTGTGGTACTTTATTTGTATTGAAATATTTATTAAATTTATATAAATATATACTTTCGAATTCAATAACAAAATAAGTCTTGGTTTAACAGTAAGGACTATATATTTGTTAAAAAAGATGGAGGTTCGATTCTCGCTGAAAACAGTATTTTATTTCAAAATTTAGAACTCACACTTCAAATACTAGTTCCGTATCTGTTGAGAACTAAGCAGTGAAATAGAATTTTCTATAAAGGGTTGTTTGGTAGGATTTTTCAATTTATGTAGAACTAATATTATTAGTTATACACCTTATTCGGTACTATTCATATACATAGCAAACTATGACATTAGTAATATCATGATTTTTAATACATGGATAAGCATGTATAAAGACATAACTGCACTTTCAAAACTTTTAATACACCAAACCAAATAATCGGTAAGAAATAATCTCAGCATACCTAATCCCACTGTTATTAATTTCAGGATTACCAATACACCATATTTTGTACTATTCTTATCCACCCTACCAAACGATCCCTAAGAAAACTTTAAAAAAAAAAAAAAAAAAAGTAAACACGTAAAAACATCAATAGTAATTCAATATAAATATATAAAAAGTTGGTTTTAGATATAAAGTGTAATTTTTCCACCCCTCCCGCCCCTAGCTCTGCATGATGGTAAGGTTTTCGCTTTTTTAAACACTATCTCCATTTCTTGTCCTATTTTATAACTCAATTATTACATGATTGATTAGAATCTTGCTGATAAAAACTCTAATAATTTTCAAATAATCTCATCGCTAAATGATGTAGACTACTGTTCTGAAACCTAGTTAATGGGATTATGCTTTTGTTGTATATTACCATATAGATAATCATAATCCATTCATTGTATATTACGTACCTCAGCTTCAAATTGAAATTTGATTTCCAGCCTGCTGTTACCTTTGTTAATATTTTAATTTTGTCCTTGTTCTAATAAGAAAAGATACCAATCTAGAACATGGACAACTTTTAAAATAAAGTGGTGCTCAGGTACTCATCAAAGTGGTCCTCTATATATACTCTATAATGACCCGACCCGTACAAGTGATGAATACAGAACAAGCACATAATCCCAAAGACTCGGAAGAGACGAGTAAGATTTGTTCCGTTGGTAAAAGCACCTCCACCCACGTCCGTTAAATCCTGAGTTCGAGTCACGCCGGAAGGAAGTATGAAATCACTAGAGATTCTTCTAATTTGAAAGGGGTTTAAAATAAAAAAAAAAGACAGAAGAAAATATTACTCCTACTATTCAAGAAGACTGTTAAACATATGTCCTACAAAGAATATAATTATTAGGAAGAAGAGTACGTTATAGTAAGGACAGTTGTGTAAGCATCACCCAATCACTATTGATCAGCTAAAGTAAGCCATACTGAAAAAGAAAAGTATACAAAGTTCAAATGAGGAAATGATGTTTGTGGAGGAGTAAGCCATGCATGTTAAAGGGAAGGAGAATAAGAGATCATCAAACACACTAGGGTTTAAAATTTATGGGTTTTGAACTTGTCACGAAATTTATAATTCGTCTTAGTTATCGGATTCGTAATTAAATATTTATATATATTTAATATATTTTCTGCCACAAATATGGGATCTAAACAAAAGGTATTGTGTTAGGCCAAAATGTATCTAATGCTCTAGCTCTGCCTTTGACCAAACATGACTGAAATATCGGAGTATTCAACTTGACAAGTTTAGAGTGTTAGAAAAATATTGGATTATGGAGAATAAGATTTAGTTTGAGGCGTGTCAAAGACACTGTCCTTAAGGATATTTCGCTTATACTGTGATAAATAAAATTAAGCGTATCCCTCAGGATTCAACAAGCTCTTCTAGTATAACTAGGAACAGAAACAACAAAGATTAATAAAATAAACCCAACACAATAGAAGAAAATAAGAAGGAAAGATTTTACTTTTTTCTTCACACCCTTTTCAAGATGTAAAACCAAAAAAGTATAAATAGTGAAAAAGAAATGCACAATCTGATATGAAAACTGTCCAAGACATAAAGGCTTTTCAAAGCTTCCAAAAACGTTAAAATCCAAGCATACAAAAACGTTAAAATCCAAAGCCATTAAGGCTATCAAATGGTCAATTATTCTTTCAACAGTAACGTTCAAATTACCCACTAAGGAGCATTCAATAATCAGATTTATTTTGTCCAAATTGAATTCAAAATTAAACTAATTTTCTGTTACAAATATATTTAAGATAATTACTATAATAATGACTCATTAATATAATTGTAAGAAAATAAATCTAGACATAGTTTTGGAATATTTCTTTTTGAGATATCAAAAGTATTTTTCTATCAATCCCCCACATATCTCAAAAAGAATATTAAAAATAAAATAAAATAATAATATTAAAAAATTTGGTGTCTCTTAGACTATAAACCAGACCTAGATAAAATAAGTTTAAACTTACAGAACAATCGGTGAAGTTTAGAACTTCTATGAACCAAGAATTCTTTTGTACGTTTAGTATTTTATTTATCACATTATACCCGCACATACTTTGTTGTTTGTCGCGGTTTTGCGCTAATAGGCCATGCGCGCGTCTGATTTTCATGAGTGCTCTAGAAATTTTTTGCCATAAATTTCATAGGAGTGGCCCCACTCAACACTCATATAGGTCCATCCATCAAGTGTATTCTCCAGCACAATACATCACCTATAAAATGCTATGGATTAGATTAAGAGTTTAATAACTCAGCATCCCATTTGCAGTCGTGCATTATATACACACACACACACCATAGGAAGGGATATAATTTAATAGTGCATATTTGATCAACTAATGACTTGTTATTACCCATATGAACCTATTTCATGGGATCTCCAATCACATAAGTTGGGTTACCATCATAGTTGATATAACTCAAATTGGCAAAAGTCTCATTCCCCTCCACGTTTCAGATATTAATTTTCTTCCCAAAGGTTTAGTTAGAGAATCAGCCAAATTCACTTACGACTTCACATAATCTATGGAAATAATTCAATCTTTCGGCTTCTGCTTTATCACATTATGTCTCAATCGAATGTGTCTACTTTTCCCGTTGAAGAATTTATTTTTAGCAATGGCTATTGCAGCTTGGCAATCACAATGCATCAACACAGAAGGTGTCGATTTTATTCCTATTAGAATACTTGCAAAAAGGTTCTTTAACCACTCGGCCTCATTGCCGGCCAATTCCAATGTCACAAACTCAGATTCCATGGTAGATCCATGGTAATTTGAACGTTACTGTTGAAAGAATAATTGACCATTTGATAGCTTTAATGGCTTTGGATTTTAACGTTTTTGTATGCTTGGATTTTAACGTTTTTGGAAGCTTTGAAAATCCTTTATGGCTTGGACAGTTTTCATATCAGATTGTGCATTTCTTTTTCACTATTTATACTTCTTTGGTTTTACATCTTGAAAAGGGCGTGAAAAAAAAAGTAAAATCTTTCCTTCTTATTTTCTTCTATTGTGCTGGGTTTATTTTATTAATCTTTGTTGTTTCTGTTCCTAGTTATACTAGAAGAGTTTGTTGAATCCTGAGGGATATGCTTAATTTTATTTATCACAGTGTATGCGAAATATCCTTAAGGACAGTATCTTGAACACGCCTCAAGCTAAATCTTATTCTCCATAATCCAACATTTTTCCAACATAGAATTAGCGTCACGAGTTAGTTGATTAAAAATAGATGATAAGTATCGATCAAGTGTAAAAACATATTTGTAAGTACTAGATCGAATTTTATAAATAAACAGTTACACATTTAGATATTGAACCCCAAAAAAGAAAGATGATTAAAGACTGAAGCACTACCTTGGCTGCATACATGTTGGGTAGTTAGTGAGATCTGATATCATGGATTTGGTATTTCTATGGTGGGATGAAGTGAGAAAGGCAGTGGGAACTCTGACATGTTGTCTTGATAGACCTATTGTAGGTCTCATTCGTGTGAGAGAAAGAAGTTTGAAATCAGAAATTCCTCCCCTTCAATTGATGTGAACTTATTTGACTGGATACGAAATTTAAGAAGAAAAATAAAATGAACTTGTAACGTAAAATGAAACATATATTTTGTGTATCTATAAATCATTATATAACGATAAATTATTTTCAAATATGAAAAGAAATTATTTTTTTTGGTACGAATTAAAAAGAAAATAGATTTACATGAATTAAAACGGACGGAGTATATGATAAGTCAGAAACCTTCTAAAATGCCGAGGGGAACTAGCAAGAGATTGCAGAATGTACTTTGGTATTAGGTACTCGAGGACAAAGCTGATTTTTTACATGGTAACGGTTTTGTACTTATTTGTAAGAGATTTAATGAACAAACAATGTTCTTATTAAAGGTCTTTCCATATATAACCAAGTGTGTCGCAATGGTTATTTACGGCCCTCTAGGATTTTTAAATTATGAGTGCACCGCTAAAAAAAGAAAGGAAAAAAAATATAAATAGGAAAGGATCCCTATTTTTTTGGGTAAATAACTTTGTATTCAATCAAGTGCATCATTCAGCCTTTGTAGAACATGGATGCCAACAGATAGTATTAGACCAATTCTAGAAAATACATACATAAAATACCTAGTTCGGCGGAGAGGCCATTGGTTCACGTACAGTGGTGAAGCCAGGAATTTTCGCAAGGGTGTTCAAACTTGAAAAAAATAAAAAAATTTCCCGACAAAGGGTGTTCAATATATGTTATACACCTCTAAAAGCTAATATGTTATCTATATAAACAGTATAATTTTTTGACGAAGGATGATCAATTTACCATCCTTCGAATAAAGTAGCTTCGACCTTGTTCACATACCCCATACATTACCCTTAAATCTGCATATTTACATCGTATATAAACTTTTGTCTTTTATGATTGAGGGGTCGTTTGGTAGCTAGTTACGGGGTAAACTATTCATGTATTATGAGTAACATAAGTAATACCATATTTGATAGCCTTTAATTACTTTGTACAAAAGACAGCATAACTAATGTTATGTTTGGTTGTTTTTTTCATTGGAGATATAAGTAATACATGGATAAGTTATACAACAAATCTATATATTATTTATGCAAGGTAGAATGTGGAATAGCTAATATATGTATTAGTAATACATGGATTAAACAATCAAATAACCAAAAACACTCAGATTTATTTTAAATTACACATTGTATAATTAAAATAAAATAAATATTTAACAAAAAATAATCTCTACATTACAAGCCATAAAATTACTAATTCTTACATAACTAATTCATTCATAATTAAATCATGTATAACTAAACCCTGCAAAACTAATCCCTATATTACTAATACCTGCATAACTCTAACCAATAACTAGATGACCCTAAGTGTACATTGAATCAGACTCGAAAGAAGATTTGATTAATGAAATCGAGAGATAGGTCTGAACTCTTGTCATTTAGGATAGCTCTATAAATAATAATTAGTTTCACATTTCACTGTATTATAAAAATAAAAATACTCACAATTCATTAAGATGACAAAATATCAATACGAGAAGAAGTTTCAAGATCTCAATTTACAAAGCTAAAACATAAAAAATAATAATTATAGATTACAAATATAATTAATTTAGCACCTAAAGTGTACTTAAAGTGATTTCCAATGGTGCCATTGGCTGAGAGTTCGTCAAATTAAAGAGAATGCTTTGCAATTTGGAACAAATTCTTGCCCCTGAGCAATTACTACAATCCTTTTTTCAACCAAACATATAAAAAGTTTCCTCAGAAATGGTAGAGGAAATAGGGGATAGTATAAGAAAACTGGAGAAGTTAAGAACTACAATCATTAGGCAGCAAATTGAAATAACCATAATCTGTAATCCTACATTTGGGTGAGCAATTGGTGAAGATCAACTAGACAGCAAATTGCTGCATTACACAAGTGACAAGACAAACAATTTGGATGTGTCTCAGCTGAGCATATTCTTCCTCCCTTGGCACAAAAACTCATTGAAAGATGATGAGGAATCAAACAGGATAATTGAAGCAAGCAGACTAATCAGTCAGCTTCGAAAGCGGTCAAGAAGCTGAAAACAAAGGTGGCAAGATGTTAGAACCTAGGACGATACCTTCAGAGTTCAGATACAAAAACTGAAACATATCTGTAAATTAAATGCCACTGTCAACCATCTAACCATTTTTTCCCCAAGGCACATCATAATTGCCAATTATTAGCTTTGATTGCAGATCAAAGATTAATTACTATCTATTAGAACAAGAAAATTGCCCCTTTGAGTTCTAACGATGCATCTCGGGATTTAGTGAAGAATAAAGTGCGGATTTTGGTGGATGGTTTGGGGCACTACATGACATCAGACTGATAGATTTAATATGTTTCTATTCCCCAAAAAGAGTAGACTATGAGAAAAATTTGATCGTAACCAAAATGTGGCGCCCTATTGTAAGCAACAGTGGCACACTGGGCATGTTACTCCCTCCATTCAACATTTGGCCCTTCACATTTTTGATAAGGAACATTTGGCCCTTCACATAACCATTATCAAATGCGAATTTAAACAATATGACCACACTATAGGAGTGTGATTTGCACAACCAATGCATTGAGGACCAAATTGCAACTCCAGACAACCATCAAGGACCAGAAAAAACTTCCATTTTAGGGACCTCCAAAAAACAAACAATGAGAAGTGCAGAAAAGAAAGAAATGCGACGATAGCCAAAATTGAATTCAGGCATACAACAGTACAATATATAACACAACCAATCAAGGGACAATGCCCGCTTTCCTCGGTATTTAGGAAGAAAAAGAAACATCATCAACCCCATGTATCAGTATAATATATGCCTTTTTAAAGGAAAAATGACTTGAAGGAGCTGCCCCAAAGAAGCCATATCCTCTTTCAAAATTTAGCCACCAGAATTTGAGACAGAAATAAGTATTAACTCACCAGAGCAGGATACTGCAGAATCCATCCAAATACAGGAATCTGGAAAAGAAAAACCTTGATGGATGGCCAGAAACAGCTGCAGGGAAAAGATCATAGTCTAAATCTTTTGTGCTACCCAAGGAAAGATGAACGTGAAGAGAAAAATGAGAAAACTTGTTCGGAAAATATTCAGGAAAAGGTGCTCACCCGAAGAGAACAATGCATCCATATATTTCCACAATGATACCCACAACTGGCCAGCGAACGAATATAAGGAGGAGCCCGAGCATAAATGATATCGTGCCCTGGAGCAAAAGTCTTGTTTAGTTTCAGTCAAAGAAAGAAACTGAATAAATGACACCATCATTTATGTTTTTGAGTGAGATAATTAAGCACCCCATGTCAGTGCCCCTCCCCCCGGCTCTCTCCCTCACAATATGAAGACTATTACTGTATTCATTTTGCTTCGTATTAAAACAGTAAGAGTTGAGAACATAAAGCATTTGGATTCAGCAGCGAAATGACAGAAGACAGAGAAAACAGCAATGCATGAACGTAAAGGTTGAGAAAGCATGGACTAGAGAACCAATAGCCCTCGAAAGATAGGTAAGAAGGTCTGGGATTAGAGCAGAAAGTGCTAACCTATCAACTTCCGAAACATTAGCGTGAGTATCATTCAGAAAAAGAGACTGTAATAACATAGAAGACTATCTCTCTCTCTCTCACACACACACACACAACTCTCTCTCTCTCTCTCTCTCTCTCTCTCTCTCTCTCTCTCTCTCTCTCTCTCCCTACAACCTAACTTCCCCCTTTTTCTTGATGACCGAGAAATCCCCGAGGCCGTGGCGCACGGTACAAAGCTCGGTGGATAATGGATCTGCCCTCTACCCTTTTTCACTTAAACACCGGGCTATTATTTCTTTCCCTCTCCACTTCCGGCAAGAGCTTAGGGGTTTGCTTTAGAAAGTAACTTAAACCTAGAGTTATGACCACGAGAAATGGAAACCAAGCCACCTAAACAAGCTCAATATCATAGCTTAGTCGAACTAAAAGAGTGCAACAGGAATACAGCACGGTGGGTTGTAACTAATAGCAACACTATTAGTTGGATATGTAAGAATCTTAAAATAGCATTGGCGGGTACCAGAAATATCTGCAGAAGATGCAATTTATGAACTCCAGAATTTCAATACACATGGGAAATTGTGAGCATTGAACCCTTTTTCTCTTTCCTTTACTAAAACAAGAAGTTTATATTGCTTCACAAAAGAGTAATGGAGCCTCTCCCTACATTTTTATATTCATGATCTTTTCCCAGAGGGTCGGATCGTTTTCCAAATATCCTTTTATTCGGTATGTTCTTAGGCTTCATGGGTCTAAATTCTAGTGTTCTACTCATTTCTTCAACGATGCTTTTCTGGATTTTTTGAGCAGCTAGGAGACGCAATTATCCATACTTCATGGTCTGCTCCTTTGTGACCTTCTAATTCCTGGATTTCCTAATCTTCTTTCTTCAGTATTTTCAAATAGAAAGCAAAAATGATCAAAAAACTTTAACTCTGAGAACATATTAAAAATCTATCTAACAAGACAGAAAAATAACCTCGTGATAGAGAGCAACTAGTTTTCAGGGTCATATTTAGGCCACACTGAGACATAGTGTTCGATTGTAACAACCGAAGCTTTCAGAGAAGCCTAAGGATTAGGTGTAGCAACAAGCATGATGTATGCCTAATCAATCACATGGAAGGGATAAATCAGCTAGATCTATTAAACTACACCACAGAAATATGAGATTGCTTATATATACAGAAAATTGCTAACATATGTAGCAGAAAATGCAATGAATTATAACATAAGAATAGGATGTATTCCTCAATTACTTCTGTGCACTTTTACTTATCCAAAAAATATCTACCTTGTAGTTCACTTTGAAGAGTTGTAACGTGGAACGCCAGCCCAGCAAAAGTGCTACACCTGCCAACAAAAGTATCTAGGACAAGGTATGAAAAAGATATTTAGTTGGTCGTCTCATAAACCAAGATTAGTTAAAACATCCATAACTACTGTTTACTTACATTACCCAGCGCAAGCAAACCCCTGTCGAAGAATAAAATTATGGCAAGAAATGTGAAAAAGATGCCAAATCCAATGAGACCTAACCCAACCTCTGCAAGGTTAATAAAAAATTTCAAGGTCAGATGTTAGAGCTGTAGATCTCGAATGAAAACTTGAATGCATTTATGGCTCTTCGAAGCCTCTGGCAAAGGATGAGGTTTATCATAAAGGCATGCAAATTGATCTCTCTCTCTCTCTCTCTCACGCATACACACACACGTATAAGCACATGGATTCTAATGGCAAGATCAAGTGTGAGTCTAATTCAACTGTGTGAAGTATCATGACAAAAAATAGTTTTTCCAACAAGTTAAATTTCTTTAAAGAAGACTATTGAGTGAATCAACTCATATAAAAGTTTAATTGTTGAAGAGAGGACATATTTTTATTTATACTGGTCTTCCATATTCTCTCTCACAGGCCGATAATACTATTTTTCTTAGTCAACCACGTGGATTTTTTTTTATTTGAGTGCAGTGAGACTCAGATGCAGGACCTCAACATAATCTGATTATCCAACCGCAAAATACCAAGTTCCTTAGAAAAATGGTGAATTCTCTTCGAAGATAAATTCTTATTGACAATCTGGAGACTGACGGGGAAAGATGAGGATACTATTAGCAGTGAAATCTAATTTTTTTTACAAAGCCTTGTACATAGAGCCGGGGACTTGGAGAACAACAGTGGCTGGAAGTCATTTTTATAGCTATTAAAGGAGCCTTTGACAACGCTGGCTGGAAAGTCAGACATTTTACTATCATCATCTGTAGAAAATTCTTAAGAGTGATTAAAAAGTATGGTGTTACTTTATCACTGGGTGAACAAAGCCTTTTGATTTAATTCCATCATTTTTCCCAATAGTGGATATTGGTTACCATTTTTTAAGCTTCTTATTATATACATTATTTTGTTTCATATATAGGTGTGATAAAATGCATAGCAAGGATTGTAAAACTGAGAAAGAAAAACTAGACTTAACACTATCACATGGAACACAAAATGGAGTCTGTAGAAGCTAGTCAAAGGATGACGCTCACTTTTTTGCTCGTCTAATTCATATGCCATCTTGCTGCTACTCTCTTTCTTAAATCAGAGCTGCAATACCTTCCTACAAAACGATTAGCATAAGAATTTATACTTCTCTCCAGTAAGTAGATTAGCATAAGATTACAGCAGAAACTCACACCCCCCCCCCCCCCGCGCCCCACAGATTCATCCACTTTACCTAATAGTCCTGCATGTGTTGAGTTCAAATGGATCTCAATACACTGACTGAATCGAAGCAGCTCTTTTAGAGCAGCGTTAACCAAATTACAACCAGTTAAAGCATCTCATTCTTTTTCATTTTTTTCCTCCTTTTTTTCTTTATTTTACCAAATGTTGCTTTTTCTCTTTGAAACTTTCATTTGACAAACAAAGTAAACATAAAATTGAAAGGGCTATCAGCAATTGCACCCAAGGGTGTGGCCTAGTGGTCAATGAAGTGGGTGAGAACCTTGAGGAATCAGGTTCAAATCCCAGCGGAGGCAAATACTAGGTGATTTCTTCCCATCTATCCAAGCCTTGGTGGATAGAGTTACCTGGTACCTGTTGCTGGTGGGAGGTGACACCACGGTTATCAAAAAAAAAAAAAAAAGGGCTATCAGCAATTACTCCCATATATAGAACTTCACTTTCCAACATAACCTAATTCTACAAGCGGCAGCGGTTATAGCAGCAGTATTTTAGCAGCTATTATAGCATGGCTAATTATCAGAAAAGATTGGCTGAGCATTATTCTCAGGTGAACTTTCTCCTTGAGCATCTGTGAGATTCTCAGAAGTGCTACCAAAGGTAAGAGCTAATAGAAAAGTCATCCATTCAGGTTTTAATTGCCGGCATGCAGTCTTGAGTTAGTTGCTTTTCGAATAAGTTCAACATGTAAGACTTAAAAAGCAAAACCTTGCACAAGCATAAAAATACAAATAAGCCACGAGTTTCACAAATACTGCAGGCTCACGTTTGCTAGAAGTGAACTAAAACTGAAGATGACAAATGAGAACTGTTCTTAGTAATCATGAAGAGAACCAACGTTCCTGGTTGAGGAGTTAGATGGTCATGATGTTCAATCCAACAAGAAGCACAGATTATCGAACGTAGAAGAGAAGACAATTTACTAAGCAGCAGATTCTATTACACACATTTCATGAACCATTCCACATACTCCATTCATTCCACTTTGTTTGAACTATTACCTTATTAGACTATTCCAAAAAGAGTGACACAATTCTAGAGACTTTTATTGCCACAAATTTGTTATAACATATTTAAGACCACAAGTTTCAAAAGTCTTACACTATGACATATTTTAGAACACAAATTTCAAAAATATTCTTTTATTTTTAAAGTCCATATTGAGTCAAACTATGCCAAACAAATTGAAACGGAGAGAGTAACATTACAGAGCTTTTCATTTTCCTTTTTTTTTGGCTTTTCTCATTGACCATCACCTGTAACTTCTTCTTTCCTGAACCAAGGATGACTCTATAGCACTGTATTTTACCTTCCCTTTTTTTCTTTTTAAACTCAAAAGGTGGGTTTTTTTAAAAAAATCGAGAAATCTACTATTTCCAGCTTTGGGTTTTTTTAATCAAATGGATTTTTGGCTAACCAAGACATTCCAAGTCTTTTTTCTTTTCTTTTTTTTCTTTTGGTTTCAGATTCTGGAAAACAAAAGGGGTACCTCTATTTCAATCTGTCCTCAAGAAAAAACAAAAAGAAAATCAGAAACTTTGACTAAAGGGCAAGAATATCGCAATTTTATGCAGTTAGTGTAACTGAATTCTACTGTGAAACATCAATAATAGCTACTTATATAATTTAAGACTTATAGCAAGTGGGAAAAAAAGGAAATAAGTAATTACCAGTTAAAATCAGCTGTTTGCTGGCTATCTGTATGCAACTCGAGATCTTTCCTCGATTGTGAAGAGGTTCAGTTACGAGCAATTTGTACCTTTTGTATCGAGAAAGAATGTAGTATTACAAAAAGCAATAACGGCAAACTAGGAATGCGACTTAGTAAGCGGCCCGTTGAATACCATCACTAGCACCCTGACCGGACCCTGGATCGATATGATTCAGCCCAAAAGGTTGTCGAGACCCAACAAGGGGTGGATTGGGGTAATTAGTAGTGCTTTAGATTTGCAAATTGCATTTAGTATATGGCTTATAAATCGCAATATCCGAATTATGGCATGTATAACGGTTTTTAACCATTCCACAAATGCATTTTGCATATTTATGAACAACACACCACTGAAATTGTTGAGCCAAAATTGCATATTTTGGGGGGGAAATTCTTATAGTAGTAGTCTCTCCTCGATGAAACTCATCTTCTTCCAGCTTGAATTTCAATCATGTCCTAGAAGCTAGCTTCACAGTTAAGAGATCAACGTGGACCTCAACTAACACAGTCAGTAGTAGATTGAAGTGGTTACTCAAATTATATAAATCTGATTTGCCTCAATTTTCGATTGATTTTCGTGTCCATATATAAGGGCAGCCCGGTGCACTAAGCTTCCGCTATGTTCGGGGTCCGGAGAAGGGCCGGACTACAAGGGTCTATTATACGCAGTCTTACCCTGAATTTTAACAAGACGTTGTTTCCACGGCCAAACCCGTGTCCATACATAAGTGCTTAAAAAAAAGCATGTTCAGATGTTGAAATAGCGATTCCCAAATAAATACTCAGAAGAAGTGGGACAGCGTAGTTAATAAATAAGCTGTCATTATTTTTCCAATTAGGCGATTCTTTTCTTCATCTTCGATATGCCTTCCTTGTTTGCCCCGACATTTGCACAAACATAACCACAACTTCTTCATGGTATGATACCTATTTCTTTACACCATTTCACTAATTGCAGGAAATTTTCAAGAAATAAAAACAAAAAATGACAAGAATTCGAAAAGACTGATGTATACCAGTGAATCAATACATAAAATGAATGATCATATTATTGTTCAACAGTCTGGTGTTTCATAATCAATTACTCCAAAAAATCTACATGTATATATATGGATCAAATTGCAAAAAAAGAGAACACCTGAGATAGGTGATCCTCAATTGTACACAACAACTAAACAATGTGCGAGTCATCTATGCAAGCACTCTCTGACCCAAAATAGGGGACATTGGTAATGCAACTATAGAACAATGCTGAAAGAATGAATTAAGATACAACTCTAACCTCTTATCCGCAAAAACTACACGTAAAACCCCAAAAGTATTGACTCTACAACAGATGGTGAACTCAACAGGCTATTCACTAGGAAACATTCTTTACTTTCCAAATTGACAGGCTTAAGCTCATTGGTATCCACCACCGAATGATTGTTGGCCATAGTTACCGTTGCCCATCATGGGATTGTAGCCTCCTGGCATGGTAGATCCAGGAGGAAATCCAGTTGGCTGTTGCATGTGGACTCCTTGCCCGAAGTTCATGCCCATTCCCATGTTCATTGGTCTATTCATCCCCATTCCCATGCCCATATGCTGGTTTACTCCATATGCTCCCATGCTCGCACTCGCTCCAGGAGCACCAGCACCCATACCCATTCCCATGCCCATGCCAGACCCTACCATTGGATTTGATGAAGGCCTTAGAGCACCTGCGCCAGCACGACCAATACCAGAACCAGAACCCATTGCTTTGCCCATGGTAACAGTTGATGTCACAGGGGCTGTACTAGGTTTCTCCATCCTCTTCTCCTTGCGGTTAATAGCATCAAAATCCACACCAATATCAGCTAAAGGATTTGTCTTAGCTGCATAAACAAAAAATGCAACTTTATAACTACTAAGGAAAAAGAAAAGAAAATTCAGATTTCAGAGGCAAAAGCATGAGAACCTACGTCCAGAAATGTTCAAATTGACCAATCCACGGCTCAGCGTATCCGCCCAAACAGTAGATTTTGTCTCAAATTTGTCTTTGGCTGGCTGGTTGCTGCTGATGAGAGGTGTTGAAACTGGAGTAGACTGTGGGGGTACGGAAAAATTACTTGTTTGATTTTGTGAATATTGAAGATTCATTTGTGAAGGTATATCGGATGCCGTAGCTGGCTGCGCAAGGAAAGATGATCCAGTAGGAGTTTGACCGATTTGCATACTAACTGAACCTGTAGATCCCAATCCTGTGCTGTAGCCTCCAAAGTTAGCAGTAGTCTGCAGAGAGTGACCAGCAGTGACCTGAATTCCAGGGTGGGGAAAGGAACCCGATGCAGATGGGAAGCCATTAAGAGATGAAGGGCCATTTTGCGGCCCAAAACTTGTATGTGGTGTTTGGCCAGGTTGAACTGAATAACCACCAAAAGATGGAGAATTGCTCGTTTGACCAGAGAACCCAATCTGAGATACAGGTTGCCCATGGATGGGAAAACTTGTTTGCGGTGACTGTAAACCAGGCTGAGCTGCAAAACCTGTTAGTGAAGCAGCATGACCTGTTGGCTGTGCAGCTAGCCAACTGTCAGATGGAAAACCTGTCTGTGCCGCAAGTTGGGCACTTGGGATCGCATGGTCATTCGAGGGATGCACAGAAGGTGAAGGAGCAGAAGGCGGGAGAATATCAACCAATATATCAATATCGTGGTTGGATGTGGACAGCTCCTGCTGAGCGTAATTGGGTGCTGCATATGTTGTACTCGGGACCTCAGCACTCTGAGGGACTGACAGAAAAACCTCAGCACTTTGATTTGAGTTGGGAAGGAAAGATGGAGGAGCAATGTTCTGCGGCTGAATTTGCAATGTATCTGAGGTTGGTACAGCTTTGAACGGACCATCACCAAAAGGATCCTCAAACATCTACAGGAAAAGCACAAACTTCAGTCGTTAAGTAAATGACAACATATGATGATTAAAATACTGGTGTGTAATATGATATAGGCATACAACATATGATTAAGATCGTCAATTTCCATTTACATAGTCCTCTTCATGTCTGCTGTGTTTTTGGCTTATCTAACCTCCTTCCAACCACACACACAGATAAAGCCAAAATTTGTTAAAATTTGTCAATAAATATCCAATGACAAGAGGGGTTGCTCTAGTGGTAAGCAACCTCCACTTCCAACCAAGAGGTTGTGAGTTCGAGTCACCCCAAGAGCAAGGTGGGGAGTTCTTGGAGGGAAGGATGTCGGGGGTCTATGGGAAACAGCCTCTCTATCCCAGGGTAGAGGTAAGGTCTGCGTACATACTACCCTCCCCAGACCTCACTAGTGGGATTATATTGGGTTGTTGTTGTTGTTGTTGTCAATGAATATCCAGGCAAATGGTATCAAACAAATAACATCAAGTGCGCTGGAGGGAATGTAATATACATTATCCGCCCTGCGGATTTAGAAGATAAACCATATGACAATCAAATAATAAAGGTAGACTTGATTTCTTCAATTCTGAAATTCAAAGAGGTTTAACTACAAAATGGCTCCGAAAGTCAATGAGATCATCTTAATTAAAAACAGAAAACACATGAGATTACTTCAAGTCGACTCTTAAACCAAAAAATTGGAGCAGAAAAAGGCTTTCAACTTTTTAAAAATATTGCCAGGGTGGAAAGGATTACTTCAAGATGCCCACTCACAGCTTGAGATATTGCCTCACCTCACCTTGTGCTTTCAACTTTTTCAAAATATTGCCTGGTTGGAAAGAGGGAAGTCTAGAACAAGGGGAAGTAAAAACGCGAGGGTAAGAGTCATTTCCCCCATTAGAGCAAGGCAGATCAGCGTCTCTACAACCTCCACCTATAACTTTTTTCAGCCCTCGAGAAAGGGGATGAAAAGGAAGAAATTTAGAGGCTCCACTAAAGGAAGGCCAATTAATCAGCTTCCTCCCTTCTTCATAACTTAACCAAAAGGTGATTAGTACATGACTGTTAGGATGAAGAGGGCATAAAATGAAGTACAAATTAAACTTGTCTATGAACTAAAGCCAACCTGGTTAGGGACAGAAGATGCAGGTGATGCTCCGCCAAACATAGGTTCAGAACTAGTAGGCCCAAAAGGATTAACCTCAGAGGTGGTTGTAGTTGCTGATACAAGGGCTAATGAATTGGAGGAGAATGGCTCAGACAAGGAGCCAAGTAAATTCACTTCAGTGCCACCGGAAGTAGTTGGCATGGCACCATTCGATTGAGCTCCGGCCACTGCTCAAACAGCAGTAAAAAGCGTTAGCTCAGAACAATTAAGCAACACATGCCGTGATGTGCAATAAATAAGTAAAAGTATAGGGCAGATGGAGTCTGGTAAACTTATACTGCATTTAAAAAGCATATAAAAAGTATCAGATTTTCCAATGTGACATGGAAAATAACCTATCAATCAAAATTTACTTATAAAAATGTCACTAATCAACATATGAAGAAATCCAAATCCATATAGTAGCTTCAATTACTATAGTTAAATCTCTGAATTGCCCTTATTTTATAATCCCTATGCCAAACAATGACGTCTACATGTGACTGCATACTTTTTTTAAGATAAGAAGTGAATAAAACGGGATAACATGGGGGCACAAGTTGCCTTTTAGTCTTATAAAATAAGAAAAGAGAGTGTTGTCTGAGTGAGAAGTGGGTCTTAAAAGAAGTAAATTATAGAAGTTATCTTTCTGGTGAACTGGTCATTTTAAATTGCAAAATTCTCTTCTAGAGAATCGATCATTGCTTTTGGAGACAAAAAGAGAAGGCTTATGTTCTTGTTAAAACCAACCAAACGGAGTATATCTATATCAGCATATTCATTTAGCTTAAAATTTTCTGTTTATTTTAGGTGTATTCCATAGAGTAAACATATGAACTTGTAGTTTCCAAAATGGCAAAATACATTTTCATGTTGAACAGTTTCTAAAAAATCATAAAAACTTCAAAGAATAGAGGGTCTTCAACAACCCCAATCAAGTAAAATGACCTAAATCATGCAACGCGATTGAGTAACACTTTTAACTGACAGAGGATAACCCACACAACTAAGGATTACTCTAAGAAGGTCCCAGCTAGCGAGGACAACAGGAAACCAATAAGTCTTCATTACCAAAGTGTTTGACTACACTGGTATACTAGAGCATTAAGTTAAGTATTAATTTGCCTGCTGATCTTTAAAGTAGGTCACTACCTGAAAAAGAAGCCCGGGGATCAAATTCATCAAAACTCTCAATATCCTTGTTCTCGGGTGGAGCAGCAGCTGGTACTGGAGTGGGCAATGAAGCAGCAGTTGGAGCAGGAGCAGGGGTGGTTGCTTGGTTTGGACTCCCAATTGAATGAGGAGAAGAAGATTTAGGAGCAGATGCTGAAGGTGTTTCCCCATTCCTTTTACAAAGAAAAATAAAGATCAATACAAAATTTGCAGGAAGAGGAGTTGAGTTAAGAATCTTCTCACACAACTATTACCTTTCACTACGTGTGGGGCTTCGTGATGTACCAATAGCTTCCTCATAACTGGGAGGTGCATCAAGGTTTTGTTCAGAAAACCTTCTTTCTAGCCGCATATCAGTAACACTGAAATTGAATATGTATAATTTTGTCATAAATGGAACCATTCTCTAATTGATCTAATTGTATATGCATGTTTATGTATCATCTGATGCTACATATAAACATAATACATATAAGGTTTAAGTCATCCAAGAGAGTACAATGTGCTGTGGTTCCTCTTTCGGGTCACTTAAACAAATCTAGTAACAGAACTTGAGAAAAACTAAAAAGAGTTGATAATATCACCTTCCATCTTGAGGACGATCCTCAGCCCTTGCACCACTTCCTCTGTTGGTAAAAGGTAATAGTCAACCATGAAGATTAAAGTAATGCATTACTAGTGAAGAAGGCCAGAATATTAATGAATAGATGGAAATTGCAAATCAAATTTCAGAATAATGGCAGGAATCAAAAAGGGTGCTAGAAGAGATCTTATTCCGTTTTCTATCAGAATTTGAAACTTACACTATGTCATGAAAAACTATGCCTTCTAAGATATACAGAAAGGTGCAAAGACAAACCTAGAAGAATATTGACCATCATCATCATAAGCACAATTCCTGTCTCTGTCAGAGCTCCTACTTCTTGAGTCATAACTATAATCATCTACACTTTGACTTCTTCCACGATGATCATCATCCCTGTTTCCATCTCGGCTGCGTTCATCATAACCTCTACCATAGTGATCCCCATCACGGCTGTATGAGTCACCATACCTGCCATATTTATCCTCATCTCTTCCATAGCCATTTCTCTCTTCATCTCTGCCTCCATAACGATCCTCCTCATATCTGTCACCATACCCTCCTGAACTGGAATACGAACCAGGTTGATGCACATCACCCACTGATGTGTTGCGGAATCTACCAAGAAGATGAGAAATATCAAGACAACTTGCCATTGTAAGGACTACCAACGGAAAAGAACCAAAATTTGGCAAAATATTTGCCAAATTTTTGGAATAGGGAATAGGGATATTTACGTATCACCAGTGTACAAGGACAAATATGAATGTAGTGCAGTATAAATTTGTAGACGAACTACCAGATTGAAGTAGACTTACTTGTCCCTATTGGTAGCTGCCTTTTGGCGGACTTCTTGGATCCTCTCCTTATCATTTACAAGAACAACAAGACTCTGAGATTTCTTTCTCACATTGCTTCCTTGATCTCTTCCACTAGCGTCAATGTATTGAAAATTGGTTAACGTCTGTGATAATGACAGGAGAAAACAACAATTAACAGATTTTCTAAATACTAAAATTTGCAGAACATGTCATAACATTCATAAATCAAAAACAAAGAAGAAACTTACAGATATCTGGTATACGTGTTCCCTTATTTCATCTATGACACGCTCAGACCCATTGGCTACTAAATAATCCAAAACAGTTAAAGCCTGAAATTAACCATCGGCCATTAGATTAGATTACATATAACAAAGCAAGCAAAGCACGTATTTGTTCTTGGTATGACACAGAAGGATTTGGTAACACAAAAAATGCCACATTCAGAAAATATCAAACCAATCTGAAAATTTTCCAGAGACATTCAAAATGCAACCTTGGGTGGGAGGAGGAAAACAAAGTCAAGCATCACAAACCTTGTACACATGCCGCCAATTCTTTCCAGTATCACTGATACGCTTCCAAATTACAGCCATAATCATTTGGTACTCATGACTGAAAATTTTGCAATGAACTCTTAAATAGGAGAAAAGCAAAAAAGAATAGCACAATTAAATACAGATGCTGGCACAAACAAGCTTACTAGTTTCTTGAAGCCTGAGCTATATCTGCAAGAAGTGATCCATGAGGACCCCAGGGCTCATTGCTAGTCGCATCAAGCACCTTAAGATGCCAAAAAGTAAACAGATGAGAAAATTATGTAGAAAGTACTATGAAGATCAACATATTTTCCATGCTTCTTGTGCAGTTCCGCTCATCTAAGATTAGACAATATTAACCAGAGTCGAAAAAGATATGCTTGGCATAGATATCACGTATGTTAGATTTTTGTCTATCCAATTCTCTGATCCGAAGTGTGGGCTATCATTCAGCGCCAAGCAAATGAAAAGGCAATTAGGTTTGTTGTGGCATATGCAGACAAAAAATACATAATACCAAAATAAAAGGCAAGAATGTAAAATAGTTCGACAGTCATCGGTCATTCTTTTCCTTTTTTTCCAGACAAAGGTGGTGTCCGGGCCAGCTTGCATAGACTATTCCACCGGTACCTGCTACCTCCCACTAGCACAGGTACCGGATAACCCACCAAGGCTTAGGCAGATGGAAAGAAATCACCAAGTGAATTTTTGTCTCTGTTAGGATCTAACCCTGATTTCTAAATCGGTCATTAACAAGGGCATCAATGTTCTACATATGGATGGATCTATTAGTGCAAAAGACTGAAATTATGGACACTGGACAGAACCTAGTTGTTTCTGAACTTAAACAGATTTTATACTCCCCTTCCCGGCCACATCTTCTCCTTATTCCCTTCTTTACAAACAATTTATGGCAAGATAAGAGAAATCAGTGATGGTTGCACTACTGCAAAAGCTACTCATAAGATTCAAACTCGCAAAAGTAAAAGAAACCACCTCGCAGATGGAACCAGAATATAGATAATGACCTAACACAAAGAAGCATGCCTTTTTTTTAAATTAATTTGAAACTACTTACAACAAAAAAAGATTAGTTTTGAAACTATCACTTCTTGTATCCAGGCATGATGCTTCCATCAAGGCAATAGGCCTGGTTAGCAAAACCTTATTCGTTATTGGCTATTAAAGAACATCGCATTTTTTTCTGAACCATTCAAAAAGTTTGTAAAATAATTTCATAGTTGCATATCACTATTCATCATGAATTCTTTTACATTTTCAAAAGTTTATCCGTGACAATTGTTTCTTGTATTAAACATTTTTCAATGAAGACTAAAATGAACACACTCTACATATTAGTTTTGTGCTCCTCCTTTCAAGAGATAAATCTCAACCCCAAGCCCCAAATGGAAGGTTGTGCAATATTTAGTTGGTGATGGGCAAGACAAACTTGCAGTCCCATTTTCGTATTCCCTGAAGTAGATCTAGTTTTGTAGTTGCACAGAAAGAACAGATGTCAATCTAACAAAAGGGTCAAGGAATATAACTTACTTTTTGTTCTATTGAAGGGACCTTAAGAACATTTTTGTTCACCCCTCTCTTGCTGCAATAAAAGGAAAAAGTAGCTAATTCCATATCAACCCAAAGATTTAACATGAGCAAGCAGCATATGAAAGACAAAAAATTTTAAAACCTAATTGAATATTATTTGAAGGGGAGTCTTGGCGTAACTTGGTAAAGTTGCTGCCATGTTACCAGGAGATCACGGGTTCAAGCCGGGAAAACAGCCTCTTGCAGAAATGCAGGGTAAGGCTGCGTACAATAGACCCTTGTGGTCCGGCCCTTACCCGGACCCCGCGCATAGCGGGAGCTTAGTGCACCGGACTGCCTCCTTTAATTGAATATTGTTTGTTTTTGTCTGTACTTCAACTCTGACATAGAGAAATGAGAAGTACCAAAAGGTGGAGGACCTACCAGTAACAATATTCTGCTAGTTACTACAGAATTTATACAAGAGTTTTAGAACTACTAAAACTTACATGTCTCTCACAGTTTGACCAAAGGCCTTCTTCATTTTGGCGTATACTTAGCAGGCCAGGTACTCTACAAAAAATGAGCACCCTTCAAGTGACTCTGCAGAGACAGACGAAAGTCATTTATATCCATGCACCATCTTTGACGTCCAACTAAGCAGACGTTCAGGGGTTCAAAAATGAATATCATCTTTCACCCGGAAATGAAAAACAAATTATGACGTTCATTTGCAACTAGTTTCTGGTTAGAAGTCATTTCCTCAACCCACAAGTTCCAAAAACCCAATATTTACAAGTGAAACAGAGGCATAGATTCGACAAAGAAGACAACCAAATAAAGATATCTTCAACACCAGCAATCAATATTTACATTACATATAACACGTCGTAGCACAAATCATCAGTGAAATGTTGCAATTATCCTTGTTTCATTGCCCTTTGTTTTCATTTCTTTTGCCAACCAATCCAAGTACGAAATCAAGTCATACGCAGTGGCATTTTGTTGCATTTGATTTTCGCAAACTATTTCATCAAAGAAACAGCAAAATTACAGCCATTTTCACAAGTAGATTCAGCAAATGCAAACAATAAATAAACAAACTCCAGAAAAAGGTTAATCAATAAGCATTAAACCCAAAATTCCATACAATCCAGCCACGATTCATATTCTATATTTCCTGTTTCATTCACAATTTGTTAATTCATCATTTTAAAAAATTGCTGAACAATCGAATAACAAAATGAAGCATTATTAATTACCATTTTTGGATTTAATTTTTCCAACTCAAATCACCAAAGGTACAAAATTACCTCAAAAATTGGAAATACAAATGACAGATAACCATAAAAAATTATACACATGAATGAGTCAATGAAAAGCCAACTAAGGAGATCTAAAACAAAAAATGGTATAGGAAAAAATATGAAAAAGAGATGGAATAAAATGAATTGAAATGTGAACCTGATGAGGTGTGATTATACCACCCTCCTCCCAGTACCAGATCTGATGGTGGAATAGTGAATATAGAGAGAGGGGGGGGGGGGGAATAGCTACAAAAATGAGAGAGAGAGAGAGAGAGAGAGAGAGAGAGAGGGGTGTAACGTTAACGTTAAAAGAAAAAGAAATAATATGAAATAAAGAGATTCGTCAAGGGGGATGTGGGATGTGATGAAGGAGCAAGACAACACACCTTGCACGTAGGAATATACAGACGAGAGTTGGAAAAACTGAGCAGACATAAATTGCATATGGTGAATGCGTTTTATATGTCGCGTTTATTAAACACGATATAAGTAGTAGCATTTATAAGTGGCTGGTAGTAACCGGCTTACTAAGGTCGCTTATTCTTTCGTAAAGGCAAACTGCGTTTTACAATGCGATTTATAAGTCAGCATTTTTTAATTGCTATATGTAAGTTGCATTCAGCTATGTCGGATTCGTTTAATTTTTAATATCTATCCTTACTCTTAAGTTATATTCTAGAAATGAGTTTACATATTTATGATATTTTCTTAAAAATAGCACACCACAATTTTTTTTGAAAAACAATGGATATTTTCTAGAAGTATTTTTATTTCCTTCAAAAACTAGCTGAAGCACGCAATTTGTTCATACAATTGATGTCTAATAACCTGTTTGACTACCAAGCTTGTGGGAGGTGAAAAAAAATACTTTTTTTACGACTTGGAAAAAATACTTTTTCTTATATTTGTGATATTTGGCCAAAAATAAAAAGTATTTTAAGTTTGTGTGTAGCAAGAGAAGCAAATTTTTTTTTTGGGTCACTCCTCAACACATTGCTAAGCATACAAACATGCAACAACATAATGCTAGTAAGGGAAGAGCTAAAGAAGATCGGAATACTTTCCAGATATTGGTGAACGAGGAGCTTTAATGTGCATCAAAAAATCAGTAATGGTATGAATGTGGGAGGAGAGCCTAATTCTCCCATTGAACATGGATAATCTCATATGCTGGAATGTTAGGGGCATGAATGCTCCTAACAAACAAAAGGAGGTCAAACTACTTTGTAATAAAGAGGATTTTGGTTTGATAGGATTATTGAAAACTAAAAATAAAGGTAAGCAAGGTGGATCAACTAGCCAGCAAATTTTTTGGTGGTTGGGGGTATATTACAAACTTAGCTGAACATTATAATGGGAGAGTTTGGGTAACTTGGAGACCTGAGTGATTTAAAGTTGATTTATTGACTATGTGTGCGCAGGCAATCACATGTCAAATTAATCATGTGAGTTTACAAACTACTTACATAATAACATTTGTATATGCGCATAATACGTAGGAGGAAAGGAGAAGTCTATGGAGTTATCTGAAAGGCGTGAATAATGGAATGACACATCCTTGGATTGTGGTGGGAGATTTCAACTTTGTTTTAAACCTGGAGGATAGGATAGGTGGTACACATGTTACTATGGCTGAGATCTCTGAATTTCATAAATGCATTGAAAAATGTGGACTACTTGAGTTCCCCACGACTGGTAGTCGATACACTTGGAATGATAGACATGAGGATAGCAGGATTATGTCAAGAATTGATTGGGCTTTCATCAATTCAGCATGGCTAAATAACATGACTAGTTTTCGAGCACAATTCCTACCAGAAAATATTAGTGACCATTGCCCTTTAAAATTGACTCCATACAGTGCACAAAGGAAGAACAAGCCTGCTTTCAAATTTTATAATGTGTGGTCCTCACATTCAGATTTTATGGAGGTAGTAAAGGAAGGCAGGATGCAATCAATCTAAGGGTGCAGCATGTTTCAAGTTGTGAAGAAGATAAAATTGCTGAAGGTTAAATTTAAAAGTTTCAGTAGAAGACATTTTAGTGACATTGTAGCAAGGGCAGATGAAGACAGGTTAGCACTTGCAAAGATACAGGCAGAATTGCATAGAAATCCTCTTGATACTAGAATTCAACAGGAAGAGAAGGTTCTCTTTCAAAGGTTCAAGAGGTCATCCTATCTTGCAATGGTTTACCTCCAACAAAGAAGTAAAGTAACATAGCTCAAATTGGGTGATGATAACAATAGATATTTTTTCTCTGTGTCAAACACAGAAAACTACAATAAGCAGTTCTTCAGTTGACAGACAAGCTTGGTTGAATGGTGACAGATCAACAAGAGATAGCGGATGTATTTGTGGAATATTACCAGGAGCTACTAGGGACTAAAGGGAGTAATAGAATAGCTGCTTTTCTAAGTTTTATGAAAAATGGACATACTTTGACTACATCACAACAACTGAAGCTGGTAAGGCTATACATAGTTGCTGAAGTCAAAAAAGCAATGTTTAGCATTGAGGAAACTAAGAGTCCAGATCCGGATGAATATGGTAGTGGGTTCTATAAGGCATCATGGCCCATTATAGGGGCACTACTGCAATTTTGGATTTTTTTGACAATGGCCAACTCCTAACTTAGATAAATTCAACAAATATTGCACTGATTCCAAAGGTGGAAAATCCTCAGCTAGCCAGTCATGCTGTAATATTATCTACAAACGCATCTCAAAGGTAATCAGTAAGAGACTCAATGAAGCATTTTCTGCCTTGGTTGCTGACAACAAAATTGCTTTCATTGAAGGGAGATCTTCCATACACAATGTACTAATATGCCATAATTTGTTGAGACACTATAATAGGAAGACTACACTTAGATGTCTAATAAAAATCGATCTTAAAAAGGCGTACGATATGGTTAGCTGGAATTTTTTAGAAGAGATACTCAGAGGTTATGGATTTCTTATACCATTTATAAAGCTCATTATGGTATGTGTGACATCAACATAGAGAAGGCTATGGATATTTTGAAGGAAAGAGATGGCTCAGACAAGGAGACCCTATGTCTCATCTTCTCTTTGTGTTGGTTATGAAATATCTTTCAAGAGTTCTGAGGAAAATGGGTGACTTGCCGGACTTTCAATATCACCCTATATACAAAAGCACTAAGCTAACTCATCTTATTTTTGCAGATGACTTAATGTTGTTTTGTAAAGGCAACATAAATTCTATACACAGAATGATGGAAGCTATCAATCATTTTAGTGTTGTTTTAGGTATAGTGACCAACTTGGACAAATCACATATATTTTTAGCTGGGATTGAAGAGGATTTGAAAAGGGTAATTTGGATGCTACTGGATTTTCTCTTGGCTCACTACCTATGAGGCACCTTAGACTCTCCCTAACTTCAAAGAAGTGGAGCAAAGTGGAATGTCATCAGCTAGTGGAGAAGATCACAATGAGGATCAATTCTGGTAACTCGAAGCAACTTTCCTATGCTGGTAGATTGCAAGTCATCAATGTTGTGCTTTTTCTGTGTATAACTTTTGGGGAGCTATTTTTATTCTCTCTCAAAGTGTGTCTAAAGAAATAGATAGAAAGTGTAGGGACTACTTATGGAACAGCACTGAAGAGCATATAAAAATATTTTTGGTTGCTTGGGAAAAAGTTTGTCAACCAAAGAAAGTTGGAGATATCAAAGGATGCAAGCAATGGAATGCTGCCTCTATAGGTAAGCTTTTATGGCAATTTGGTGGGGAAAAAAGGACATGTTATGGGTCAAATGGGTACATGGTATATATATGAAGACTTGTAGGGACATATGGGCTCATCAACCACCTATGGATTGTAGTTGGTATTGGAAGTAGTTGAATGAACTAAAGAAAAAAATGGTACAGTGGTACACAAGTAACATTTATAAGCTGACAAGTAGCGGCGTTTACTCTGTTTCATGCAGCTACATTGATATGGCTTATTTAAGTACAAGGTTGCGAGAGGCAGAGCTGATTTAGAGTGGACTAATATTGCCAAGGCAGCGTGTAATGTTATGGTTAGCAAATCAACAAAAACTGGTGACTAAGGAGAGATTGATGAAGTTGCATATACCTGTCTCAGGAGATACTGCATGTTGTTTATGTGGACTGGATGTTCTGGAGACGCACTTGCACTTATTTGCAGAGTGTCAATGGATTACCAACTTAAGAGCTGATCTAGTTACTTGGTCTGGTATCGATATCCCTACAAAGAATGTATCTGAAACATTACAATGGATAAGAGGAAGGTATTGGAGACAGTTTCGAAAAGAAGTTGCAGCAGCTATTCTTGGTGCTATAATCTACTACACCTAGCAAACTAGGAATTGGAGGATCTTTAGACAAATTTGCTTAACCACGGAGTTATGTGGCAGTCAGATTAAGAAGGAACTACATGCTAGGATCAGCATACGAGCAGGCTCAAGGAAGGCAAGAAATTGTCAAATGTTAGTTAGTCGATTTTGTAGTTAGAGCAAGTATAAAGTAGATTGTTTGTGTTTTTTTGGGGAGTCTAAAATTATTGTTTGGACGTATACTAGACGCCTTTAGTGTGTACAAACCTTTGGTTATTATGGTAATATTCACAGGTTATTGCCAAAAAAAAGAAGAAGCAGTTTTTATGCTGTTGGAAAGAAATTACAAATTATATCTGGAAGCAAAAGATGAAAATTAATTTTTTTTATAACGAGAAGATGAATTAATTGTTTTAAGACAAAAATATCCTTACCAGAAATTTATATTTATCAAACCATCTATCATTAATTTAACTCACATATCTCTTAAATATAAATACAACTCTCCCCTCCACTTTTTTTAACTATATTTATATTGATTAAAGGCCTTAACATATATTTTTATTATTATTTTAACTAAATAAATATAAAACTTAATTAAAATATTTCATGAAATAATAATTAAAATTATTTCTTTATTTAAATATCATTTATTATAAAATAAATTTTATTAATGTCCTTTTTCATAATTTGACAGCCACATTAAAACAGTTCTTGAAAGAAACACTTCACGGGTAAATTGACCAAACATAAATTGGTGCTTTTTAAAAATACTTTTCTGAAAAGCTATTTTGACAAAAAACACTTATAAAAGTAAGTACTTAAAAATTTCACCGAACAGACTCTAAGTATTTTTTTTTTCTTGTTTTTATTGTCAAAAACTGGTGAAACACACACCTTTATCCTATAATTGATGTCTAAATCCATGTAATAAAAAGTTAATATGTATAGGGTAAAATATGCTATGCTAAGTGGTTGCATAAAAGGGTGACACATGGAGCCGAAGGCAGATGATAGTTAAACCGAAGACAATTGTTCCATTTGTCACCGGAAAGAATGACATTCATAAATATGCAATAAATACCTGCCACCCGATAGCATTTAATGGAGAATATTCTACAGCATTTATTACACTACTCGTTATAAAGTTTGTTATTTATGCTCACCGTTACACATTCTTCAATGATCCTCATAATTGACATTAAAGAAGGGCATGATCCTAGGGTCTTGTACCCTAGGTGAAGCTATAAATAGTAAGCTATGTTATCATTATAAAGGACATAAATTTTCTGGCAAACTTACGCTATAATCTATTCAAAACTCTATACAATTTTATCTTCTTACTTTTTGATTTCATTATTGTTGTGCCCGGAAGCCTCTCTCCCGGTATTGCTATCTCTGCTATTTTATCTTCATATCAAGGCTGAGTATTACATATTTCTTCAATTCTTGTATAATTTCAGGATCGAATTAATTCACTTAACTAGAAACTATATATAAATTCAATTGTACTATTTTACGGATAAATATTTTGGCGCTCACCGTGGGGCCTAGACAGTCGTATAATTAAGTTGGTCATTGCCTCTTTTACTAATGTGTTTTGATTATTTGTTCTTATAAAAAAATCACAGAAAATGGACGATAATGGTGTTAACAACACACACAATCTTGAGGCCCAAGGAGATCAACCTCAGGACGAGGATTAGATTAGTGATACCTATAATGAGGGAAACGATGTTGCGCAGATCCACGACAGGCGGTAGCCGCGATATGTTCGGGAGGCAACTCCCGATGATGTTGAAGAGGAGCATATTGTTGAAGCGGTAAGGGTCCTTCAAGAGCAACAAGCAGCCATTCTAGGCCATCTCACACGGCAGAATAAGGCTATGACGGAGCTGAAGAAGGCGTTGTCGGGGGCTTCCAATAACACGAATGGATGAGGTCCAGTTCCTCCCGGTGCTCCCACGAATCAAACAACACAGAGGGTAGAGGTTGGCTCCGAAGGGGGAGCGGATCCGGCCCAACAACGAGAGCGATCCCTTCAAAAGCGAACTCTTACGGTTTATGAGGGAAGTGAACACCCGCATGGAGCAAATCTCGGGTGCACCACCGGTGCTGAAAGGGCCAGACTTAAAGAAGTATACTCGATTGCCGTATAAACCAAGCACGGTACCAAAATTAATCCCGAAGAGATTTAAAATGCCCGACGTTCCGAAATATGATGGGACTTCGGACCCGCATGAGCATATTACTACCTATACAACGGTGGTGAAGGGAAACTATTTAACCCCATGAGATTGAATCTATTTTGCTGAAGAAATTTGGAGAAACTCTCATGAGGGGAGCCTTGACATGGTATTCGCTGTTACCCGAGCATTCCATAGATTCCTTTAAGATGATCGTGGATTCTTTTATTAAGGCCCATGCCGGGTCCAAAAAGGTACAGGCCCGAAAAGATGACATATTTAGAATTTCACAAGGAGAGTCCTAGTTGCTACTGGAATTCGTCACCCGGTTCCCAAAGGAAAGGATGTTGCTCCCGGCTGTTCCGGATGAATGGGCGGCTGAAGCATTCACCAAGGGTCTGAATTCGAGAAGTTCTGATGTTTCCCAAAAACTGAAGGAAAGCTTGCTTGAGACCAAGCGACGACTTGGGCAGATATTCACAATCGGTACGAGTCTAAGATAAGGATTGAAGATGATCAGATTGGCTTCCCGGCGTCGACAAAAGGTCGGGAAAAGAATAAAGAAAAATCAAAAGACGATTTCGACATAGATAGATGATCTTCGAGGGACCGATTTTTCCCCTACAAACGGGCCAAAGGACACGATAGAGGTTTTCGGTTAGCAGACAGGTTCGTTACAGATAGAATAATTGATCACGGTTGGAATAACATGTCATTGCAGGACAAAGAAGCGTCAGGTACACGGGATCCTTCCTACCCGAGGCTATCAGAATATAACTTCAATGTCAGTATAGTAGAGTTGGTATAGGCTATGAAGAACATTAAAGAAGCTGGTTCCCAAAGCCAATGAGGTCCGATCCCATCCAGAGGGATCCAAATTTGTGGTGCGAATACCACAAAACGAACGGCCACCGGTGTCACGACCCAAGACCACGTGATCGGCACCCGGCATAATACCCAACCCAGGCTAACCAACCTAAACTAGAATATACATCTATATGACTAACAGATGTATATAGAAGACTTTTTGAAAACATAATCATTTTAAATGATTAAAACCATACATGAAGTATAATCTTTAAATACATTATTTTTACTAATTGAAAATACATAAGGATAACAATGTCTCTTTCATCTCAAGCTATATGAATGGCCATTAATTACAACCCCAAAATAATACTAATAGTCTATGGAATCTCTAAGACATGAGAATAAAATAAATATTTGGGACAATCCCGACCAACAGAGAGTAAAGAATCAACATGACAGCTACCACGAAATAGAAGTGGTGCCTCACCATGCACCTCGAAAAGAGAGTCATCCTGGGCTCATCCGCTCATCACGTACCATACCTCCTCCTGAAACATATAAAGAAAGCGGGACCCTGGAAAGGTCCCTCTGAGGGCTGAGTACCCCAAGACGGTACTCAATAAGTGTCATAGACTCTCTCTAACTCAGGTTCCTGGGATAAGGCTTAACAAAAATAATGCAACTAACATTCGATATAAAATGATGACAATTATATCAATTCATGCTCTTTATCATTTTAAATGAAAAGACTAGAAAAATATAAACCATGATACAAACTTTCAAAACATTTATATAAATCTATGATTCTAATAAAATCATATGAAACCATTTCATCTTCATTAAGTCATTGAAATTACTTTCGGCTCCTTAGGCCTAAACATAACAAAATTATCTCTTAACGTTTTATCGGGAGTACTATACCGACAACGATATAATAAAGTCCTACTGGGTGGTCGACCTAGCCACAAGTATTTGACCCTATTTGTCTGGGCGGCTTCCTATAGTGATGTACGAGTCGACTTAACCTCATTACTTTAATTAATGATCATTTGCCCTCTCAATGGGGGGCTTTATCTCACAAACCTCGACTCAGCCTTGAAATGTGTCCCTACACCAGCACGTGTAATTCCATGGCAATGAACTCAACATTCGAACCAATCTCGGTGGTCTCCACTAGTAACTCCCAAAATATTTGATATCTCTAAAATAGATTCATAGCATAGTAGCCTTAAAGGATATATTTTTATCAAATCATAGCTCATGGCCAAACTAAAACATTTGAATAAAACAATCAACTATATGATCTTTTTCATGTTAAAGCCTTTAGCAATTTAATATCCATCATTCAAAGATACGACGAGTATTATCCTTTAATCAAGTTTCAAAAGAAATACTTTTCATAAAATACCTCTTTCTCACTAAAATGCTTTATATTCTTTCCAATACATAAGTTTAAATAAAAATTATAACATTTTTCTCAAGCGTCATTTACCTTCAAATCTGTAAAAATAGAATTTCTCAATTGTAAAATAACAAGACATTCTTTATGTAACAAAACTCAAAATACATGGTGACATCCATTCCCGCTTGTCCTCGCAAGTACGGATGCACATTTACAAACAAACTTATGTAATAACTCAAATATGATTTTAGAGAAAATCCCTCAAGAAGAGTAAGTTTTAATCAACCTCAAGTCCAAGCTTCAAATAATAGTACGACGCTCCAATTCATTTAGAACTCTCAAATGTCACCAACATGCCAATATCTACATTAGATATCCAATACATCAAAAAAATTCCAAATATATACTTCGATACCCATTTAAGGTTAACAAGTGTCACGACCCAATACCTAACCTATCGTGATGGCGCCTATCGTGATACTAGGCAAGCCGACCTTCCCAAAACACTTTCAAAATTTAACAGAAATAAATTTAAGACATTTAAAATAACCGGAGTTTTTCATAAAAACGGGGGTAAAACCCAAATAAAACATAAGTGCGGAAAACTAGCCCGACATCGGGGTGTCACTGAGTCATAAGCATCTAGATGTCCAGTCTAATACAATAATGTCTAAGTATCAATACCAAAAAGAGATAAAAACTTAGAAGGAGAGACAAGGTCTACGCCAGCAACTACCTCGTAGTCTCCGATACTCGATCGCGCACGAACTCAACGACCTCCATGATCAAACACACCTGGATCTGCACATGAAGTGCAGTGTATAGCATGAGTACAACCAACTCAGCAAGTAACGGAGATAAATAAGGAACTGAGAAGGTAGTGATGAGCTATACAAATACTGTTTATTTTCAATAATTCCAGCAAAGAGTAGACATGCTTTCAAATCTGACAGTTCAAGCCAAATCAGCTTATACAGTTACAATGCAGGTAATCCAGATATAGAATCTTTCAGAAATTTCACAACAATGACAAATAGAAACTACGTGCATCAACAAATGAAAAAGAAGTACAACATCTCAGGGAAACAGACACTCAACTCGTCACAACAACTCAATCACTCGGCTCTTAGCCCTCAATACTCGCACTCAATAGGTAGATGCACTCACTGGGGGGTGTACAGACTCCGGAGGGGCTCCTTCCAGCCCAAAGCGCTATATCATTGTGGCGTGCAGCTCGACCCAATCATATAAGTAGCAGCTCGTTGCGGCGTGCAACCCGATCCACAGTCCATAAGTAGCCATAAGGCTCGTTGCGGCGTGCAACCCGATCCATATACCCTCACATAGCTCACAGCTCGGCACTCAGGCCCTATCTCAGTCACTAACCTCTCCAGCCCCTCGGGCTCACAGAATATGATAATAATCGACCCAAACATAGAATACAATAAGTATCAGAGGGAACAGAGATGTAACACACAAGTAAGACTGTGACTGAGTATAAGACAACAAATAACAGTCAATTCAACAGGTATACGACCGTTGTGGGTCCCAACAGTGATATCATAAGGCCTAAGCATGGTTTCTAACATGAAAGACAGTCGATTTCTCAAAGGCAAGGAAAAATAAGTAATAACAATGGCTATTCGACTTTACAGTCTCACGGGACGGACCAAGTCACAATCCCTCACGGTGCACGCTCACACGTATGTCACCTAGCATGTGCGTCACCTTCAAACACTCACATCATACCAATCCTCGGGGTTTCACACCCTCAAAACCATATTTAAAACTGTTACTTACCTCAACTGCGCAAAATCCTACTCCGCAATGCCCTTGCCCCTTGAATCAATCTCCAAATGCCCCGAATCTAGACACAAGCAGTACGATATAATTAATGTAGGCTAAAAGAATTAATTCCACAAGAGAAACACGAAATTATAAGTAAAAATCCGAAATCGGCTCAAACCGGCCCCCCGAGCCCACGTCTCGAAATCCGACAAAAGTCACAAAACCCGAAAGTCCATTCACTCACGAGTCTAACCATACCAAATTTACTTCAATCCGATAACAAAATCCCATTCAAAACCCAAAAAATCTAGCTCAAGAACACTTCATCTTCTTCCCAAATTTTTCACCCCAAATCACAAATTATATGATAAAATTAAAGATATAATCATGGGTTTTAACCAAAACCAAGTAGGAATCACTTACCCTAATCAACTCCACAAAACTCCCTTCAAGAATCGCCCAATTTCGTGTTCTCTATCTCAAAATATGCAAGATGGGTTCAAACCCTCGTTTTTGAAATTAATACTGACTGCCCAGATTTCCTTCTTCGCGAATGCGGCCGTCCTCTCGCTTTCACGTAGACCAACTCAGACTGCCTCTCAACTTAACTCTTCGCGAACATGAAGCTTTGCAACTCAGACCTTCGCGAACGCTTCCCTTACCTTGCGAACGCGTAGAACAAAAGACTGGGGGGAGGGGAGGGGGTCCCCAGCTGCCTCACTCCCCTTCGCGAACGCGACGCCACTCACGCGTTCGCGATGTAGACACTGCCATACATTTGTGTTCGCGTCCTGTCCTTCGCGGATGCGTAATGCAAAATCTCACCAACTCAGAAACACTCTTCGCGAATGCGAGGCTCCTCTCGCGAACGCGCAAGAGGAAACCAGAAAAAAATGCAGCATTAGATATCAGCTATCACACCAAGGCCAAAAATGATCCGTTAACCACCCGAAATTCACCCGAGGTCCCCGGGACCTCAACCAAACATACCAACCAATCCTAAAATACCATACAAACTTAGTCGAGCCTTCGAATCACTCAAAACAACATCAAAACACCAATTACACCCTGATTCAAGCCTAAAGAACTTTTAAACTTTGAAATTCCACAAACGACGCTGAAACCTACCAAACCATGCCCGATTGACCTCAAATTTTGTACACAAGTTATATTCAACATTACGGACCTATTCTAACTTTCTGAATTGAAATCCGACCCCGATATCAAAAAGTCAACCCCCGGTCAAACTTTTCAAAATTCGACTTTCGCCATTTCAAGCCTAAATTAGCTACAGACTTCAAATTCACAGTCCGGACACGCTCCTAAGTCCAAATCACCCAATGGAGCTAACGGAGCCGACGAATATCCATTCCGGAGTCGTCTTCACACATTTTCGACTACGGTCAGAATCCTGAGACTTAAGCTTCCGTTTTAGGGACTAAGTGTCCGGAAACACTTTGAAACCAAAACAAGACCTCCCGGCAAGTCACTTAAGCAAAAACATATACTGGGAAAACAATAAATAGGGGATCGAGGCTAATACACTCAAAATGACCAGCCGGGTCGTTACATCCTCCCCCTCTTAAAACAATCATTCGTCCTCGAACGGGCATAGAGACATACCTGAAGTGGTGAAAAGATTAGGATAACGGCTTCACATATCATGCTCGGTCTCCCAAGTCACCTCATCGACCGGCCGACCCCTCCACTGAACCTTCACATAAGCAATACTCTTCGACCTCAGCTTTTGAACCTGCCTATCTAAGATTGCCACTGGCTCCTCAACATAAGATAAATCCTTGTCCAACTGGACTGAGCTGAAATCCATCACATGAGATGGATCTCCATGATACTTCCGGAGCATAGAAACATGGAATACTGGATGAACTCCTGCTAGACTGGGAGGCAAGGCAAGCTCGTAAGCAACCTCCCCAACACGTCGCAATACCTCAAATGGACCAATAAACCTCGGGCTCAACTTGCCCTTCTTTCCGAACCTCATGACACTCTTCATGGGTGATACCCGGAGCAAGACCCACTCTCCAACCATGAATGCAACATCGCGAACCTTCCGATCCGCAAAACTCTTTTGTCTAGACTGGGCTGTGCGTAGTCTATCCTGAATTACTCTAACCTTCTCCAGAGCATCCTGAACCAAGTCTGTACCCAATAATCTAGCCTCGCCCGGCTCGAACCAACCTACTGGAGACCTACACTGCCTACCATACAGAGCCTCATACGGTGCCATTTGGATGCTCGACTGATAACTGTTGTTGTAAGCAAACTCCGCTAGTGGTTAGAACTAATCCCACGAACCCTCAAACTCCATCACACATGCACAGAGCATATCCTCTAATATCTGAATAGTGCGCTTGGATTGTCCGTCCGTCTGAGGGTGAAATGTTGTGCTTAACTCCACTCGAGTACCCAAATCATGCTGCACGGCCCTCCAGAACTGTGATGTAAACTACATACCCCGGTCAGAAATGATAGATACCGATACGCCATGAAGCCTCACGATCTCGCGAATATACACTCGAGCCAGCTACTCGGAAGAATAAATAGTCATCACAGGAATGAAATGAGCTAACTTGGTCAGCCGGTCCACAATCACCCAAACTGCATCAAACTTCCGCTGAGTTCGTGGGAGCCCAACAACGAAATCCATAGTGATCCGCTACCATTTCCACTCAGGAATCTCTAACTTCTTAAGCAACCCACCTGGTCGCTGATGCTCATACTTCACCTTCTGGCAATTTAGGCACCGAGCTACATACTCCACTATGTCCTTCTTCATTCTCCTCCACCAGTAATATTGTCTCAAGTCCTGATACATCTTCATGCAAACCATCTACATACCGCAAACTGTGAGCCTCCTGAAGAATCAACTCACGCAAACCATCTACATTGGGCACACATAGCCTGCCCTGCATCTTTAATGCACCATCATCCCCAATAATGACCTCCTTAGCATCAACGTGCTAGAACGTGTCCTTAAGGACAAGCAGATGTGGGTCCTCATACTGACGCTCCCTGATACGATCATAAAGAGAAGACCGAGAGACCACATAAGCCAATACTCGGCTCGGCTCAGAAATATCCCATCTAACAAACTGACTAGCTAAGGCTTGAACATCTAATTCCAATGGCCTCTCTACTGCTGGAAGATATGCTAAGGTCCCTAAACTCTCCGCCCGGCGACTCAAGGCATCGGCCACCACATTGGCCTTCCCGGGATGGTATAAAATGGTGATATCATAGTCCATAAGAAGCTCCAACCACCTCCGCTGATGCAAGTTAAGATCCTTCTGTTTGAACATATGCTGCAAACTCCGATGATCAGTATAAATCTGACAATGGACACCATACAAATAGTGCCGCCAAATCTTCAAGGCGTGAATAATAGCTGCTAACTCAAGGTCGTGGACTAGATAGTTCTTCTCATGGAGCTTCAACTGGCACGAGGCATAAGCAATAACTCTACCCTCCTGCATCAAAACACACCCAATGCCGATCTGCGAGGCATCACAATGCACTGTGTAAGAACCAGAAGCTGATGGTAGAAATAGAACTGGAGACGTGGTCAAAGCAGTCTTGAGCCTCTGAAATCTCTCCTCGCACTCATCCGACCACCTGAATGGAGCACCCTTTTGGGTCAATTTGGTCAAGGGCGATGCAATAGATGAGAAACCCTCCATAAAACAACGGTAATAGCCCGCCAAACCAAGAAAGCTCCTAATCTCCGTGGCTGAGGACGGTCTGGGCCAACTCTGCACCGCCTCTATCTTCTTTGGGTCCACCTGAATATCCTCGCTGGACACCAAGTGCCCCAAGAACGCCACTAAACCGAGCCAAAACTCACACTTGGAGAACTTTGCATAAAACTTCTCCTCCCTCAATTTTTGTAACACAATCCTCAGATGTTGGGCGTGCTCCTCCTGGCTACGAGAGTACACCAGGATATCATTAATGAATACAATGACGAACGAGTCCAAATAAGGCTGAAACACACTATTCATCAGATGCATGAGATGTCATGTGCGGCTTTCCAACCATGCCCCATGACCCCTTGGACGCGCCCCGTGGCGTCTTGGCTAGCTTCCCAACTCCCGTCGCCACGGTCGGCCCCGTGGTCTCGGCAGCTCCAAGTGACAAGAGCGCATGTGCCTCTGTCGCCCCACCGATAGCCATCGCCAGCACCCAGCTATAGGCAGATGCCAACAGTGCCGCGCGCGCAGACCCTGATGCTAAAGACAAAGTTGCTGCCAACGGACTTGTTTCTGCTTTGTAGAAGACTAAGTCCTTTTCATTGTAAATATAGAGTAGTTTTGCTGCATTTTCTTTAAGTGTGATTTTCCAGCTTTCATAGGTCGAGTCATGTAACTTTGGTTTATTTTTTTTAAGCATTATTAAGGGGGACCAAGCAATCAAATTTTCAAGCAAGAAAACAATTCTTTGTACTGGTGTCTCTCCCCCCCCGACACCGTATTATTTTTCTGTAATAGCTTTCTTTCAATGCAATCAAGCTTTCTTTCATTCTCAATTATCTTTTCTGTTATCTCTTTCAATTGATCATGACATTGGTTTTCCCGTACGGCACTGACAATCTAGTCTAGCGTACGGAGGGGACCTCAGTTGGCGGACATCAATTGCACTGACATCGGTTGCTTAGCCTTACGTCGCCCTTCCAAGGAACATCAGGAAGGCGCCGCGTAACAGTTGGTATCAGAGCCTAGGCTCGACATCAGACGAGGGATTACATTGCAATTACCACCATTTTAGACCATGGTGAATTATGGGGATCGCATCGCGACCCTTGAGGGAACGGTTGACGCATTACGGCCCATCGTGGAAATGTTGCCTGACCTAAAGACCAGCCTAGTGCAAAGGTTGGACGATCTGGACCGCAGACTAATCCAGGCCGAAGTTGACATAGAAAATATCAGTCGCGACTTTGAAGGAGACCGACAAATGGCAGCCACAAAGGCAGCCAAATTTTTTGGTAAATTTGAAGTCCTCCAACAGGAGCGCGCCGAGGATTTAGCCAACAGGGCAAAAGAGGCAGACAAGGTGACTGCCATGCAACAAACTATAGACAACTCGACAGGCCAGCTCAATGTTGTCAATGCTGCTTTACAAGGCATGCTTCGAGGAGGTGAAAACCAAATCGGGGGTATTGTGAACCTCGCCCCTGTGGCCCAAAAACTGAAAATTCTTGAGCCAAAGCCATACAATGGATCTCGGAATGCCAAAGAAGTGGAAAACTTCATCTTCGACATCGAACAATACTTCGATGCTATGGGGGACCTAGAAGAAGCTAAGAAGGTAGCAACTGCTGCCATGTATCTTCAGGGTGATGCCAAACTCTGGTGGCGGGTGAAATACGAAGCCATCAAGGCTGGTGAAGATATCCTCGAGACATGGGCAGAACTGAAGGCAGCCATACGCCTGCAGTTCTTCCCCCGAAAATATTGAGTACAATGCTAGGAGAAAGCTACGGGAGCTCCGCCAGACCAAATCAGTGCGGGAATTCTCTACGCTCATGCTGAACATCCGCGACATAGGGGACAAAGACAAACTATTCACCTTCCTGGAAGGGTTGAAACCTTATGCTTGCATGGAGTTGCAAAGACAAAGGGTAGACACGTTACCTAAGGCAATCCAAGCAGCAGAGTGCCTTGGGGATTATCAAGTGGAAGCCCGGAAGGACAGGCCTCAACAGCCTGTCCGAGGAGGATACAAAGGAGGCCAGCCGAACACTGGTGGCCCTAGCAGAAGTAGAGGAGATCGGAGTGCAACCAAATCTAAGGCTCCCTCCTCAAGCAATACTAGTGCTGCATCTAACAACAATGATCGGGGGAGGAAACCCCCCTCAGGATGCCGTCATTGCGGCGGACCACATTGGAACAATAAATGCCCGCATGCACAGATGAATGCCCATCAAGCTTTTGAGGATGGGACGGATGACGATGCCGATGATGCGGACCAGACCGAACCAGTTGGTGCATTCAATGCCATTGTTGGCTCTTTTTCTGAGCCCCTAGTGGGAACCAGTGCTGGTATCCGTAAGAAGAAGGACCCCTGTCCAATCGCCAAGAAAGGAAAAAAAAAGACGAACGAAAGGACTCCTCCTCATCAAGAGAGGACCTTAATGTTCGTTGACATGAAGGTAAATGGCAAGCCCATTCGGGCGATGATAGACACGGGTGCTACCCACAACTACTTAGCCTCGACTCAAGTGGAGCGCCTTGGCCTAGTTGTAGGAAAGGGCAAAGGTCGTGTCAAGGCTATCAACTCGCCACCTTAACTAGTGGGTGGAATAGCCAAAGAAGTACCGGTGAAACTTGGCCCTTATAAAGGAAAGTTTAACCTGTGCGTGGTGATTATAGATGACTTCGAGTTGATAGTGGGGTTGAAATTCCTGAGACAGACCAATACCATGCCCGCACCATATGCAGACTTGCTACTGATGATGGGAGAAAATGGAGCTAAGCCCTGCATTATTCCGTGCATTCCCATGAAGATGGCCGCCGAGAACATCTCGGCCTTGCAGTTGAAGAAGGGGGTAAAAAGACATGAACCCACGTTCCTGGCTACCCTCTGTATGGAAGATATAGAACGCTCCTCGGGTCCTATTCCTGCACCCGTGAAGGAGTTGCTTCTGGAATTTGAAGACATCATGCCATAAGACATGCCAAAGCGTCTTCCGCCTAGGCGAACTGTGGACCATGAGATTGAGTTGGTGCCGGGTGCGAAGCCACCTACCCGGGTGCCGTACAGAATGTCACAACCCGAACTCACCGAGCTTCGGAGACAATTGACGGAAATGCTAGACACAGGGATCATCATGTCCTCCAAGTCCCCATACGGGTCCCCTGTGCTATTCCAAAAGAAACATGATGGTAGTTTACGACTCTGCGTGGATTACCGGGCTCTAAACAAAATCACCGTGAAAAATAAGTACCCTATTCCGCTAATGGCAGACTTGTTTGATAGACTGGGTGGTGCGACGGTATTCACCAAAATAGACCTGAGGACAGGTTATTGGCAAGTTCGGATTGCAGAGGGTGATCAGCACAAGACAACCTGTGTGACAAGATATGGGTCGTACGACTTCTTGGTTATGCCCTTTGGCTTGACTAACGCACCAGCCACATTTTGCACCTTGATGTACCAAGTCTTCCGAGAATATATTGATGAATTCATCGTGGTTTATTTGGATGACATTGTGGTATATAGCCAGACACTGGAAGAACACCTGGAGCATTTGCGGAAGGTCCTAGCCCGATTGTGGGAGCACGAATTATATGCAAAGCTATCCAAGTGCTCCTTTGCTCAGAAATAAATTGACTTCCTCGGACATGTCATCGAGGAAGGGCGGATCAAGATGGACCAGCAGAAGATTCAGGCCATCACAGAATGGCCGCCTCCTAAGGATATCCACACCTTGAGGTCGTTCCTTGGTCTATGCAACTTCTATCGGCATTTTGTGAAAAGTTACTCCCTCATTGCAGTGGCACTGACAGCACTTCTCAAGAAGGTCACACCGTGGGATTAGGGTCCCAAGCGGGCAGAGGCCTTCGACGCATTGAAAATGGCTATGTCTAGTAGCGCAGTCTTGGCCCTCCCTAACTTGGCCAAACCATTCGAAGTACAAACGGATGCCTACGACTATGCACTTGGTGGAGTATTGCTACAAGAAGGGCATCCCGTAGCATACGAGAGCCGGAAGCTGAAGGATGCAGAGCGGCGCTATGCCGCCCATGAGAAAGAATTATTGGTTGTCATTCATTGCTTACGCCTTTGGAGGCATTATCTACTGGGAGCCCCATTCGTGGTCAAGACAGACAACACAGCCGTTAGCCATTTCATGACCCAGCCAAAGCTGAATGGTCGACATGCTAGGTGGTAGGAACTCCTAGCGGAATTTCACTTCAACCTGGAGTACGAAGTGGGAAGACTAATCATGTTGCTGATGCACTCAGTCGGAGAGCTGATCTAGCATCGGTGTGTGTACTCGCCGCCCCAAAGGGAAGCGAAGTAACCACCACCATAAAAGACCAGATATAGGATCTACTCATCAAGGATCCTGCTGCACAGTATTTGGTTGATTTGGTAGGACAGGGTAAAACTCGCCAGTTCTACACCGAAGATGGTTTCCTGAAGGTGAAAGGGAACCGACTTTATGTTCCTAAAGGAGGAGATCTGCGACGGGCTCTTCTGGTGGAATGCCACGATACTCTATGGGCCGGTCATCCCGGCGAGGAACGCACCATGGCATTGCTTCATCGTGCATATTATTGGCCTCAAATGGTTGATGACGTCGCTCAGTATGTGAAGACTTGTCTAGTATGCCAGAAGGATAAGTCAGACCGCTTAACGCAGGCAGGGCTCTTGGAACCACTCGCTGTCCTAAAAAGACCTTGGGAAAGTGTTTCCCTGGACTTCATCACCGGTTTGCCCAAGGTCGGAGATCTCACAACTATCTTGGTTGTGGTGGATCGGTTTTCCAAGTATGCTACCTTTATAACAGCCCCACAATATACATCAGCAGAAGATATAGCTCGACTATTCTTTTCTCAGGTCGTCAAATATTGGGGCCTACCTAAAGACATTGTTAGTGATAACGACTCACGCTTCACTAGGAATTTTTGGACCCAACTCTTTAAGTGTCTCGGGTCAAAATTGAGTCATAGCTCAATTTTTCATCCGCAATCTGATGGTCAGACGGAGCGATTCAATGGCATGCTAGAGGAATATCTCTGGCACTTTGTGACCGGATCGCAAAAGAACTGGGTGAAGCTTCTGGATGCTGCTCAACTGTGTTTCAATTCACAAAAGAGCTCAAGTACCAACAAAAACGCTTTTGAAATTATTACCGGACAGCAACCGCTACTCCCACACACAGTGAACGCACCAAACATGTCAAAATCTCCTCGGGCTACTAGCTTCTCAAAAGAATGGAAGCAAAATTTGGAGATAGTGCGGAGCTATCTTGTCAAAGCCCAAAAGCGGATGAAGAGGCATGCTGATCAGAATCGCCGCTTTGTTGAATACCAGGTGGGAGACAAAGTGATGGTCAAAATCCCAAAGCGGTACTTGTTTATAGGGATTCATGACCCTCGCCTATTGCAAAAATATATTGGACCCTTGTCCATTGAAAGACGCATTCGGAAAGTTGCATACCGGGTGGATACCCCAGCTTGGTGGAAAATCCATCATGTTTTCCATGTCTGTCTCCTGAAACCTTTTCGGGAAGATATGCAGGATCCTTCACGAAGCCAACTCACAATACCAAGTATTCGAGGTCCCAATTCAACCAGGAAAAGGCATGCTTAAGCTATTCTTGATAATCGAGTGATTCACGCCTCAAGAAAAGATCTCCGGGAGTTATTGGTTAAATGGCAGGGTTGTGATGCAGAGGAGAATACTTAGGAGAGGGGAACAAACCTTAAAGCTACAAGAGCCTGATTGATGATTACCTTGCAAGGAAGGCACTGAGGATGTCGTCAACTCAGGTGGGGGAGAATGTCATGGGCGGCTTTCCAACCATGCCCCATGACCCCTTGGACGCACCCCATGGCGTCCTGGCCAGCTTCCCAACGCCTGTCGCCACGGTCGACCCCATGGTCTCGGCAGCTCCAAGTGACAAGCGCGCATGTGCCTCTGTCGCCCCACCAATAGCCATCGCCAGCACCCAGCCGTAGGCAGATGCCAACAGCGTCGCACGCGTAGACAATGCCGCGCGCGCAGACCCTGATGCTAAAGACAAAGTTGCTACCAACGGACTTCTTTCTGCTTTGTAGAAGACTAAGCCCTTTTCATTGTAAATATAGAGTAGTTTTGCTGCATTTTCTTTAAGTGTGATTTTCCAGCTTTCATAGGTCTAGTCATGTAACTTTGGTTTATTTTTTTAAGCATTATTAAGGGGGACCTAGCAATCAAACTTTCAAGCAAGCAAACAATTCTCTGTACTGATGTCTCTCCCCCCCGACACCGTGTTGTTTTTCTGTAATAGCTTTCATTCAATGTAATCAAGCTTTCTTTCATTCTCAATTCTCTTTTTTGCTCTCTCTTTCAATTGATCACGACGTTGGTTTTCCCGTACAACACTGATAATCTAGTACGGAGGGGACCTCAGTTGGCGGACAGCAATCACATTGACATCGGTTGCTTAGCTTTACGTCGCCCTTCCAAGGAACATCAGGAAGGCACCGCGTAACAGCATGAACGTTGTTGGGGCGTTAGTCACCTCAAAAGACATCACAAGGAACTCATAATGGCCATATCAGGTCCTGAAAGATGTCTTAAGAATATCCGAGTCCTGAATCTTCAACTGGTGAAACCCTAACCTCAAATCAATCTTGGAGAACACCATCGCTCCCTGAACTGGTCGAACAAATCATCAATACGTGGCAAAGGATACTTGTTCTTGATTGTGACCTTGTTCAACTATGTGTAATCAATGCACATTCTCATAGTACCATCCTTCTTCTTTACAAATAGAACTGGTGTACCCCAAGGTGACACACTAGGTCGAATAAACCCCTTATCAAGGAGTTCCTGAAGCTACTCCTTAAACTCCTTCAACTCAGTTGTCTCATCGAGGACATCTGGAGTAATTAAACTGATCCACTTAGGGGAGATACTATACTTCCAAAACCGTATTTTTATAGCATCCCAATGTAATTCACCTTACGTGGGTATTTTAATCCCGTAGAATTCATGAAATCCTCTTCAAATCATTACTCAATCGAAGGTCCAAATGCCATCCTTTATCTATCACAATTACACCTTTATTCTACTACCGGGACAACATTCCATCTCTTCTAAATGCTACTAGTCTTAGACTCCTTTGAGTTTATTCATGCTATACTATGCTTTCTATAACTTAGAGAAACCATCAGCTTCCTTGTTTTCACGGGCTTAATCCCGAGGACTCATCTATTTTTGTCACCTTCTCACTTGCCCTATTTTTATCCTTACTCCTGTCTTTCTAAAACCTTGTCGTTCTATCATACTTTAGCTTGCGGCCGATTTCCTTACGCTTTTTTGGAATATCGAGAGACATCACATCGTCTCTAACTCTTCTTTTACTCTCTTAACCAGATCCCTTGGTACCTAGAAATCATAGGCTGGAATATATGCCACTAATGATACCGCTATCCTCCTTGGATACTGAATCCCAACACTTCTAGCCCTCTACCTGAAGTATGTATTATTCATAATCTTCTGCACCTGAGTATCTCGTATGTTATTCACCTTTACCTTACTTGCCTTAAAATCTTGCATCGTATCTTCTATATCTTTTATTACCTTCCTCCCATATAGATATAATTCACGTCCATAACTTGAAGATCTATTATAATACTTGCACCTCTGTGTATACACAATTCGGTGGGAGCTTCATAATAATTTCTTATGAGGCGGGTACTCTTCTAACTTACTTTATCGTAGACCATTATAGAATATGGCTATTGTACTATCTCTCTTGTACCTCTGATATTAAGAGTGATCCTGCAATGTTCTCAATCACGATTTTTATAATTTTCTGGGTCCAATAATCAGACTCCCGATTTACTTTGTTGTTGTAGCTCTTTAGTTTTCTCTTTCTTCTGATCAGCCTTTATGTAGGCTTAAGCTATCTTCCGATCTGTGGCTCCCGGTATTATTAATTACTTTAACCTTACATGGATGCTATGGAATATCCAGGATACAATCTTCTAACAATTCAATCCTTTGTTTATAACCTGGTCTCAATTCTTTCTTTTAACTTATACCGAAATCTTCTACGACTATATGATTGTCAACATATGTACTATATGGATAATACTCCGATACCTTAAGTGCATTCATAACGTAACTAACTCTGGATCATTGATCGAATAGTTCCTTTCGTTCATTCTCAACTTTCTTTAAACGTAAGCTATTACTTTTCCCGGTCTTCTGCCCCCTTGTTGCATGCATACTTAGCTTATCTTAGTTCCCACGCATGCCAAAATTTTCGTGCAACTCATGTGATCTCGAATATTACTTTTAATTTTACTCCCCGTTCATTAGCCACAGTAGGTGCCACTTTTTTATAGCGTGCATACAACGTTGTAGTGAGACTGTTATTACACGACCATTTCCTCTTTAGGGTATTGTGCTTAGGTTAAAGCTTTCTTCCTTATTTTCTCAACTAGTCTTTCATTGTAGTACTTAGGGAGGACCCTCTGACTCTTGTAAAGCTGCGAACTTATTACATCGTATACTCGACGGAATTTTTTTGATGTCCTTTCTCGCCAATAATTATCCGTAGTTACTTACCTCTACGCCCTTGTACTTGTAGGGTTGCTTCTGAATTGATATTTCGACCATCTTCCCAGTGGCATTCTCTTTTATTTCCGTAATACTCATACGGTACCTTTTTAACTTCCCCAACTCTTATATGAATATATCTCAAGTATCACAATGTCATAACTGCGAGACTGAATTCCCCATGTTGGGGTTCCCTATGTTTATCTTGCATTGATCTGTTGATTTGTCTTTTATCCTCTTGTCTAGCCATAACTGGGCTCTTCTTGAATCAACTACTAACTACTCGTTGGCCCATTCTCATATCAATATTCCGAGTAATCTTTCTTGGGTTATTCCCTTTGTCTTAGCTTACCTCTGGCACTGGCTCCTTATTTATCAAAAACATCCCGGGCTGGAAGCCTTACTTCCTTTCCTTGACATCGTGCTTACATAATGTTCTGGAATTGCAGCATATCTGTAACATTTGGATAAGTGCAATCTCATCCCTTTCTTATTTTTATCGCATTCTTCCCTTACCATTCCATAATTACTAGAATCACTTAATTCTGACTTAATGCCACATCACTCCATATTCCCCCCTTTAGGGAAGTACTAAGATTTAGCACTACGATGATCTACCTGTAGATGTTTTACCTCTTCATCTTTGGCATCTTCTCACATCATCGATGACCCTTACTCGCCTTGCGATAATCATTCTGTACCAAGGATAACAACTTTCCTTACTCGCGGGGGTGACACTTAGTATAACTGGCACATACAGTCCCTTAAACTTAACTCTGCTCACATTGCTAGCTTTAGGAAAGCGTCTTCCTGAATGACCTTTCTCTGAATTTCTCATGAATATTCTTCTGTTGTCCATTCTATTATTACCGAAACACAACCTGAAATTCTCATGATGTCGAGCATTATCAAATCACTTAGTCCCTAATTCATATTTAGTTTATCTTGTTCACCAGCCCATACTGATTTCTATTATTCTGGCATCTGACTTTTCCTTTTGGCAATCGCGTTAGAGTTGCGAACTTATTTCTCGAAACGCGGACATGACTGTATGGCCTATACTCTTTTGTTATCCTAAGGCCTGTCACCTCTCGTCTCTTCCTTCACTTGACTATAGATTCTGTAATGCTGATAATCTTCATTAACTGGGAGCCTCATACCCTTCTTCACCTTGCTTCTTTTACTTCTTGAAACTTGTATTTATTTTCTGAATCTCTCATTGTCTTTCACCATAAAGTTGGATAAATATTCTTGCCTTAAGGTTCCTTATCAAGAGGCTTACACGTCTTAGTATACACATGATCTGATAAATACCTCATATTTATCCATCATAAGCATGATGCAAAAATTGAGTTCCTCTGACTCAACTCTTCCACAACTGCATTCAATCCCTTATCAACCGTCTTTCTAAATGTAGGTATCGTTGTATTATGAATAAGATAGAGTTTAGGGAATTAATTTCTTACAACTGAGCTCTACCACACGATCTAGAGTAAGAAGAAAGAGTGACAATCCTAAATGCCCTGTAGCCTCCTGCTTATAAGTGTGGTGCACGACACACCCATAAACAAGACTCTACTAGACACGGCTTGTAGACTCTCTACGACGGAACTGATCTGATATCACTTTTATCACGCCTCGAACCTGGGGGGCGAGACCGGCACCCGATGTCTCACCTAACCTTGCGTACCAACTTGCGACTAAGGAACTCTGAACATGTGATGTCATACTTTGGCCATGGGCCACATTGCAAGACAACTGCGAATGATGACTAAATATCAATATAAAGCTGGGCCGACAAGGCCGTCATAACTACTACAACTGGCAAACCAACAAAATATACATAAAGGCCTACCAGTCCAACATACTGCACTAACTGACAGGATATGTCTACAAGCCTCTACTGGTGGATATACTGTGATCGGAACAGCTCCTCGACCTACTCATAACATATATACATATATACACAAGATGTACATAAATATCTAGACCCGGCGACTTCGAAAGGCATGGAGTTCACCGATCAAGCTGAACTCGGGCAACACTTAATGAGGAGGTCTACCTGGCTGTCTGCCTGAACCTGCACGCATGAAATGCAGCGCCCCTAAAAAAGGGACATCAGTACGAAATAATGTACCGAGTATGTAAGGGAATATACTGAAAGCTGAAACTGAACTGATAATATAATAAGTGAAAATAACTGAAAGTCAAAATAATCTGAAGATATGCTTACATGCTGTATATATATATATATATATATATATATATATATATATATATATATATATATATATATATATATATATAAAACTGCTCTGTCGTAGTAAGCTCACTCATAAGTGCTCGGCCATACTAGGCTCTGTATCTCGACCAACTGGGCTCGCTCATAGGCACTCGGCCACACTAGACTCGGACAATATACGTAAATTTCGGGATATGAATTTTTCTTAATGCCTCGTTATCAAACTCGTCTAATTATGAGATCATGCCAAAATGAAGAAAGAGCTTAGCCTTAACATACCTGAGCCGATTCTCTTGACAATCCTTCCAACACATGTCAATTTCGATAACACGTAATGGCGAATTAAAGTAAAGGAAAAATCCGTATGATGTTCTTGAGAAAGATTGTACCGTGCCTTCTTAAAATTATAAATCCCGTTACTATTACGCAGTGTAACTTTGTATGAAAATTTTTGCCCAAAATCCGTCACTTTGCTTAATTAATTCACGTTTCTTTGTGATCAATTTGAAGTCTTAGGGAGTCTTTGAATGTCAAGCTTCATCCGTAATCTTTTTGGCAAATTTATGTACTTTACTCTTAGTTATACATAACAATCCTTGTAGGCCACCACTTCCTCTACACATGCCACATGGTATGTAAATGAATAGTCATCATTTGGGCTTTATATGGCTGCCACATCATGCTTAGGAATTATCCAAATCATTATTAATTATCAATTTCTTAATTAACTTGGTAATTTTTTACTAATCCAATAATTAATAAATTATCCACATAATTAAGAATTATCTCAAATGACTTAAAATACTACTCACTTTTAACACACTTTATATACCTTACTATCATGGTCATGTGGTACCTTGTATGGTACTAGTCCATAAGTATCGAGTATTTTAGTTCGGGCCGTATTTTATCCCAAAATATCAAACTTCGACGAAATTTATTTTCTTCGATTTGCTTACCCTCTAAACTTTACGAATTTACTCATCACTTGTTTGAAATAACATAATACTTATAATCTCAAAATAATCTCATTCCCAAACTTACGACGAAACTTTAACGTACGAAAATGCGGGACGTACCATCTCATTTATGATCTTATATCAATTTACTTCTGGCGTGCTTCCACGTACAAAAATATGGGGTCTAACAAAGCCAAACTCACTGAAAGCATCATTCCGGCCACAAAACACCTCGTCGGATTCGACCTTGCAAGCGTGACAACCCGAGGAGAGATCCTGCTTCCCACGAACACTGAAGGGGTGATGAAGACGACTCTTTTCGAGGTTATGGACGATGATATGAGTTATAACATTATTCTGGGAAGACTGTGGTTGCACGATATGAGAGCCGTACCATCAACGTATCATCAGTTATTGAAATTCCCAACACCCAAAGGAATCAAACAGATAAGAGGCGACCAACCGGTGACAAGGAAGATGAATGTGATTTCGGTCTCCAGTACCAAAAAAGACGGATGCAACAAAATCCACTACGGAAGAAATAGAGCAAGTTGCACTGTTTGAAAAGTTCTTGGAGAGGAAATTCCACTTGGGGACAGGACTGCACCCCAAGCTCATGTATGGCTTTATTGAATTTATTAAATATAATGCCGATTGTTTTGCGTGGTCATATGCGGATATGACAGGTATCCCAATGGAAGTGATTGTACACAAGCTAAGCTTGGATCCCAACATCCCTCTGATAAGACAAAAAAAATTCCCTATTGCGGAGGCCAGGAATAAATTCGTCAAAGAAGAGGTAACTTGCATACTTTATATCAGTTCGATCCAAGAGGTAAAGTATCCAAATTGGCTAGCTAATGTAGTAGTAGTTCCTAAGAAGAAAAATGAATTTCGTATGTGTATAGATTATAAGGACTTGAATAAGGCATGCCCAAATGACTTATTCCCACTGCCAAATATCGATCAAATAATTGATGCGACAGGCGGGCATGAGTTAATGAGTTTTCTCAATGCTTATTCCAGGTATAACTAAATTAAGATGAACTCGGAGGATCAGAAAAAGACTTCGTTCATAACGAATTTCAGCATACATTTCTATAATGTGATGCCCTTTGGGCTAAAGAACGCAGAGCCACTTATCAACGGCTCGTAGATAAGATGTTTGAAAAACAGATATGGAAGAATATAGAAGTTTATATAGACGATATGCTCGTTAAGTCTTTGAACGCAGGTGATCATCTTAAGCATTTGTAAGAAACTTTTGACATCCTAAGGAAGTATAACATGAAGCTTAACCTTGAGAAGTGCGCGTTCGGGGTTAGCTCCGGTAAGTTCCTAGGATTTCTAGTATCACAAAGAGGGATTGAGGTAAACCCCAAAAATATCAAAGCCATCGGAGACATCCCGTACCAGCTATCAAGCGTGAAAGAAGTTCAAAGATTCACAAGGAGATTGACCGCTTTGAGCAGGTTTATTTCCCGGTCATCAAAGAAATGCCATTGTTTCTTCGTGCTGCTCAAAAATAAAAATAACTTCGAATGGACCCCGAAATTCCAACAGGCTTTGAGAGATTTGAAAAGGTACTTTTCAAGCCCTCCGTTGCTATCAAAACTGAAGGAAAGTGAAACATTGTTAGTTTACTTCGCGGTCTCATATGTAGCGGTAAGTGCTGTTTTAGTCCGTGAGGACGAAGGTAAGTAATCTTCCATTTATTACGTTAGTAGAATTTTAATGGGAGCAGAAACTCGCTACCCGCAATTGGAGAAGCTAGCCTTAGATCTCGTAGTCGCCGCTCGAAAGCTGAGGCCTTACTTCCAATGTCACCCGAGAGCTGTAGTGACCACCTTTCCCCTGCGGAACATCCTTCACAAACCCTAACTCTCGAGTAGAGTGGCCAAATGGGCCGTTGAAATAAGTGAATTCAACGTAGAGTGTAAGCCGAGGACTGCGATTAAGTCACAAATTTTGGCCGACTTTGTGGCCGATTTCAGTTCGGGATTGCTTCCTCTGCAACCAAAGAAGCAGTGATGGTGTCAGAATCGACATCGGGAGTTTAAACATTATTTACGGACGAATCTTCCAACGTAAAGGGGTCCGGGCTTGGCATAGTATTAATCATGCCTTCGAGAGAAACCCTAAGGCAGGCCATAAGAATGGTCCCTTTAACTAACAACAAAGCGGAGTATGAAACTTTGATTGCAGGACTCGAACTGGCCTGGGGACTAGATTCCAAGGTCATAGAAATCAAATGCGACTCCCAGCTGGTGGTAAATCAGGTCTACGGGATCTTCCAATCCAAAGAGAAGCGCATGCAACAATACTTAGTGAAGGTCTAGGCTCTGCTAGCTCAATTTCGGGAGTGTTCGATTACTCACATCCCGAGGGAAGAAAATGCAGAAATAGATGCATTGGCTAATCTCGGTTCATCAACAGAAATGAAAGGATCGGATTCCGAGACGGTGGTACAGCTCATGCACTCAATCCTAGACACGGATATATACAATGAGGTAAATACAGCTAACCTGGTCTGGGACTAGAGGAATGAGATCATCGATTATCTCGAGCACGGGAAGTTGCGTGAAGACTCCAAGGCATCCCGAGCGCGGCGTGCCAAAGCAGCACGATATAACTTCAAATGAGGCCAAATATATAGGAAATCTTTCCAATGCCCATTGGCCCGATGCTTGGGAGCGTCCGAAGCTAATTATGTTATGCGAGAAGTCCACGAGAGGATATGTGGAAATCATTCGGGTGCAGATTCCTTAGTGCTAAACCTAATAAGGGCAGGATATTATTGGCCCTGAATGGAACAAGACGCCAAATCTTTCAGGAAAAAATGCGATAAGTACCAATGCTACGCACCATTAATACATCAACCGGCAGCACCAATACATTTAGTTCTATCTTCGTGACCGTTCATGAAGTGGGGAATGGATATCGTCGGACGACTACCGTCAGCCCCTGGCAAGGTAAGGTTTCTTTTAATTTTAAATAACTATTTTTCTAAGTAGGTTGAAACAGATCCTTATTAAAATATTAGCGAATGTGAAGTGATAGATTTCTTGTGGGAGAACATAATTTACAGATTTGGAATACCAAAAGAGATAGCTTGTGATAACGGGCCACAATTTATAGGCGCAAAAACCACAAAGTTTCTTGAAGATTTGAAAATCAAGAGAATCACATCTTTACCTTATCATCCGAGTGCAAATGGTCAAGCAGAATCGACGAACAAAGTGATTATACAAAATCTCAAGAGGAGGTTGGAAATGGCTAAAGGTAAATGGCCTAAGGAACTGCCAGGAGTACTATGGGCATACTGAACAATGGCCAAATCAAGCACAGGAGAAACTCCTTTTTCCCTTATATACGGAGCATAAGCCTTAATCCCGGTAGAAGTAGGAGAGCCTACCTTGAGATATTTCCAGGCAAGTGAAGAGACGAACAACAAAGCGATGTTAGTCAACTTGGAGCTGCTCGATGAGCGCAGGGACTTGGCGCATATAAGAATGGCATCCCAGAAGCAGAGAATAAAAATATATTATAATCAATGAGCCAACCTCCGTTATTTTAAAGTGGGAGACTTGGTTTTAAGGAAAGTAAATCAAAACACCGGAAACTAAACATAGGGAAGCTAGATCCAACTTGGGAAGGCCCCTACCGAGTTTCAGCTGTCACTAGAAAAGGTTCATACAAGTTGGAGAATCAGGATGGAGAAAAGTTGCCAAGCAACTTGAATGTGGCACACCTTAAGAGATATTATTGCCGACAAACATCGCCTATACTGAAAGTGTGTGCTGCACTCTTTTTCCCTTTGTCAAGTTTTTGTCCCAATTGGATTTTTCTGGCAATATTTTTAATGAGGAAGAAACGGAAAGCATACTACGAAGAAAGTTTTAATAGCAGCAATAAGACCTTTAATAGCAAGGCACACAAGCGAAGAACCACTCCGGAGCGGTTAGATAAACTTTGGCTCGATAGCAAAATTCCCACCGGGAAAGTGAGTTTGCTATAGAGCAAAGGTTACCCGACCGTGCATAAGTGCAAACCATTATAGGATTGTTAGATAGTCTTTTGCTCGATAGCATAAATTCCTAAGGGGAAGTGAAGTTTGTTACCGATCTAAATATTGTCTAGCAATTCATTAGTGGGGTCCTCGAAGGTGCAAAACTTCCAGTGTTCCAATTCGCATTCGAACACTGGGGGGGGGGGGGATGATATGAGGATACCATAACAATGACTTCCACGTCGACCGGAGCACGAAAATTGGGAACATAGTTGTATCATCGGGACAGGGGGACTGCGCGGCCAGCCCCGTACAAACAAGTTGTACAAGTTAGCCACAAGAAATGGCAATTTCTTTTTTAGCATAACGAATGCTTATGTACTTTTTGAAAAAGGAAGGAATAAAGTAAAGTACTTTTATTTCCATCTTGTTTCTTGTCTGACCAATGAATTAATTTTATCATTTGAAAGTTAAACAAGTACTTCAAATGCTAGTGCCGTAATGAACATGAGACGTCCTCTTCAAGAGCACCATAAATATAAAAGGACCATCTCTTATAAATACCCTAACAATAAAGGGTTAGTTTTGAAAGAACTTGTACCCGAAATCCAAATATTTTCGGGGTACAAATACACCCAAGGCCTTATATAATAAGATGCAAACAATAGAACACTTAAGCAAAAAAGAATGCAAAGATTAAAACTTGCATAAATGTTCAAACAAAAAAAGACTCATGCAATACTTTAGCAAAAGATGTCTTTATTCAAAATAAATGTGCCAAATCGGCACAGATACAAAATCTAGAAAAAGAAAGGAAAAGCTATACTGTTGCATCTCTGGAACCCGGAGGAAGAGAAGTGTCTGCGACCCTGGAGGAAGTGGGTAGATCCGTCGATGGCTCAACATCTTGGCCCTCATCAGATTTGCCTTCAATATCTTCACCTTCCTCTTCAGTTCACAAAGTTTCGGAACCGGAACTAGAAGAACCGAAAGCATCAGGCCCTGCCGGGAGACCCCTTTTAGCAACCGACTCAAGCTCACGGGCCTTAGCGATTTTGGCATCAAAGTCAATTATACCCACTTTAGCCTCTTATAAGGTTTTTCTCCTCATGATATACATAGCATAAGTCTTCTCAATAACGAGGGAAGCCGCTCGGCACTTGAGTTCTTCTCCGAGTTGGATAACCTTGATAGAAAGGTTTTCCCAGGCGGATCTGATGGACTTGAAGCTAACATCGAGTTCGCGGACAATAGAGCTAACTATTCTATTATGCTTAATGGTCTTCTTATACTTCTCCAATTGGGAATATTTCACCCCCGCAGCAGCAAGCTCTTTAGTTTTGGAGTTCAAGGTTGCCTCTAGGTTGGTCAATCTCTCAGTGGAGGTAGCCTCGTAATCAGTTGCAGCAAGAACGACACTATGGACTTCAGCCCATTTGGCCTTGGCTGCATCAAATTGAACCCTCAACGGGCCAATCTCTTGTCTAAGGGTTTTTATTTCATACTCACTTTGCTGCAAACGAGCCTCCAACACAACGGCCTCAGCAGTTTTGGCTTCAAATTCTGAGAGGCGAGCAACATTTTACTCCCGCTTGGCCAAATGTTGATCCCCTATGGAGGTAAGTTCTTCTTTCTCCTGAATCAACCTCTGGAGGCCCTATGAAGCAAGGAAATTGTCCTATAAAAAAAGAAAGGCAAACTCAGGATATTTTTTCAGTTAAAGACAGAAGAAATGACAAAAGAAGTGAAGAATGTACTGTTGCGGAGTTGTGTATGGCATTGTTCAACAAGCACTCTCCCGAGAGAGCCTGTATCTTTTCCCAATCTTTTTCTGAAGCCAAAGGCTTCTGATAGTTAGCAAGTTCCTCCGACCAGGATAGTAAATTCCATCCGGTGGAGACCGAGAGAGTAACACTCCTCCTCCTTTGCGGATCTTCTGAGGAGGCAGCATAATTTTTCCCCAAGTTCCCATGAACTGGGGACTGGGGACTGGGGACTGGGAGAGAATAATACCCTCTTCTCAAATAGATGCGGACGTTGGAGATGATATAGTAGTTGCTGGTGGAAAATTTAGTGAAGATGGAGATGATGTAGCAGTTGCTGGTGGAAGATTTGGTGAAGATGGAGATGATGTAGCAGTTGCTGGTAGAAGAGTTGGTAAAGATGGGGATGAAGCTGATAGTGTTGAAGGCTGAGACGCAGATGCGACAAACGCAGTGCTGGTTGTTGGATGCTCATCAACCGAAGGCGAAAGGGAGCCGATACTCAGCCCCATAATACCAGGTGCAGCGACTAGGATCCGCAAGCGGACGTTGGCATTTTCCACCATTTCATACTCCCCCCAAAGCGCCGAGTCATCGTCCTCGGTTGGTGTAACTAACACAATAGATTGAGCGGTCTGTTGAGCTGAGGAAGGTCATCGTCTTATATGTAGAGAAGCTCCTTCCTCGCTAGCTTCTCCATCATCGTCAATCATCATGGTATCTATGGCTGGCCCGAGCAGAGGGCTCATCACCACGACTTTCGGAGATGACTCGGGGGCAGCATTCTTCGCCCTCTTATTCTTTCCCCTGACCGCGGAGGAATGCCTTCTTTTTGATTGCTTGTTCTCTGGCCGGGGACTCCGAGAAGAAGCACTTGCACCAGAAGCAGGCCCGGAGACACCTGCCTATGAAAAAGCTTTCTGTAGTAGCCTCACCATATCGATAGGATCAGCCAAAATGTCCTCCTCGGGGATGACACCTATATTCAACAGGATAGAAGAATTAGATAAATTTCTCATAAGAAAAGATAAGGACATTATGGGTTAAACTTACCATGATTTTTGGCCTTCCACCTATATTTCAGGGACAACTCTTTCCATGAGCGGGTTTCGTGCGTTGTAATGTCCAACATTTTATGAACCCATTAGTCCAAGACCTCAACCCTAGGGGGAACCCACCGAGACGCTGAGGCAGGTAAAGGAAGAAAAGTTAATAATGATGAGGAGAGATCTTTAACAGGAGTGGAAGAAAACTGTATACTTACGAGTGCGGTTCCACAATTCCGGGAAGGAAGGAGCCGAGGCCGGGATGATGTCACTTGTGGCAAAGAAAACAAACCATTCTATCCACTCACGATCGTTATCATCATCTATGCTGGATAGCAATGCATGGTGGCCTCGCTTGCTGAAGTTTATCATTCCCCCACAGAAGATCTTGGAGGAATAAAGGTTCATCACGTGAGCTAGGGATAGCTCCTCCCCCGTTTCCTGGCACAGGTGCCGAAGGCAAGAAATTGTCCTCCACACGGAGGGACTCACATGTGACAAATACACTTGGTAGCGGAGGCAAAACTCCTTAATGACGGAGACAAGCTCTCCACTCAGAGAAAATGTCCCCAAAGTGAAGGGATACGTATAGAAGTACGTAAAACCCTTCTTTGGTAAGGTTACCCGCTTTGCCAGGTCAGGAGCGATAATGTATAAATCCTAGCAATAAAAATCTTCCTTTGCAGCAGGAATACTGGAAGGACGGATGGAAGAAGTATAACTGCTAACGGCCCATGTACGAGGGCTAACAGAAGGAAATTTCTCTTCGAAGTCTTTTCTTGTGACAAGACTTCTAGGGATGATGGTGCTCACTGTTGGAGGAGCGGCGTCCTCAGATTTGTTTTTTGTTCTTTGAGGAACTAGTATTTTTTTTGAAAAAGTCATTATATGTTATGGAAGAATGTCGGGTCCAAACACACTCACGCAAGTATACGCGGTCGTCAAGTAATAAAGTGACTAAAAGTCGGATGTCGAACCCACGAGGACTTATGATTAACTATTAACTAAATTAGACTATCCCAATTATCTAAACAAGAATTAAATCTAAAAATATTTTATTCTAAACTAATTAAATAAGAAAAATATAAATAATAAACTTTGAACAGATAAAGAGCAGATTTTAATGATATCAATGTAATGAAAACGATCTAGGGTTATGGGCTATCTAACAATCCTATTGTATTCTTCAATTGAATTGACCGACTAATTTATCTAGCTTATTGGTTGACAGGGTTAATGCTCATAAGAATCTGTCGAGTTCTTACTCGCCTATTCAAGCTAACCTAACGCCTATATGTCTATGGAGTTAGAATCAACAAGAACGCATTTATAATTCCTGTAAATCAACCAAGCAAGGCAATTAGGTATATGTCTATCCTAACTACGAATCCGTTCCCCGATGCCCGAGTTCAAGAACTTGCCCTACTCAATCCTATATGCAATATAGAATTCCCACTTTCGAGTTCAATTCTAGATTCGTAGATAGTATTCAATTGGTGATCAAGCAATTAAATAATTAAGCGCAAGATTGAATAAATAAACTAATATGATAAATCAAGAAGTCAAAATCAATATCCGAATAACAATAGTCATGAAAGAACCACAACCCTAGAACGTGAAGTTTAGCTCCATATAGACATGGTAGCCAAACAACAAATCATATAAAGAAACATAAAAATTACTAAGTTTGGTGGGAGAAAGATGGAACTTGATGAATTCCGGCCTCCACAGCTTTGTCGTGGCTTTTTCCCCCTTCCCAATATGTTAGATGACCTAAAAGAGGTATTTTTGGCTTATATATTGCGTACAAAAGTCGTGGGCCAAAGTTCTCCTATTTCTAATCCAAATCAGCTTCAGGGATTGATGTTAGGGTGGATGCGTCGCATCCACCTCGTCCTCCACTTCTCAGCTTCGCATGCTAGGGTGGATGCTTCGCATCCACCTCGTCCTCCACTTCTCAGCTTTGCCCAGGTGCAGATGCTAAGGCGGATGCTATGGGCCGACTTCACTGCTAAGAGTGTACGAAATCTGATCTTTTTCTAGATTGGATGCGACGCATCCAATCTCTCTTCCTCTACCTAGAGCACCTTTTCTTCATATTTTTGCACTCCATACACCCTAATTCACCCCACACAACTCAATTAGTCATAAAACCAATAATTAAACCATGTTGGGCATTTTAAAGATCAAATAACATCAAGAAGCGGTTAAAACATGGGTAAAGTAACATCAACACATATCGAAATATGCCAAACATCACTACCCCACACTTAAACCTTTGTTCGTCCTCGAACAAACCATCCTATAGTAGACGAAACAAAATTAAGCTCTTATCATTCAAAGCACACTGCACCTATGACCATGGTTATTTGCAGCAATTAGGCTCTAGACTATGCATCACATACACTTCCCTTTACTTATGCCCTTCTTTAAACATATTCGAACAAAGACAACATGCTCACAACAACCCTAACCTCAAAAACCGACTCAATGTCACTATGCACTCATGGCTTGAACACCCAACATCATAGAGAAGTCTAATAACGTTACCTATCCCTCGTGAAACCATGTGCCCTCACAACAAGAACAAGAGAGCGAGTTCAATCCACACATTCGAATCTCATGATCAAATATATTTTAATGACTCACATATATCAAAGAAAATCGCTCACTCTCACAAAGAAGTCACATGCATGCAATTGGTACCATAGGCTTGCCCTTAATGTAAATCTCTACTAATGAAAGCTCGCTCGATCTAAAATCAATTAGGACTTTTTCATGGTTGTAATGTGGGCTAAGGGACGGGTAGGATATATTTAAGGAATAGTGACTCACCCTCCTAAGCACTTTAATACATCACAAAATTACTTTAAGCATTTTTTTCTTCAACCCCACTTCAATTTCACAAACAATATCACCCCCAAAACAGTCCCCTTTTCTTTAAGCACTACTTTAGTTCATACCCACTAGCAAGAACAAGATAACAATTTATTCATTTCTATTTTTTCTTCTTTTTTTTTCCAGATTTTTCTCTTTTTTTTTTCTTTCAATTTCCGCTAGTGGTGTATTATTTTACAAAATAAGTGCACCCTTCTTTCTTTCATTGGTTCCACTCAAAAGTCACCCCACACTTAGTCCCTTCTTACTTCTTTTAGCGCTCATCTAACAATTAAAGTGCTTTAAGAGGTAAAAGGATCAAAACAATGTCAATGAAGAATAAAAAGGGTATAGGCTTGTAATGTGGGTACCAAATAAAAGGTCTACAGGCTCAAAAGGGTTAACTAGGGATAGATTTTATTTGTGATAAGCAATAAGCTCAAAAAGATCAAAGAAATCCTAAAATCATTTTTCAAATCGAGCATCACCTAAAATTTCGCTTCAACTCACATACCGGGCAAGTTCTAGACACAAGTACAATACATGGACAACACAAAAAACCTCACCACACATGGCACATGACTCACTAAGGACGATCACATTCCGACTCTCAAGCAATGCAAGTATTCACGGAGCCACGAGATATTAAGTATTAAACACAAGGTGAACATAAGTCATGTAAACGAGACATAGGCGCCACAAAACATGCTATCCAATTTAACAAGGCATCATCAATAAATTCAAATCATACAGAAGATACTACACATGCGAAAGCATAAATATGTTACTATCAAACAAGTCAAGGGCGCCTAGGTTCATCATTCTTGCTCCTTTTATTCCCTAAATTCCTAATCTACTCGGAAAGAAAAAAGCTACCCGGTTCAAACTACATCCCATGGAAAAGAACCGAGGCACAAAGAAAAACCACAGGGGATTATTACTACCTAAAGAAAGCTAAAAGACATATTTTGAATTTTTGTTTAGACTTTAATCCCTCAAGAAAACTGTCTAGGAGATCAATCGTCGGGAAAAGTCCAATTTTTCTACTTTTTCGTTTTTTTTTAATTTCTTTTTTCTTTTTTTCTTTTTTTTTTCACAAAAGCTACTACACTTAAGAATGAGTACTACAACTAAGCTAAAATAGCACAGAAACTCATCCAAACGATCTCCTCACCCCACACTTAAAATTTTGCAATGTCCTCAATGCACATTATAAATAATAAGAGGGTAAACGAGACTCCCTGGTAGGCCAAAGGCCGAAGCAATAGCGGCTCACGAGGTACTCAGACTTTTCCCCAGGCATCGTCCTTTGTGTGGGCACCCCACACTTAGTCCTCACCATCTAGCTCGCTTTTGCACTCTTCTAATGGCTTTGCTTCCTATGCTCATAATCCTACAAAACAAAAATAAATACTACAAAATAATAAAAATAAAATAAAATAAAATGTAAACAAAAATAAAAGAAAGCAGTAAAGCTGGGTTGCCTCCCAACAAGCGCCTGATTTAACGTAGCGGCATGACGTGAACCACTTTTTGCCTCCACCTCGAACTTATGAATTGAGCCCCTAACATGACATCCAGTTTGCGGCTATGCTCCAGTGGTGGGGCTACAAAGATAACCAGGCCAAGTAATAAATTTTTCACTCTACACTTCTCGGCCTTTAGATGAGGAATGTAATTTTTGCTTTTTGGCACAACAAATTCAAAAATATAGGCACTCTCATCCTCACCCTTTGACCCCCTCATTGGCTCAGATGGCTCGATTGCTATCTTACTATCTAAACACAATGTAGAAAAATGATTGGAATGAGGTCTAATATGTCTTAACTCATGAATTGTACTACTATTTACATCCCCATATATACACACACTCAAGTCTCCCAAAGTAATGTTATCTATTCCCTCATATGACTCTAGAGCATTCTTCTCAACATTGGATTCCTCAAGAAAAACATGGTCTAATGATTGGTATTCTCGTTTTAGCTTCTCAATTTGGTCTAGAAGATTTTTTTCAGCTTCACACAACTCATCATTAAATTGTTGGCCATTACACGCATCAACCTTTTCATTCAAATTTGCATCCAAGTTATGCACAGCCAAGCCAAAATTATCAATTTTATGTGCAAGATCATCTCTCTCCTTAGACCAATCATTCACCAACGTTGTCAGAAGACAACGTCGTTCCGCATATTCCCTTAATCGAGAATATTCGTCCCAATACCAACCCTTACTCCCATATTCAAATTCAGCTTTCCAAGAGTTCAGGTCATGACAAGCCCAAAATGACGGGCCATATAAGTCTTCCGTCAACCAAGAGTCTTCATCAATAACCTTACCTCTATATATTTCATCCCCAGATGTCATGGTGAAAGAACTAGAAACACACTAAGAGAAAAATCAAATAGTTATAAAAATAAAATATTTACAAAAAGAGAAGAAAAAAAAACTTGTAAAGATAAAAGTAAAAGCCTAATGTAGAAAAATAGTTAATTTCTAAGTCCCCGGCAACGGCGCCAAAAACTTGTTGCGACCAAACACACTCACGCAAGTATACGCGGTCGTCAAGTAATAAAGTGACTAAAAGTCGGATGTCGAACCCACGAGGACTTATGATTAACTATTAACTAAATTAGACTATCCCAATTATCTAAACAAGAATTAAATCTAAAAATATTTTATTCTAAACTAATTAAATAAGAAAAATATAAATAATAAACTTTGAACAGAGAAAGAGCAGATTTTAATGATATCAATGTAATGAAAACGATCTAGGGTTATGGGCTATCTAACAATCCTATTGTATTCTTCAATTGAATTGACCGACTAATTTATCTAGCTTATTGGTTGACAGGGTTAATGCTCATAAGAATCTGTCGAGTTCTTACTCGCCTATTCAAGCTAACCTAACGCCTATATGTCTATGGAGTTAGAATCAACAAGAACGCATTTATAATTCCTGTAAATCAACCAAGCAAGGCAATTAGGTATATGTCTATCCTAACTACGAATCCGTTCCCCGATGCCCGAGTTCAAGAACTTGTCCTACTCAATCCTATATGCAATATAGAATTCTCACTTTCGAGTTCAATTCTAGATTCGTAGATAGTATTCAATTGGTGATCAAGCAATTAAATAATTAAGCGCAAGATTGAATAAATAAACTAATATGATAAATCAAGAAGTCAAAATCAATATCCGAATAACAATAGTCATGAAAGAACCACAACCCTAGAACGTGAAGTTTAGCTCCATATAGACATGGTAGCCAAACAACAAATCATATAAAGAAACATAAAAATTACTAAGTTTGGTGGGAGAAAGATGGAACTTGATGAATTCCGGCCTCCACAGCTTTGTCGTGGCTTTTTCCCCTTCCCAATATGTTAGATGACCTAAAAGAGGCATTTTTGGCTTATATATTGCGTACAAAAGTCGTGGGCCAAAGTTCTCCTATTTCTAATCCAAATCAGCTTCAGGGATTGATGCTAGGATGGATGCGTCGCATCCACCTCGTCCTCCACTTCTCAGCTTCGCATGCTAGGGTGGATGCTTCGCATCCACCTCGTCCTCCACTTCTCAGCTTTGCCCAGGTGCGGATGCTAAGGCGGATGCTATGGGCCGACTTCACTGCTAAGAGTGTACGAAATCTGATCTTTTTCTAGATTGGATGCGACGCATCCAATCTCTCTTCCTCTACCTAGAGCACCTTTTCTTCATATTTTTGCACTCCATACACCCTAATTTACCCCCACACAACTCAATTAGTCATAAAACCAATAATTAAACCATGTTGGGCATTTTAAAGATCAAATAACATCAAGAAGCGGTTAAAATATGGGTAAAGTAACATCAACACATATCGAAATATGCCAAACATCAAAGAAGAAAAAGTTTTTCTCGTTTGAAGAGAGTTAAAGACAGGTTGAAGAACAGAATACAAGTTGAATGAAGAGAGTTTGAGAAAGTTTGGAGAATGATGAAGTATGAATGAAGGAAATTGATGCATATAAGTAAAGGTTTAGGCGGCTAAATTCGTGGCCATAATTACCACGATAACCGACAAAAGTTATACTGAATCGTGGGATGACGCGTGTTTGGGGCGTTAAATGCGGAGAGACGTGCGTCTAATCAACCGTCAGAAGCTTTTCAGAGGGGATCAGAGAAATTCCCGCCAAAAAGAATATTTCTACCAACTTTTCGATGACACAAAGTTATGCCACCGGAAAACATGAGGACTATCTGTATAGGGTAAAATATACCATGCTAAGTGGTTGCATAAGAGAGTGACACGTGGAGCCGAAGGCAGATGATAGTTAAAACTGAAGAAAACTATTCCATTTGTCACCGGAAAGAATGATGTTCATAAAGATGCAATAAATACCTGCCACCCAGTAGCATTTAATGGAGAATTTTTCATATCATTTAGTACACTGCCCGTTACAAAGAATTTGTCATTTATGCTCACTATTACACATTCTTCAACGGCCCTCATAATTAACATTAAAGAAGGGCATAATCCAATGGCCTTGTTCCCTAGGTGTAGCTATAAATAGTGAGCTCTGTTATCATTATAAATGACACGGATTTTCAGGCAAACTTACGCTATATTCTATTCAAAGCTCTATACAATTTTATCTTCTTATTTTTTGATTTCATTACTGTTGTGCCGGAAGCCTCGCTCTCTCGGAATTGCTATCTCTGCTATTTCATCTTCATATCCAGGCTAAGTATTACATATTTCTTCAATTCTTGTATAATTTCAGGATCGAATTAATTCACTTGTATAAAAATCATGTATAAATTCAACTGTACTGTTAGGTAAACATAATGCTTGAATCAAGATCAAATGGAAAAGCTCTCTAAATTCCTTTTGATTCGTATTATCATGTTTAACTCGTGTTAATATTATTTTTTATGATGTTTTTGCATTTGAGTATGGAATGGAGTTATCTCCCTAGTTGACATTATATTTTGAAAGGATGTCCTTTGGGTGAACCTGTTATAGTTTTAATTTTTTTTGTACATGGAGATTATATTCACTGATTATAATTGAATCTTAAATTTGTACGTAATGGTTATTGGAGTTCCCCGCTTTAAACAACACTTTGGACTGAGATGTAAAGAATTAATGCCAACAAATGAGTTGCATACCAACCAGGAAAATTGCTGTCGTGGGTTTGCATTGACTTCAGAAAGTCGAACGATGCCATTATTGCCACTAGCAAATTAAAGAGTGCCAAAGACATCTTCTCTCTTGCTCTTAATTTTATATTGTTCAAATCTTAGACATATTAGCTAGAGATACATATTATGTGTATTACTTTTTAGATGGATATGATAGATGTTCTAGTAAAACTAATTGCCCTTATGGCACATTTACATGTAGGAGGATGTATTGGGTCCTTGCAATGCACCCACAAATTCTTCATAGTGTACAACGACAACTTTACATGACATTATTTGGAAAAAAAAATTGTAATATTTTCATTGATGATTTTACAGTTTTTGACTAATATTTGAAGTTTGATTTTATAAACTCTCTAGTTTCTTAGAATTGTGAAGAGACTTCCTTTGAATTGGGAGCAACCTTTGTCTCTAGTTTAATCAACAGCATTAGGAGTTTTGGGGCATTAGATCATAACGATTCATGAAGTCCCTCTCAAGCCAAAACTTATGCTATGTTGATGCGTCCGAGCCACCTTTGGGATTGTGAGTATAATTCTATTTGTTTCCTTGATTCTCATCTTAGAATTATTCTCTGTGATTCGAGGGTTGAAGTAACGTGTTTCTCGAAAGAAAGATGATACAGACTTCTTATAATATATTTGATCTCCAAGAAAGTAGCGCAATACTCCCTATGCGAGGAATGATTTATCGTGATCTTTTCTTCTTGTTTCCTTAATTGAGGGCCAGAGTGATCTCTCGAGCGAAGTTGCGTGAATCTTCTTGAAGTATTTAATTGTTGTCAAGAAGCAGCCAGTCGTATTTCAAGTTAATCTTGAGGAGAACGTCTCTTGATTACTTCGACTTTGAGAAAGACAGTATTTGACATTTTGATCTCTTTGTAAATATCCCAAGAGTTTATAAAATTTTCAAAATATTGTTACAGTTCAGTTTTACGAACATAAACATACATACATTGATATTGATTAAGCTTCCTTATACCAACTAAAAGAGAGACTCTTCCATTAATTAAGGTCGAACTCAGATGATAAATTAAAAGACTCAATTTTGAAGTGGATAACTCATGTTAAACCACCTTTGCTGTTTAATTATCAAATATAAGTTATTGAGAGGGAGAGAAAGTATTTATACGTATCCTCTGTTACCATTAATGTGAAAGACCAAAGCATTCTTTGTGGATTTATGATGTGCAATTAGTTGAATAAACACAGAATAAATTGGACAATTAATTAGTTTCTCTCGTGGAACACAACATGATCTGATTTCACTTTTAACATGACATGTCGAGTTTATTAGCTATAGTTCTAGAATTTCTCACTTTGACTGCACGTATTGTTGATTACTTCCTCCGGTCCATAATAAATAATTTTTTTAACATTTTTATTTTGGTCCAAAATAAATGATTTTTTTACATAATCAATAATAAATTAACTATAATTTTTCAAATTTGTCCCTATTACATATCCCAATGTGTCAGTTAACAATGTGTAAAATTTAATTAAGGGTAATTTAGTCAAAAACTTATTTGTTTTCTAGGAGTTTGTATTTTATTAAGAGGTGTGTCAAAAATAAAATAATCACTTATTGTGGACCGAAGAGAGTAATAAATTATGCGACGTACATTTTGGTTGGAATTTTAGTAACCTTAAATAGTTATATGATGAGCAACTAAAAGTACTCTAGTTCAAGATTTCAAGAGTGTTGTATTCGCTATAATTAAACCTTAAACACTAGTTATTTACGATTTCAAGTACACAAAAAAAAGAAGAAAAAAAACACTACATGACATATCATCGTACTTAATCTCCATTGCACTGACAACTATTTTTCAAACAGAACCAACTGCACTAGTAGACACTACACACTACAAGTCTAGTTCAAGAGGCTCAAAGTGTCATAACATTTTGCGGTAGAAGGATCTTTCTTAGAAAGTAGAGAATGAACAAACTTGCAGTTAGGACAAGAAGGAGAAGACTGTGACACTATAACTAAGAGATGACAATTTGAACATGGCAAAGCTATCATACTGCTACTGCTGCTGCTGCTGCTTTTGTTCTGCTTCTTTGAGTTATAGTACATATGATCATATTCCATTGTTTCTTGTTGGCTAAAACTTGACATGTTTAATTCAAGGTCTAGCTTTTGGTCCTTTGGCCAATCCCATGTCTTCCTCAATGTTTTCCTATTTAGGTAATACATTCTTCCCGACTGCAATTAAACACATGAAAGACATATCATTAGTCAATAATTCAAAACAAAAAAAGGGTTTACTAATGTTCCGTGCACCGATAGTATATATAGTTTTTATACAATCAAGTTAAATTGACCTAAGAAATAGTGCGATAACTTCCTCTAATCAGCTTTATACTGTCGGGGCATATAACGTAAACTCTATTAGAGGACAGTCCGGTGCACTAAACTTTCGCTATGCGCGGGTTCGGGGAAGGGCGGGACCACAAAGGTTTATTATACGCAGCCTTACCCTGCATTTCCGCAAGAGGCTGTTTCCACGGCTTTAACCCGTGACCTTCTGGTCATCTGGTCACATGACAACAACTTTACCAGTTACGCCAAGACTCCCCTTTTGTAACGTAAAACTCTATTAATAATAGAAAAAGATAGATTTGAAGTGAAAAATTGGAGAAAGAAATTAAAGGGTATACTTCAAGATCAAGACATTGTTCCCAATCCAAAGGAAGAGGGTCTTTAAGTTGAAGATCAACACTTGCTTGAATCATATCTTGCTTCCTCTTCATTGGAAGGTTGACTACTTCAGATTCATAATTGTAGCTTTTACCAACAGATGGAGCCAAGGAAAGTTCAGGAAATTCCATAGCTATATTCAAATATAATCTCTCAACAAATTCATCAACTTGTTTTTTCACTTCTTCTTTGCTTTGTTATGGAGTGTAATCTTATGTATGTGCAAACTTATAGGAGGGGAATAGAAGAGAAAGGACAAGCAAAATTTAAAGCATCAGGAGTTGGACAAACTAAATTCCTTTACTTAACTTTGATATCTAATTTTCTTTTTTGGCAGAGGGTCATGCAAGAAGGTGAGTATACTTAAATTGCCTTTATCAAACACATTTAAAGGAGGGCAGGCCAAGCATTTAATGAGACAAGTAGATATCTCTTTAATGCCCAAAATCCTACTCTCTCATATTGCATTTAAAATCCCATCTACAGATGAAACATTAACACCTCAATTTATTGTGGTGTTTGCATTTCAACAATTTCCTTTAATGAAAGGAAAAACAAAAAAATATATATTAAAGAACATTAATTATTTTCCTAGGCAAGGTCCTTCAAGAATAGTGTGACCTGCAAAATAAATTTTGTTGTCTAATGATAATATACTTGTGCCTCGTTAACCAGTGGGACTATGACGTTATTTTCTCCGGTCCACTTTAATTGATTTTTTTTTTTTGTTTTGTGATCCATAATATTTGATTTTTTTCAGAAATCAAGAAGGAATTAACTTTTTTTTTTCTAAAGCCTTTGGAGTAAAGAGCCTAGGAGTACTTGTTAAATTTTTAATGAACATATTAAGATTAATATGGTCAATAAAATTGTTAATTAATACTAAAAGGTGAATTCCTTAATATGTGTGAAAACAACCAAAAAACTCAATTAAAATGGACCAGAGGAAGTAGTTAAAACCACCGCCTTCATCTCACATAGTTCATTCATTAAACACGACAATTAATGTCTTCAATTATCAAGGGATTGAAATAATAGAAAAGATAACTGAACATAAATGAAGAGGTTAACTGAAGGTCTCCACTAGAAAGATATGGTAATTCATAACTTAAATTTTAGGTAGGAGAAAAAATAAAATAACAACAACAAATTCAGTGTATTCCCACAAGTATTTTTTTCCCTCTAAAATACAACCGGAAATATACCGACCAATTCAGTCGCAAAGCCCTAAAAATGTACCGCGTCCCAGATTGTCCCATTTTCGACCCTTTCAATCGGAAATTTCCGACTATTTCGGTCGTAGATGTTTTGCGACCAAATATTTTTCGACCGATCATTTTAGGTCGGGAATCCATCGAAAAACTTGATTTCCGATCGAATTAACCATTTTCTAGTAGTGAGAATTTACGTCATAGTAAATTTTGCCATATTATAACACAACATGTTGCATGGCACAAGGGAAAAGATAACCTTTTAGGTTACTTTTGTTCTTTCTTGTCCGTAAGTATATCTGCTAAGGTATTCTTGTCTCGCTCTCTCGTGCTGTTTTAATAGTGTTTGTGAATTTGTAATTTTAAGGATGGAATGAGAAAAGGTAAATAAAGACCTTATCCGAAAGGAAAGGATTTCCAAGGCCCAAACAAGAGCATAGGCAGCAGGATATGTATTCTCGAAAAAGAAAGAAATGAAAACCAGCAGGAAGATAAGAGCGATTAAGATTATAAATCTGAAAAATTTATTAATCAAAATTTAATTTGAAGTATTTGGAGTGTAAAGTCATTAATCAAAATTGATTTTATTTATATCCTTTTTTTTGGTAATTATGAAGAAGATTTTCTCCTTTACACACTGTAACAGAAGCTGATACTTATATAGTAGTACACTCTTCTCGTACTCCCAATGGGTAGCCATTGTAATATTTCCTTTTTTGAATGGAGGTATTAACTTCTTTTTTCTGAAATCCTCATTTGCAATTAATGAGAAGTTGGGAAACTGCATCTATGAATTCATTAAAGAGAGGAGGAGGAGGAGTATATATTATCTACACCTCATTTATTGGTATGTGACAAGTACTTGCAGTTAGCCTGCAAACCTAGTTGAATACTCTTCAATTGGGAATTCACATCAATTTAGGTTTACCTTGCACTTTACATTGCTGTAAAACAACAGTAAAAGCTACGTATTTGAAGAGGAATATCCCCTCCAGTCTATTTTAAATGTACCAAGTTTAGTTCAAAACAAGTATCGTTTTACAAAATCAAGAATGCAATTTCATAAAAAAAAAATAGTTATTTTGAACATTACTATATATAAAAAATTAATTCATTTTTCTAACGGCGCGCAACGCTAACATGTTGACACGATTGTGCCAGAATTGATGCAGTCACACCAAGGGTCCAAAAACTCGACTCGAGACTTCACCGATTTGACTAGGGGTGTCAAATGAGCAGGTTGGAGCGATTTTGGGCGGGTCAAAATGAATTGAGTCAATTATTTGGCTAAAATTTGGGTCGGATCTAGATGAGTTAAAATTTGGGTCGGATCAGCCCAACCTGCCCAACTCTTATGAAGCTTTACTTAATATGTCTTGTTTTCTTATGAATTGTATAATTATTAAATAAATTTTTTTTCTTTTGTTATACTCAAATAACATATCAAAAAAAAGAAAAAAATTATATCTAAGATATTTTGGCAAAGTTACTCATAGATCAAATTGAGCTAAAAATCAGCCAAATTTTAAATATGTTGAGATGAGTTGGATCAAGATGGATTGAGTTTAATAAATGGACGGGTCTTGGACGGATTGGCCGGGTTATTTGGGCTTGGGCCAAATTTGACAGCCCTAGATTTGACACAGTTGCCACAAATACCAGTCTGGAAAAGGATTTTGAGAGCAGACATCACCTAAAATGAGGACAAATTTAATTTGTTTTAGTTTGAGGTCGATGGAATTCGAGATATAGTGGAATCTTAGATAGACTTGTCAAATAACTGAAGGAAAAACCCCCCAGATAAATTGCTGCATTATTCTTATACTATTACTTAGAGAAATTAAACAAATTATAATAGAATTGGACAAGGCTTAAATTTGTGCCCTCTCACCAGCCACCAGGTCCACCATACAAAACCATATGTTTCCAATCACCCCCAGCATTTTCAACATCTACAGCGTTGTATAAATTAGGACTATCTACATGTGTTGTCAATTTATCTATGTCTATATTTTCGCCTTTATCTCTTAAAATTGTAATATTTCTGCAATATCCATCACGCGTAGTGTTTCCAACAAGGAAAGAGCCTGAACCCATGGGCGGTTCGAGTATTCCAGGTGGACTATATACCACTCCGCCAAATTCAACTCTTGTCGCAAAATCATCAAACACCTCTTGAGGCCAAAAACCAATTGGTGTATGAGTATTTGTAATAAACAACCACCAATTTCCATTGTTAGGTCCTGTTGGAGATAAATAAAATTGTATTTGTGCTTTTCTACTTGAAGGTACAACATAGGGGGAAAAAAAGTTACCCAATTTAAGTAAAAATCCAGGTCATATATTTTCTCTCCAGGTTGTGAAACGGGAGAAATTATTGAATCTACCGCTATTTCTGTATTTATAAGTACAAAAGCAGTTCATAACAAATTGAAACAAGAATTTGTACCATCCTGAAAAAACAAATGAAAATATACATTTAAGGGACAAAAAACTTATTATATATATATATATATATATATATATATATATATATATATATATATAAGAAGCTAACTGATCTTACTAGTAATTGGAGACTTACGTCGAAATGTATGTATAACCTATTATTATTGTCGCCATACATAGTAGGGTCAACCTGAAGCAAAGAAAAAGGATAAATATGTGAGAGTTGAGTTGTTATTAACTTACTTTAATTTTCTAGTTATTACCTTGTATTTTACAAGTGTAAGGTTCATATTTCTCAATTCATTTTGAAGGTGATTGAGGCATCATATTAATTAATGTTAAATTTATCAATTTAAATAAATGAAAATATGTTTGTGTTGGCTCGAATAAGATGTATGTAACTGATTTGACTTACTCTCCAACCAACTTGTAGAATATTTGATCTTTTAATAATTTTTAATCGACATGCACTATTTTGTTGATCTTCGACATGAGGATTATATACGGTGGCTGCCATGGAAGCTCCTCCAAATTTGTTACTTGGATTATCGTCATCAGTATGAACAGTCGCAATCTGAACAGAATAAACAACAATATGATTTAGAAAATTCCACACATACTGCTAATAACATAACCTATTTCTAATCAGTACAAGGTAGTCAAAACAGTCTAGATATATCTTTACGCTGGTGCCAAAACAAGATCATTATTAATGAAAAAGGATTACGTGTGATGTCCATATCAAAACTAAAATGCAAAAAACAATAAAATAAAACAAAATAATTAATCTGAATATGTATTGTCACACCTCTTTTTTTTCGAGGGGGATATGATAGTTTTTCCAATTAAAGTGACATTAATCGAAATGAGATTATTTATTTGATCAGAGTCGCCACTTGGAATAATTCATGGTGTCCCAAGTCACCGATTTATTTTAAATCCCAAATCGAGGGAATTGACTCTTATTTATGGTCCGCGAACATAGAAGACCGGGTAAGGAATTCTGTTAACCCGGAAAAATATGTGAGGCACTCCCGAATTCCGTGGTTCTAGCACGGCCGCTCAACTATTAATAATTGACCTAATTTAATACATATTTGAGACCTATTGTGCATTTTTACCTTTTAAACCGCTTTTAGTATTAATTAAACGCTTTTAGTGTTTATGGAATTTGTTTTAACAAGTCGCGATGTCGCGCCCTCATTTGTTCTTGTACACATTGCGAATCGCGTCACGTGAACCGTACCCGCGATCTACAACATGTTTACTTTTATTATTGTTTGAAGTTAAGGTCGGGTCACATGAAATGCGCACCCGAATTGAGAATTAGGTATCACGACTATGCCACGGGAACCGTACCCATAGCCGTGATGATTTAATTACGTACCTAAAGCAAACTATGATGTTTGTTATTCTTCCTAAACTTTGAAATTATTGTGAGGCCAAAAGTCTATAGAAGTCATTTGTGGATGAAGTATACTAATTGATCACTATAAATTATTATCAAGATGAACTATTAAAGTATTTGTGGTTTTGAAGTTACGAGGCATTTATATATTGTGAAAATAGTAGAATTATTGGGCCGGCAAACTAAACTCACTGAGCCAAAATCTCAACTCCGTTTCAGGATTACGCCACAGCCAGCAGGCAAATTCGAAGCAACTCAACACCTTACGGCCCAACCTTGTTTGTGTGACATTTAAACTATATGGCTCAACAATTTAATGAGTTGACTTCAACCCATAACCAATTGCTAGAAAACCAAACTATGGCAGATTATTCTTATAACTCCAAAACACTTAATTAAATTGAAACATGATTCTAAAATTCATGTAATTAATTCAAATCATGCCTCAAAGTATCGAATAAACACACATGAAGCAAGTAACTAGATCTAAAAGAGGTATTCATATATCAACGAAATCTAAGCACAAAATAGCTAAAAATATTAGAAAGAAAACGAACTTTTTATTAGCTTTCAAAGTATACAAAGAAAGGAACGCTGAAGAAGCTAACAACGAACAGACCTGCTAACAAAAGACCACGTCGGAACCTCGAAACTCGCAGGGAAAAATTCGTCGAAAAATTCGACTTGAACCCGACCAAAATGTTGTTGTAGCTATTGTTCAGCTGAATTTGGAGCTTCTTTGGACTGGTTTGCAGCTAATTTTCGCTGCTTTTCTTGGCTGGTTTTTGGAAGTTAAAATGGCGGGGATGAGTGGAGTTTCGCCGGGGAAAGACTGCTGCATTTTTTGTTGGTTTTCAGCTAGTTTTGGATGAGATTTTGGAGCTGATTTGAAGTGTTTTAGGGCTGGATTTCGGGTGATTTTGGACTGGTTTTCAGTTGGAGCTTTGACTTATTTTTTTAGGCAATCAGAGGCAGGTCTAGGATCTGCCCTAATAACAATAATGAAATATTGAGAACAACATAATCTTACATGAGTAAGTGGACTGTCGACCATGATATCTTCTGTTGGTGGCATAAGTTTATGTCTAATAAGACGTTTTTTTAGTAATTCTTCTGATAGGAACAATTCCAATAGGACAACCTCCATTAGGTAATCCTATTCTTGGCAACCTTTCACTTGTTGAAGTAGTTGAATCGCTCTCTTTCACAAACAAAGAGGGTTTCATCTGCTCATCCAAATTTTCATTTTTGTAAATCACCACTTATTTTCAGAAATGAAAATAAAAATTGATTGCAAGAGGATATATCGGAGGCAAACCTGAGGATGATAATTGTGATTTTTTAATAATGGATTATCAAATGCAGGTTGTTTGTAGAAGTCCACACAATCATATATATCGCCAAATTCTGTTAAAATTAAAATATAAATGATTTATGTTATACCAAACTAGGCATACGATATGAATTTAAAGTTAATGAAAAGGTCATTTGAGAAAACGAAACAATTATCCCCAAGCCAGTTAGGATAATGGTAACAGAGATATCAGAAATTCAAAAACACACCACACCAAATAAAGAACGAGAGAACTTAGACAAAAAGTAAAAAGAAAAGGAAAGAATACACCACAAAATACAAGGATAATCACAAAAAATAAGTTATTGAAATACGTACCTTAATCGTTTTAATTGCGGGCTTATTTAAAAGTTTTAGTCGTTTTTCCAACTCTAAGCCGTCTTTATCGGGTAACTTTCTTCCTCGAACCCCATCATAGCTCAAGCATAGAATGAGCATCAACAGAAATTGTTCTATAATTCTTCGATTCATTATATTTTTCTACATCATAAAAAAGAATGTTCACTCACAGATGTGTACAGGAAGATGATTTCTTTCATATACATAAATTGCTAATTGAATTAAAACTTTAAGGGCATTTTTCTAGCTAGTATGAACGTCGATATGTGGGAAGTGAAGAGTGTAAAAAAATAAGAAAAAAGAAAAAAGAAAAAAGAAAAAGATCATTTTATATAGAGCCCAAACATTCATAAAATTTTAGATATATCAAACTAAAGTAAATTAAAATAGTATGAAAAAAGACCACCACTTACGTGATTCACATATATTCTTGAGGTTGAATGTTTCTTGCTTCTATCACGACAATTTTATACTTATTGGGATTTGGAGTGTTTTCAATTATTATACAAATTAATCGAGATTATAGTAATATTCATATATAGAGAAGATTCGCCGTTTAGGAGTATTAAAAATTGCCTAAAAAGTGTGAACAAATGCAATGACCATTACCATGCATAAGGAGATTATTTAACTAAAGTGAAAATATAGTTCCATTTTTGAAGATTTATTTCTTCATTGAATGGATATTGATTGACCTCTAGAAAAGAAAAGTACATGAAGCCAATTTTAGATACTCATGACACTGTCATAGTGTTAAAAACTTCTTCGAACTTCTATGAGAAAAAAATCCGAAGAGTTTCACTTTTACATAGGTACCAACCATGAAATTATATCATTATTTTTCTAAGGTACAACTCATGAAATAAAATTACCATATCATGTTTTTGTTGCAAATTTAACTAACCCATTATTTTCTCTGGTACCACCTATGAAATTATCCTATTACTAAACTTTAAAAGTGAAACTCCATCTAGGATAGTGTCCTGGAATTCAAACTTATACAAGCAAAACTCCATGACACTGTCTTAAAGTTTGAAGTGTCTTGAACTATCTCTTTCTCAAACTGATAAATGTTTAAACTCCATGAATATTTTCTGGAGTATGAATTCTAGGTGTTCAAACTTCGTAAAATTTCCTGGAGTTTTCCGTTAGAATTTTTTTTTTCAAAACTTCATTTTCGTATTAAACGGTAAAACTTTGAATAATTTTTAAAAAAATGGTTAAATATTGATGAGAGGTCTGAAAATTAACTATTTGTTTATTTTTTCTTCAAAAAATGTGAAGTCTGAAATCCCTTATATGCTTCAAATTAAATGAAAAAATGGTACCACATGACAACACATGAGAAATTGGCAATTTGTTTAGCCTTATATTAGGTTTGGCAAAGGTATCCCCAAACAATTGGCATTATATAGCTCATTCTTAAAAAACATTATGTTTTATTTATTTTCTCTCCATCGTTTGCTGCCTCTCCCCTTCTTGTTCGCTACTTCTCTCTCCCCTCCCCCCGCCCTCTTTCTTTGCTACCCTACACCTCTCCCCTTCTTGTTCGCTACTTCTCTCCCCCTCTCTCCCCCCTTTCTTTGCTACCCCACACCCCTCCCCACCCCTTGTGCGCTGCTTGTCCCTTCCCCCTCTCCCTCTTTATTTGCTTCTCTATAGTACTTAACCTCCTCTTACCCCCAGACCCACACAATACTCTTATTCTACCATCAATGCTTCCCTCCGTTGTTCTTTACAGCCAACACGAAGGGAATTCAACAACAGAACTTTTCCAACACACATATATACCTTTACTAATGTTTATCACCAGCATGTTTTGAGAATTAATTTTGTTTTAGGAAATTCTCATTTTGTATATCAATGTATTTTTTGCATATATATTTGTGTATATCTCCAAGAAATTATGTGTTATACCCTAAGATATACATCGAAGGAAAATAAATTTTTGATATATATTGTGAATACACAAAGAAGAAAAATAAAGTTGCGATGTATATGTTGGTATACACCTTATTTAACATGTTATACAGTATGATATACAAAAATATAATTATTTTTGTGTTATATACTTGGATATACACTATGATATACAAACTATATTTATAATTTTTTATATTTTTAATGCTTGTGAGAAATAATTTAAAAACCTAGAAAAAAGATTGTAGAGATTTGGGAGAAAATCTTGAAAGATTTTCGAATTCTAACAAAAAAGAAAAGAAAGCCTATTTTTAGGGTGATGGTGGGACCATTAGAAAGAGAGAGATCATTAAATGTTAAATTTAGGTTACGTGTGCCAAATTCTAAAAGATAGGCCCTTTTCTACCAATTATTAGACTAAGTTGTTATACAACGCCAAATCCCCAAATTAAATTCCTTCCAAGACACTACGAATGGGCCCAAAGATAGTGGTGTGAAATTTAAAAATAGACAGATTTTACAAGTGGTAACTGAAAAATAGTCACAGTTTCAAAAGTAATCAAAATGTAGCCACTTTTCATATAAAGATAAATCTGAACGAAAATACTGTTCAAAATCCGGAAAATATTCCAGTATAATATACTGGAGTTCGAATTTTTTACATGTGAACTTCCAGCATAATATACTAGAGTTCCAGCATAATATGCTGGAAGTTCATACACAGATGTTCCAATCTCCAGTATATTATGCTGAAACTTTTCGTATACTCGAGTTCTAGCATAATATGCTGGAAGTTCATACATAGGTGCTCCAATCTCTAATATATTATACTGGAACTTTCCGCGTGCTGGAGTTCCAGCATAATATGCTGGAAGTTCATACACAGATGCACCAATCTACAGTATATTATGCTGGAACTTTCTGTGTTGCAGCAAAATAGTGGCTAGTTTTCAATGACTTTGCAAACGCTAGCTATTTTACAATTACCAGTCCGAAAACTGGCTAGCCCGTGCTATTTTTACCGATTCCAGTACGGGAGAACTGCACAGTTAGCCACTAATTAGAGCTGTATTTACTCTTAAGCCACTGTTTAAAATATATTTATTGTGAGCACCTAGTTTTTGACCGTGCTTGAAATTTTCCAACTCATCTCACCAATACCTCACTTCTCACTCCATATTTCCCGCTCACATCTTCCCACGCATGTCCCCACTCCACTTTCCCTTGTCCCCGTGCTTGTCCCCACTCACAACCCCAATATCCCCACGTCCTACACGATACTGCACCCATATAGCTTCAATCCCATTCACACTCAAAAAACGAAAAGAAGGATCAGAACCCTATCTTCCCCTTAACCTCAAAAACCCTAGCCGTCGTCCCTTCTTTCTTTTCTCTCTATCATACTCTCCTCTCTCAACTCACTCATATAGACACACACTCTAACACACTTGAAAGAGATCATCTTTACACACAAAAAAGAACACAGCTTTAAGAGTAAAAAGTAACATCTGAACACTTAGTAGTAAGCTTAAAGTGGTGAGCTTTTGTGATTGAATTCTCTGTGTGCAAGACTTTTCAAAAGCATAAGAGTATTGAAGTTGATTGTTGGGATTCTCTTTTCTTTAAAAGTTGCTAAGTTTAGGGTCTTTTCTGGGTTGTTGTCTCGGATCAAAAATTATTGATTTGCTGTTGTTTATTGTTGTTTTCTGCGGCCATTTGTTTCTTAGCTTCATTTTCTCTATTGCTGCATACTGAAATTCTGCAAACTAGGTATTTCTCTTAAGCTTTGCAATGTAACTTGTGATAAAATGAATGAGAATCATATTGTATTGAAGATCACTTCCCGGTGGACTTATTTTCTAATTTAAAATTAAAAAGCATGAGAATATGACTGTTTTGTCTTGTTAAGTTTTAATATTAAACAAGTGTTGTCATTTTGAAGTTCTAGGGAGCATTGCTTTATCTCTTTTGGGCTGTAAATATGCTGAGCATGAAAAGTCTTGATAAAGATTTACTATTTCATTCTTATTATTAATGTACTACTACATAGAGTTATTATTATTTCTTTTAAATTCGTTGGATGTTTGAAGCTAAAAAGAGAAAAACAAAATGTTTAGTGAAATGAAGTAATTTGAAGTTTGGGGAGTTTGGCATGATGAATGTGTTAATTTCGCCTCACTTAACTGAAATTGGCTATTTAAGATGTGTAAGTTTAAATATTTTTTAGTTCTCGTTTAAGTCAGCATTATATAATGTGGTAATACTTAATAGAGGTAGACTTTTGAAAGTAATAAAATAGAAGTTGGATTTGAGTAAATAGGCTACATAAATTTGTGCATAACTAATCTTATTGGGCTGTATTAGTAAATTAGAACTTCAGATTATTTGGGCCGAATGAAATCAAATTCGCCAGGCCCATGAAAACAATAGTTTAGCTTGCCCATTCTTAGCAAATATTTTCTGCTAGGCCCATTTCATGTTAAGCATACTAGCTGGTCCGTTTTTTTAATATAAAAATAATCACGTGGGCCAAATAAAATCCGAATTTCTGCAGCCCAATTCCAACAAAGATGGCTGGTCCATTCCTTTTAAATAGAGCAGGCCCATACTTTCAATAAAGATGGCCAATTTTCCTTTAATAACTTCAACAAGCCCAATGCCAATAATTGATAAGTTATGTAGAAGTTTAAATGTCATATTTGGTTAAACAAATGTAGTAATATTATAGCCTTTTTCTTTTGAATATTTTTTTTAATAACTTAATCTCCTTAATAATTAATTTAAACGTTAGGTAGTTAGTAGTCGTGCTTTAACTTCACGGACTCGCTTGCGTAGCGTGATATTGAACATTCAATTAATTCATTAATTTCATACCATATCTGATAGCTTTAATTAATTTCTTATTTAGTTAATCCCTTGCTATAAATCGCGGACTCGCTTGCGTAACGCGATAGTTGACATTTATTAAATTTTAAAAAAATCAATTTTCTCAAATGTAGTATTTTTTAAAAAAGTAATAACGTACTAATAACCCTTTGTCATGACTGCGGATTCGCTTGCGTAGTGCTGTTATGATAAAATTAATAAATTTTATTTCGATCACGCATTCGCTTACGTAGTGTGGTTATGACAACGTAATATTATCCAAGTCTTTCTTTAATATTCTAATAATCAAGCAATAAAAGCGGATATTGAAAAAAAATATGAAAAAAAACATATAAATCACAGTTTGTCCAACATTAATTCAAGCCAAATTTAAGTCAATAAAGCGACCGTGCTAGAATTACGGGACTCGGAGAATATCTTACACCTTCTCCCCGGTCAACAGAATTCCTTACTCGGACTTTGTCTTCGTAGACCAAATAATAAAAGAGTCAAATCTTCCTTTGAATATGGATTCAAATAAAATATGACTTGGAATACCCAAAAATCAATTTCTAAGTGGCGACTCTATAAATAAAATAATCTCTACTCAAATTTGTCACTTTAATTGGAAAAACTCTTTAACCCACAACAATCCATAACACATATTATTATCTTTTTTTTGGGGGGAGGGGGGAGGGGGGGGGAGGGAGGTAGAAAAGAGGTGTGACATTTATTCTTTAGCCAGTGCTTTAATAAACCTTTACCCGTCCGGATCAAAAATACCCTTATGCTAGATATGATGTCCTTAACTTCACGAGTGCGTTGTAAATATTAAGGACAAAGTGTCCTGAATTAGCACCTTATGTTTTAAACTTTAGGACATCATGTCCTTAACTTCATATGTGCAATGTAAATTTTAAGGACATAGTGTCCTTAACTTCATGAGTGCTGTGTAAATATTAAGGATATGGTATCCTTAACTTCATGAGTGTTGTGTAAATATTAAGGACAAAATATTCTGTATTTACACCTTCTGTTGTTAAACTTTTGAACATCATGTCCTTAACTTCACATGTGCATTATAAATGTTAAGGACATGGTGTCCTTAACTTGATGTGTGCAGTGTAAATGTTAAGAACATAGTGTCCTTAATTTAATGAGTGTTGTGTAAATATTAAGGACATGGTGTCCTTAACTTCATGAATGTTGTGTAAATATTAAGGACAAAGTATCCTCTATTTGCACCTTCTGTTGTTAAACTTTAGGAAATGATGTCCTTAATATTTACACAACACTCATGAAAAAAGGGTAAAACCGTCTTTTCGTATTAATTTTAATAGAGTTGTGGCTATTTTTGCTCAGTATTAAAAATACTGAATAAAAACTAAATACCACATTAAAAAGTGGCTACCCCGTGCCATTTCTACACCCAGTGCTCATGCACAATCTTAATACTAATCCAAAACGGGCAAAATATAAAATTAACCGATCGGATAAAATTAATTGTATTCGTTAGTCGAAAAGTGTGTGTGTGTATATATATATATATATATATATATATATATATATATATATATATATATATATATAGAAGCTAACTGATCTTACTAGTAATTGGAGACTTGCGTCGAAATGTATGTATAACCTATTATTATTGTCGCCATACATAGTAGGGTCAACCTGAAGCAAAGAAAAAGGATAAATATGTGAGAGTTGAGTTGTTATTAACTTACTTTAATTTTCTAGTTATTACCTTGTATTTTACAAGTGTAAGGTTCATATTTCTCAATTCATTTTGAAGGTGATTGAGGCATCATATTAATTAATGTTAAATTTATCAATTTAAATAAATGAAAATATGTTTGTGTTGGCTCGAATAAGATGTATGTAACTGATTTGACTTACTCTCCAACCAACTTTATTATCTCTAGGAGCAGGTAAAAATATACATTTATTAATTCAAATCAGCACAAATTCACAAATTTTATTTTACAAAGGGAAAATACATAGGATGCATCCTGTACCTATCCAGAAAAATCAGTTTCATACTTAATCTTTATGGGCGTCCCATTACCTCCCTATACTTGTCCAAAGTAAATTTAATACCTACCCAAAAGTTGATGTGGCAAAAATATAAAATAAAAATTAATAAAAGCTATTAGAATTAAATTTTTTTTTTGCAAGAAAAGACTTTCTTGCCCCCCCCCCCCCCCTCCCTTTCTTCTGTATCTAAACACTCACTCCTTTCTTCTCCAATTTCACATCCACTTCTCCTAAGAATCAATTTTCTTGTCTTCCTCCTTCTTTACTCATCTCCTCACCCCAACCCCTTTTTCTTCATTACCAATCTATTAATTTTTGTAGTATATTAAATTGATCTCTAAAATATAATTTTTCTTCAAGCCAATTAATGTTCTCCATTGAAAAACATCTGAGGTTTTTAAATTTGAACTGGTAAACTTAAGATTAAGCTTAAGATGTTATGTTTGGATGGCTGGGTTCGTGAATTGATGAGAGCTTTTCTTTGAATTTTAGCTGGAACCAATTTGAAGGCTGTATTTTTTAGCTATAATAGAGTTTTGGTGTCACGACCTAATTTCCCTATAGGCCATGATTACGCCCAACGTCGCCGCTAGGCAAGCCAATGGTGAATTAGCCATGTATTTATTCTTTTAACATTTTTAGAAATAGTTGATTTTTAAATTATTAAATAAGTATGAGGTGATAAATTTAATAAAATAAATTGTGAACGATTTTAAGAACATGTGTGGTGAAATAAATACTCAAAATTATCAAGTGTTTACTAGCAAATATTCCAAGACCTGGTGTCACAAGTGTATGAGCTACTAGTAGAATATACAAAACACTAACTACTATCTGAAATAAAGTAGACAGAAAGTAAATACAAAAGAGAGACTTCGGGTACTGCAGAACGAACTCGGAAGGCAGCTCACCGCGAAGTCTCAGAGTATCAGGAGTGCGCGCCGGGATGACTACCAGATGCACCTGCCTCAGATCCTGCACGGTTAGTACAGAAGTGTAGCGCGAGTACATAAATAATATGTACCCAGTAGGTATCTAGTCTAACCTCGAAAAAGTAGTGACGAGGGGTCGACTTGGACACTTACTATGGACTAACAATAAAATGTCGAAATTCTAAATAAGCATGGATTATGTAAATAATAATGAAACTCAACAACAGGCAGTGAATAAATAATTCTTTCACTAATAGTAAATCCCAAGTCAATTTCCGTCATTAAATAATTGTAACCTCACAAGCCATATGTAACGATCCGACTTATCGTTTTAAGAATTAACTCCCCGTTCAGCGACTTAAGGTCCTGAGTAACTTCGTAATATGTATTATGACCCACGGGTGTGGTCGAGTTGGATTTTCGGAAGAGTTAGAAGAGAAATTTCTCATTTTGAAGCTTAAATAGAAAGAGTTGACTAGAGAATTGACTTTGGAGCAAACGACTTCGGAATAGAATTTTGATGATGTCAATAGCTTCGTATGGTGATTTCGGACTTCGGCGTATGTCCGGATTCGGATTTGGAAGTCTGTAGGACAATTCGACGCATTTTGGCGAAAGTTGAAAAATAGAAGATTTTTGGAAAATCCTACCGAAGGGTGAATTTTTGATAACAAGGTCGGATTTCGATTGCGGAAATGGGAATAGCTCCATTACGACAATTATGACTTATGTGCAAAATTTGAAGTCATTCCGGATTGATTTGATACGTTTCAGCGCAAAATATAGAAGTTGGAAGATTTGAAAACTTATAATTCGATTCAATGCGTGATTCATAATTTCGGCGTTGTTTGACGTGGTTTGAAGCCTCGACTAAGTTCGTATTGTATTTTGGGGACATGTTGGTATGATTGGTTGAGGTCTCAGGGGTCTCGGGCGAGTTTCAGATGGTTAAACGGACCAAAATTGGACTTGAAGGAACTTTTGGAAATCTGCCACTGGTGTCATCGCATCTGCGATGAAATTGATCGCAGATGCGCCATCGCAGATGCGAGATTCAGGTCGCAGAAGCGAAAGGTGCAGGCCTGGGCAGTGGTCGCAGGTGCGAAAATTATCCCGCACCTGCGAGACCGCAGAAGCGGAACTCTTCCGCAGGTGCGAGAGGACAGTGGTCACTGGGCATCGCTGAAGCGAGAAATTTTTTGCAAAAGCGAGCTCGCAGGTGCGTAACTAGACAGAAACATAAGGATTGAACTTGGTCATTTTTGACATTTCGTTTTGGAATTTTTGGAGCTCGGATTTGGGCGATTCTGGAGGGATTCTTCACAAGCTTGGTTAGGATTTAAGCTATCCGGAGGTCAATTCAAGCAAGAAGGCTATTTTGGAATATCGACCTAACTTCAAAAAGGTAAGTGTATTGCCTAACCTCGAGTTGGGGAATTACCCCTTATGCATCGAGTCTTATGTGCCGTTTGTGAAATGTGAAAAGCCGTGTACGCGAGGTGACGAGTACGTACTCGGGCTTGTATGTGCAAAATATATTGGGTTTATGTCTTGGGCATATTGTATAGTAAATTGGATAATTGTTGGCATTTATTTAATCATCTATTTGCCATGTCTAAATCTTTGTTGGTTGAATTTGTTTTTATATGACAATTTGATGTGATTGTTTTCTGAATATTTATGTAATTCCATGAGTTCGTTGGTTTGATATTTCTTGAAATTTAATCTCATTATGGATTTGCCCTCTGCAAATAATTAATTAAGTAAGTTTAAAAAGAAGTGTTAATATAATTATCTAAATTTAGATTAATGAAGGCTTTGCTTTATGCTAAGAAATTTCTATCTCTGTTGATTATTTTTGGGGTGTTATACACATTGTGTGGAGCCTTCGGCTATTTGTTGTAAAATTAATTAACTTGGTTGTATCTTTGAAATTTTGGTTGTGGCCATTGGGCAAATTGTGATATGAATTGATTTTGTTATGTTGCCGTGATAATTTTCCGTGTAAATTATTGTGTTGTGTGAGTTATTATTTTGAGGAGATAAGGGTGGCATTTCACCGTTGATATTATGTGGGTATAAGGGTGGCATTTCACTGTTGTTGTGTTTGTTAAAATATTGTCTGGGCGGAGCGATAAGGGCGGCTATATGAGCGATAAGGGTGGCAATAAGAGCGATAAGGGTGGCTATTGGTATTGTCTGGACGGAGGGATAAGGGTGGCTATTATAGGAGTGATAAGGGAGGCTATATGAGAAATAAGGGTGGATATTGTCAGGGATGATATGTGATGATGTGGAGTGGTTGCATTTGTAATTTTATATGATGTTGTGATTTTCTTGTGTTTATTTTTATACCTTGTGCAATTTGTCTTGTTGTTGGTAAACTAATAACAATCCGATTTATGTTGAAATTGAGAGCTTGTGGTTATTGCAAGGCGGATTATAAAATAAAATATGGGCACGAGGTGCCGTGAGTAAATAATGAGGATACTGGCACGTGAATTGTCTGTGCAATTGTGATATAAAATGTGGGCACGGGGTGCTGTGATTACATGATAATGATATTTGGCACGTGAATTGTCCGTGTAGTTGTGATATGAAATGAGGGCATGAGGTGTCAGGAAAATATGATGATTTAATTATGGGCACGAGGTGCCGTGAAAATATAAAAAATTGGCTGAGACTCGTGTTTACGAAAAATATGAAAATGGGCTTAGACCCGTATTTTTATGATTATGAAATGAGGTGTCACATGGTGACTTTTAATTGAAAGAATTATATTCAATATATTTATTTGGAAGGGTTTTTATTTAGAAAGTATTATATGAAAGAATTGTATTTGAAAGATATTTATTTGAGGAAATTATATTTGAAGAGATTTATTGAAAGAATTATATTTGAAAGATAATTATTTGAGAAAATTATATTTGGAAGAGAGTTATTTGAAAGAATTATATGTGAAAGACAATTATTTGAAGGACTTGATTTAATTGGGTATAATTGTATTTATTTATGGTGTTATTGTTGTCTTGCTATGCATATCACTGTTGTTCTATGTTGCCCTTATTGTTATCTGTTTTCTATTATTTTGTATATTATATTGCACATGCTATTAGACTAGTGAGTGTCTTGACTGTACCTCGTCTCTACTCCACTGAGGTTAGTCTTGATACTTACTGGGTACCGACCGTGGTGTACTCATACTACACTTCTGCACATTTTTGTGCAGAGCCAGGTATTGGAGATGTGGGATTTGAGCAGAGTTAAAGGGGGATCGTAAGAATTCAAGGTAGAGTTGTTTGGTCGTCACAGTCCCTTGGAGTCTTTTCATTTCATTGTATTGTTAATTTTTAATCAAACAGTATTGTATGTTCGGTCCTCGTGATCATTCCATGTATTTAGTTAGAGTTCGTGACTCAATACTACCGGTCTTGGGAGGTTGTATATTCATATTTGTTTCGCTGTTAGTTTTGATTACTTATTTAATTCAAAAACAAATGGCTTAAAAATGTAATTGAAATCGGCTTACCTAGTCTTAGAGACTTGGTGCCATCACGACACATATGGTGGGATTTTGGGTCGTGACAAGTTGGTATCAGAGCTCTAGGTTTATAGATTCTACGAGTCACGAAGGAGTCTAGTAGAGTCTTGCGGATTGCTACGGAGACCTCTGTACTTATCTTCGAGAGGCTATAGAACTGTTAAGAAATTTTCACTTCTTTCATTCTTGTCGTGCGGATTTGTTGATTGTAGAATTTGAGCCTTTGTATCTCTATTCTCTCATAGATGGTGAGGACACGCGCTACCGGGTTAGCAGAGCAGGCATCCGCACATACTGCTAGGGCTGCAAGAGGCCGGGGTAGAGGTAGAGGCCGAGGCAGAGGTCGAGGAAGGGCACGTGCCGCGACTAGAGCACCTGTCAGAACAACAGTTGAGGAGCCGCCAGTAGCTCCAGTTGGGGGACAGGTACCATAAGCACCTGTTGTTACCCCCGGACTTCAAGAGAGTTTAGCACAGTTCCTGAGTATGTTTGGTACATTAACTTAGGCGGGATTGATCTCTGTTGCACCAAATAGTTTGCAGATTGGGGGAGTAGCTCAGACTCCTACCACAACTCCAGAGCAACAGGTTCACGTTGGTCAGGTTCCGGGTGTAGTACCGGTATAACCTGTTATTCCTGTTCGGCCTGAGATCAGGCCAGAGGCATCAGAAGAAGAACAAAAGAGACTTGAAAGGTTTAATAGGTATAGTCCACTTACTTTTAGTGGTATAACTATAGAGGATGCCCAAGGATTTCTAGAAAATTGTCACCGTATTCTCCGCACCATGGGTATTGTAGAAGTGAGCGGAGTTGCCTTTACTACATTTCAACTGTCAGGTGCAGCGTATCGGTGGTGGCAAATCTATGAAGAAGTTAGACCAGCCGATGCAACACCACCAACTTGGGCTCAATTTTTGAAAATATTCTTGAAAGAGTTTGTTCCCCACACTCTCCGAGATGCGTGGAGCACAAAGTTCGAATGGTTGCGTCAGGGCACTATGACAGTGTCAGAATATGCTATCAGGTTCAGTGAGTTAACCCGTCATGCACCTATCTTGGTTCCTACAGTTAGAGAACAGGTCCGTAGATTCATTGAGGGGCTCGATTATGATATTAAAATATGCATGGCTCAAGAGTTGTAAATTGATACTCCATTTCAACAAGTAGTGGAGATTGCAAGGAAGATTGAGGGTGTTTTAGGCAAGGAAAGGGAGTCTAAGGAGGCCAAAAGGTCTTGAAGATCTGGAGGGTTCAGTGAATTTTACTCTTCAGCTATGACCCATTATAGCGGAGGCTCGAGCAGTCGGTCAGCTCAGCCCGCACATCAGATTACTCGGGGTGCTCCAGTTTATAGTGCACCACCGACACGAGATTCTTACCGTGGTTATTTCAGTTATCCGGCATAGACTCAGTACGAGCAGCCGCGACCTCAGAGGGGTTGTTGTGAGTGTGGTGATACTAGGCACATCATGAAAGATTGTCCCAGACTGGGGGGGAGGGTGGATTTCATCAGAGCACTCAAGCTACAAGCTTTAATCCAGTTAATACTCCACGTACACAGTCAGTTAAAGGTGCAGGACAGGCGGGTAGAGGGCGTGTAAGATGTGGAGGCCCGACCCGTTGATATGATCGCTATGATTTGGTTGAGGTCGATATACCAGATGGTGTCGTTACAGGTACGATCCTGATTCTGTTATAAAAGGATATTTTCCTTTAATTTGATTCGGTTCTGAATATTAAGGTGAGTTCTCCTATTATGTTCTACTTATGGGTGAGCTTCGTAATTTTTGTGACCCACTTATATGTTTATCCATGTTGAAATATTTGAAGATGTGAGCCCGTGTCTGTCATTTTATTTTTGGTACACCATTGAGGGCTATAAGTCCAAAAGTAATTTTAATTATTCATTACAGTGAGTTTAATGTGTTTCGAAATAATTGTTTCCAATTTTTATGAATTATATGCCCTACCAGTATGAAGGTTCATTAAGTATTGTGAAAATTGTTTATGAAATATATTGAAAAGAAGAAAAAAAGGAAATTGAAATTTCAGTTGGCACAATGTGCAAAATACTTGTGATTCAGAGTTGAGGACGAGATCCTCGCATTTTTTATATGATGTGAAATATTTAAACCAGGCTACAAGCCGCGGTGGAAGTTATAAAAGGACGAGGTCCTTGTGGTGAAATATTTATGAGTTTAAAATTCTCCCTGTGCGAAATTTAATTTGTACAATAATATTAATAGGGAGTCATGCCAGTTAGTTTTATTTGATAATTCTTGTATATTTTTTGTGCATATTCATCCATTTTCGTGCTGTAAAAATTGAGTTTTAGCCTATGAGATGAGTGCCCAAGTGGCGTTATATGTGACTCATTAATCCGAGTAAGTAATCATGAGGTCTTCATGTCTCACATTCTGTTATCAGTGTTATGAAAATTTGAAATGAGGTGGTGGTTAATATGAGATTAATTGATGATGCTGAAATTAATTAGGAATGGCTTTTAAGACCAGAGATATGGTGATGAGCATACATATGATGTGCTTCATGTCCTGATATCATTGTGATAATGCAGTGCTTGTAATGCTGAGATTAGTGTTATTGATATATACATTGTGGTATTTTGTTGGGTTGTGGATGTATTGTTAGGAGTATATATATATATATATATATATTATGGATGTATTGTTAGGAGTTGTTTTAGTATTACTCTGGCAGGTGGTTAGGCCCAGTTACAGGGGAGACTCTGCCGAAATTTTTGAAAAATTTGGGAGTTAGAAAAATTTGGGAGATTGATATGTGCGAAAAAAGAGATAAATTATGTTATGTGTTTGAAGGCGAATGATCTTAAGCGGGGAAGAATGTAACACCCCAAATTTTTTTTGAAGTACTTCAACACTATCAAAAAAGTTGATGTGTGCGTAGGCACGAGTTGCTATAGCCAGTTGAGACTAATGTCGTGCGTTGATGTAAAAATCAGACCTTTTGAAAATGTTTAGAGTGTAAGAAATTGGTTTTAAAGTTTATATGTATGGATAAAAGAAATAATCTCAATTGAGATGGTGTTGTCGGACCCATGTTAAATTGCATAACATAGAATCGTACGCGAGTATGTGTGTAATAATACACTCAGTAATTTAATGTCCTCAGAATAATTCTTAGCACGTTCGAGGACGAACGTTTGTTTAAGAGGTGGAGAATGTAACGACCCGACTTGTTATTTTAAGAATTAACGTCCCGTTCAGCGACTTAATGTCCTGAGCAACTTCGTAATATTTATTATGACCCGCAGGTGTGATCGAGTTGGATTTTCGGAAGAGTTAGAAGAGAAATTTTTCATTTTGAAGCTTAAATGGAAAGAGTTGACTTTTGAGCAATCGACCTCGGAATAGAATTTTGATGATGTCAATAGCTTCGTATGGTGATTTCGGACATTGGCGTATGTCCGGATTCGTATTTGGAATTCCGTAGGACAATTCGACGCATTTTGGCGAAAGTTGAAAAATAGAAGATTTTTTGAAAATCCTACCGAAGGGTGAATTTTTGATAACAAGGTCAGATTTTAATTCCGGAAATGGGAATAGCTCCATTACGTCAATTATGACTTGTGTGCAAAATTTGAAGTCATTCCGGATTGATTTGATACGTTTCGGTGCAAAATATAGAAGTTGGAAGATTTGAAAACTTATAATTCGATTCGATGTGCGATTCATAATTTCGGCGTTGTTTGACATGGTTTGAAGCCTCGACTAAGTTCGTATTGTATTTTAGTACATGTTGATATAATTGGTTGAGGTCCCGGGGGTCTCAGGCGAGTTTCAGATGGTTAAACGGACCAAAATTGGACTTGAAGGAATTGTTGGAAATCTGCCACTGGTGTCATCGCATCTGCGATGAAATTGATCGCAGATGCGCCATCGCAGATGTGAGATTCAGGTCGCAGAAGCGAAAGGAGAAGGCCTGGGCAGTGGTCGCAGGTGCGAAAATTATCCCGCACATGCGAGACCGTAGAAGCGGAACTCCTCCGCATGTGCGAGAGGACAGTGGTCACTGGGCATCGCAGAAGCGAGAAATTGCTCGCAAAGGCAAGCTCGCAGGTGCGACTAAAATGCCCTCAGGTGCAAAACTGGACAGAAACATAAGGATTGAACTTGGTCATTTTTGACATTTCGTTTTGGAATTTTTGGAGCTCGGATTTGAGCGATTCTGGAGGGATTCTTCACAAGCTTGGTTAGGATTTGAGCTATCCGGTGGTCAATTCAAGCAAGAAGACTATTTTAGAATATCGGCCTAACTTTAAAAAGGTAAGTGTCTTGCCTAACCTCGAGTGGGGTAATTACCCCTTAGGCATCGAGTCTTATGTGCCGTTTGTGAAATGTGAAAAGCCGTGTACGCGAGGTGACAAGTACGTACTCGGACTTGTATGTGCAAACTATATTGGGTTTAAGTCTTAGGCATATTGTGTAGTAAATTGGATAATTGTTGGCATTTATTTAATCATCTATTTGCCATGCCTAAATCCTTGTTGGTTGAACTTGTTTTTATATGACAATTTGATGTGATTGTTATTTGATATTTCTTGGAATTTAATCTCATTATGGATTTTTTCTCTGCAAATAATTAATTAAGTAAGTTTAAAAATAAGTGTTAATATAATTATCTAAATTTAGATTAATGAAGGCTTTGTTTTATGCTACAATACACAGAAATCTCAATACGAGTGCGAATAATCAAATCGCCTCACAACCCACACGGAACAGTAGAGTATTATATGAAATAGTTGACGACGGAATTAACATCCAATGCCCGAATACTCTTTCATAAGGAATGCTATGCTGAATGAACACACCCAGGCTGGTGTAGAGTACACATCCACATTTGGACCCATCAACGGACCTCAAACCGATTTTGATCATACCATGCTTGGCAAATAAGCTCTCAAGGATCCACAATGACCCTCTTCCCATGACACGCAATAGCAACTGTCGAATCCGGAATAAACTTCCACAACTCACAACCAACTGAATAGAACGCCTTTCAGGCCTAAACTCTCACATTAGTGATGGTACCAAAATCTCCATACTTGGTTTCAATCTTTAATCAATCAAGTGACTATATGTCACACTTATACAATCTTCCCGTGAGATACGCTCCCACGACCTTCCGTACCAGGTAACAAAGCCTGCACATCCATACCACCAGCTATACAATGCTGTAAAGCGAATCGAAAGTCCACAAATCAGTACACAAAACCTCTTACACATGACACCGATCTCAGATGACGCTGAAGACAATACCAGCTTACTCTAAACATCTAAATTATTTTCTGCTCATCCGAGCTCGTGACATTCTCGTCAACACCGAACCGCAACCTTGATCCTTAGCTTCCAATTTCCCATGCCGCTCACTGCCCCTAACATGCCAATACACGAGAGTACAAGAATTTCACCATAACTCCTGAACCACTAATAAGATAAACACTTCATCATATAGAAACCTTTTACTTAGCTCAAGACTGATTACGGGTTCCCTGTGGTACTGAACAGAGACTATGAAGTGTGCACATCATGCAAAAGGCGCATACATAGTTGCGATTCTCTCTGACAAACAAATTGCTCAAAAAACAAAAAGTCATTCAAGATATCAGAAAAGGTCACCTAAGCAAAGATCTCTAGTTGGGATAAGGCTGATTGAGCCACAAACACAATGAGGGTTGGTACAGAGAGCGAAAGTCTCTTGAAAGCAACAACAGAGTCTACCAGCAGTGTAGTCAACTACCAATACAGTTGGTCTTCCTAAAGCGAATGGGCACAAAGCCAAGCTGTCAAAGACATCAAGGGCACAAACCGACCATCACATTTAAACTCACAATTTTTCTTTGTTTAAAGCAGGAACAAAGCAATGCAGAATGACGATTCTTATAGGACGAATATCACCAAAGGTAAGTTTCCGCAACATCTCCATTTTCTTTTATTTTCAGTATGCATCACTATTGTTCATACAAATCATTTTCGTAGCTTAACTCAGGTAGAACCTTTTTTGCCTAGGGGGATCCAGCTCATAGTTCCGGGTAGAAGTACTCTTCGCTCAGGATATTTTACGTAGCTTAACCCAGGTAGAACCTTTTCTCCTAGAGGGATCCAGCTCATGGTTCTGAGTAAAAGTGCTCTTCGCTCAGGATGTTTTACATAGCTTAACCCAAGTAGAACCTTTTCGCCTAGGGGGATCCAGCTCATAGTTCCGGGTAGAAGTACTCTTCGCTCAAGATGTTTTACATAGCTTAACCCAGGTAGAACCTTTTCGCCTATGGGGGTCCAGCTTATAGTTTCGGATAGAAGTACTCTTCGCCCAGGTTGTTTTACATAGTTTAACCCAGGTAGAACATTTTCGCCTAGGGGGATCCAGCTCATAGTTTCGAGTAGAAGTACTCTTCGCTCATGTTATTTTACGTAGTTTAACCCAGGTAGAATATTTTTCGCCTAGGTAGATCTAGCTCATATTTCCTGGTAGAAGTAGTCTTCGCCCATGCTTATTTTACGTAGTTTAACCCAGGTAGAACATTTTCGCCTAGGGGGATCCAACTCATATTTCCGGGTAGAAGTACTATTCGCCTAAGTTGTTTTACGTAACTTAACCCAGGTAGAACATTTTCGCCTAGGGGCACCAAACTATGGTTATATTTACTTTTTAGTAATACAGAGCGCCAACCCCTGGTTACATTTCCTTTTCAGTAATACATTTCACAACCCTTGGTTACATCCCTTTTTAGTAATACATCGCGCTAACCCTTGGTTACATCCCTTTTTAGTAATACATGGCGCCAACCCCTGGTTACATTTCCTTTTTCAGTAATACAGGGCACCAACCCCTGGTTATATCCTTTTTAGTAATACAGGGCGCCAACCCCTAGTTACATTTCCTTTTTTCAGTAATACAGGGCACCAACCCTTGGTTACATCCCTTTTAGTAATACATGGCACCGACCCATGGTTACATCCCTTTTCAGTAATACAGGGCGCCAACCCCGGTTACATTTCTTTTTTTAATAATACAGGGCGCCAACCCCTGGTTACATTTCATTTTTTAGTAATATAGGGCACCAACCCTTGGTTACATCCCTTTTTCAGTAATACAGGGTGCCAAACCCTGATTACATTTTATATCAGTAATACAGGATACCAACCTCTGGTTGCATATCTTTTCAGTAATAGAGGGTGCCAACCCTGGTTACATTTCCTTTCAGTAACAAATGGTTCACCACTCCCTAGTTGATTTAAGCTTAAATGCAGGGTATACCATTCCCTCGCCACATTTTCTCCAACATAAGATACACCAATCCTTTGTTGAGACACCATTTAGACAATAAAGGTACACAATTCCCAAAGAATCATGTTTTCCCAGGGTACCCAAACCCCGACCTTTTATTGTTTTAATAATGAAGTAATATAGAATTTTTATTATAATAACTCACGAATTTTTCCTAGTGAAAACCGAAGCGGAAAAATTTCGTTCGTTTGTTTGTTTTGGTGTCTAAGTAGGTTTTTCCTTGAGGCACAGTGTTCGAGGTGACCAAAAAAAAGAAGTCTCAATCCAAAATAAGAAAAGAAAAAGAAAAATAAGTGAATCCAAAATGCAGAAGCGGATGAAGGGTCGTGGACTGCTCAAGACATAACTGAGGTCACGAGCATTGCATTTCCCGTTTTGATCAGAAAAAGCCGTAGAAGAATGAACTAGCACCTGCAGCTAGCAAGCATCAAGGTTCAGATCAGAGTCTGCATGAAGAACCAGCGAAGACTCAAGATCAAGTTTCAGAAGACTTAGAGATAGGAACCTTGTAACTCATAGCTGATAGACTTAGTTAATTTCTTTTTCATTTTGACTCGGGTGTAATAAGGAGCGCAGCAAGCCGTAAACAACAGCAACAGCAGTGAAATCATAACTTCCCGGTAGTCCCAGCTACCAAAACTTCTAGAACTACACTGGCCTGATTCCTTTATACCCAAGGATATGTAGGCAACCTCCGAAGCAAGGTTCGGTCAAACTTTTTCAAAATACTTCCAAAAGGAGTATCAAACGGGCAAAAATTATTCATGATTGCTCATTTTATCTTTGCCCGAAAACTCTTCATGTTCTCGAGCAAAGAGGGGCAGCTGTGAGCACCCAATATTTTCCCCACATGGGAAATTACTCTAAAAAATAGTCCAAAAATAATTTTAATGGTTTTATAGAATTTTAGGATTTTTTTTTTTTTGCATCATTCGCATTGTTAAAACAAAAATCACAAAAATATACATTAGCTTTAATAAATTAGTTTAATTAATTAGTTAAAATACTAATTAGGTCATTTTTTGGCAAACCATATTCAATTAGTAGTAATGTGGCTATTTTTGAAAAATCACATAAAAGAAGAACAAGGTCTTCTCCTTCTTGTTCCAAATTGGCCCAATTCCAACAGCCCAAAACCCCACTTGCCCGACCCGCCTGGCCCAACCTACCCCCTCTTCATTAAAACACTCCACATTCCCCAAAACCTAGGAAGAAGAACGGATCATCTCTCCCTTTACACAAAAAACCCTAGCCGCCACCCTCTCCTTCTTCACTCCCTCCGATCCGCCTACACTTCTCACACTCGCCTCTCTCAACTCACTCATATAGACACACACTCTAACACACTTAAAAAATGAGATCTTTACATTCTAAAAAAATACAACTTTGAGAGTAAAAAAATAAAATAAAAAAGAGCAGTTGAACACCTAAATAGTAAGCTGAATATTCTCAGCTTGGTGAGTGTTTCTTAGAGTGTAAAAACCTTGAGAAAAATAGAAGGATCCCTTAAGCAATTCGTGAAGTTGTTAGCTACTAGTTTCAAGCATCCTTGTTGAGTTTTTTTTGAGGGATTCTCTTAACACTGAGTTGCTGCTGTCTTTATCGTTGTTTCTGTTGCTATTCTTGCTCATTCTACTACTGTATTTTTATAATTTTGCGACCCAGGTAACCCTTGAACTTTGCAATGCAGATTTTTCTATCAAATAATTGAAGATATGGGCCTGTTCACGTCTTTGAATATGCTTGATGTACTTTACTAGAATAGTTGAATGTTTAGCTTGTTACCCATGCTTTAAGCATGTAAAACTGTAATATCTAGCTTAATCTTCAATTCCACTTTACATATGTAGCCAATACAACCTTCTGCTAAGTTCCTTAGTCAAGGAGAATAAGCATTTTCATTACCAGAAGCATTCTCTTTGCCTTGGTTTCATTTTTGAATTTCGTCGCCTCACGAGGCCTCTCAGTGCTAAAAACATAACTGATAGTAATACTTCTTTTCTTGATTAAGTTGAGTTGAAGTTGGGGAATAGTATATGATGAGTGTGCTGGTTAGAGGAGAGAACCAATGAAAGAATGTCTTAATGTGTCATTACTATTTTGAACTTCTATTTGGTTGAGCTTAATGCATACATTTTCTCAGTTAAATATCTAGGAATCCATGTTCTTTAATGCATTATTTTTAGATACATGTCCTTGTTGGGTTTACATTAGTTTTAAGAATATTTCAGGTCACCATCACCTTTGGATTAAGTTTACTAGCCATATCTCTTTCTTTAACATCAAGGCTACTGAAAAATTTTAACTATCAAGTTTAAAGTAATAACGAGTTTTGACTCAGTCTTTTAAATACTAGACTTCATTATAAAAAATATTTTTCACTAATGAATTAATTTAAGCGCTAGACAAATATTAGGCGTGCTATTAATTTTTCGCCGCGACCATGGATTCGTTTGCGTAGCGTGGTTTGTGACATTTAATAATTAACTTCTTCAATAATCTCACATCAATTTCAATTTCTTATAATATTTTTAACAGCTTTTGTTGAATTAATCCCTTGTTGTAATCGCAAATTCACTTGCGTAACATGATAATTGATATTTAATTAATTTCTTCGGATATAGTAATTTTCTCCAAAAGTAATAACGTACTTAATCCTCGTCATGACTACAGATTCGCTTGCGTAGCGCGGTTATGACACAAATTAATAAAATTCATCTCGATTGCACATTCGCTTGCGTGGTGTGGTTAGGACTATCTTATTCAAATCTTTCTTTAATAATTTTAATAATTAAAAGCGGATAGGTAAAATATGGGAGCCAATAAATCACAGTTTGTCCAAAATTAATTCAAGCTAAGTTATCGTCAATAAAGCGATCGTGCTAGAACCACAGGACTTGGGGAATGCCTTACACCTTCTCCTCAGTCAACAGAATTTCTTATTTGGACTTTGTTTTCGCAGACCAATAATAATAGAGTCAAATCTTTCTTTGACTAGGGATTCAAACAAAAGGTGATTTGAAACACCAAAAAATCAATTTCAAGTGGCGACTCTGTAAATAAAGCCCTATAAAAAACTTGTCACTTTAATTGGAAAAACTCTTTAACCCACCACAATCCATAATAACATATTTGTTTGAGGGTAGAAAAGGGGTGTGACAACGTGCCGTTAATTAAGTTTACTAATATAATGTTTAATTTGGTTATCATTCACGTTTCTGACACAGATACATCTGCTTATCTACATAGCTTGTTCAGAAATCTATATATTACTATCATATATCAGATAAAATTTTAAATATTAGTAATACCTTGATAACTTAGAGATTCTCAATCAACTGAAAAGTAAAACAAAATACAATAAACATAAAAATATACTGCACCCACTTTCTTGCATTATTTTGATAAATTTATCAAATTACAACTGATCAATAACTAGATTTGACTCATGCCTGCTCACCAGGTCCACCATAAACCATCACATTTTTGAAATAATCCCCACCATTAGGAATATCTATAGCATTGTATAAATTAGGGCTGTTTACATATGTTGGCAATTGACCTACATTAATATTGTCACCCGTATCACTTAAAATTGTAATATTTCTGCAAAATGCGTCATATAAAGTGTTTCTAATGAGGGAAAATCCTGAACCCATGGGAGGTTTACGTATTCCTGGTGGACTATATACGACTCCGCCCCATTCAACTCTTGTTGCATAATAGTCAAAGTCGTCAAACACTTCTCGAGGCCAAAAACCAATTGGTATATTAGTGTTTGTGATGAACAACCACCAGTTTCCTTTGTTTAGGTCCTATTTTCAACCAAAAAAAAAAAAAATTAACAAATAAAGATCGATATTGCTTTATGCTTGAATTTTTTTTCAAAAAAGAAGAAAATTTACCCAATTTATCGAAAGTTTCGTCTCAAATAATTTCCCTCCACGTTTTGAAACGGGATAAAGTGCTCCATCTATAACTATTTCTCGGTTTACAAGTACAAAGGCAGGACATAGCAAGTTGAAACAAGCATTTTCACCATCCTGAAAGTATGAAAAGAAAAGTCTAAGTGAGCAAAAGAAATTATGAAAAATTTAAAATGCTAACAAATCATATTAGTTAGGGACTTGCCTGGAAATGTATGTATAACCTAGTCGCGTTGTCACCATACAAGGTTGGATCAACCTAAAGTAGAAAAGAAATAATGTTAATTGATGCTCACTTCTTTGTTTAAATATGTAAATAGGAAAATAAGTAATCCCCAGTGAAGAGCTATTTGATTTACTCTCCAACCGACTTGTATAATATTTGCTCCTTTAATTATTTTCAATCGACATGCACTATGTTGGTGACCTTCGACATGAGGATTATAGATACTTGTTGTCATCCCGCCTCCTCCAAATTTGTTACTTGGATTGTCTTCGGTATGAATGATTGCAAGCTGAAGAGAATAAAAATATATAGGATCACTTAAATTTGAAAAATTTCACGAAAATTTAGGAATAATTTAAACATATTTCTATTTCAGTGATTTACTCCTGATTTAGGAATGTCTACATAATTACATCAAGGATTATCCGAGAGTGAGACCGTTGTGAGATAAACAAGATGTCCATGGATACAGTAATAGAGCCAGAAATTTATGCAAGATGTTCAAAAATACTAAAGTGTCACACCTAAAATTGGAACCTGCCACTTCACATGAATCTTTTCTCATGTCAAAGGGATTCAATAGTTTATATATAACCAAGAATATTTGTTTTTCCCCTATTTGGGCATGCAGTACAAAAACCATATAATCATGTCATTATTATGTTGTTTGTGTGTGATTGTACAAAACCAACCAGGAGTTGTTGGAGAATGGCTTTCGCTATCTGTTTATTAATGAAAAAGAGGATTGCGTGAGACGACAATCTCAAAACTAAAATGCAAAAAGGATCAAATAAAATATTAAATAATTGTATGATAAATTATGATACGTGTACCTTGTACCCTTGCAAAGGTTTGTATCTTCTTTTTTTTGAATCAACGGCCCTCTGTGCAGAAAGTAATATATTAAAAAGTTAAATTTAGATTGTGATAGAAAATGAATCTTTGGCATGTTTAGTTTATATAAGTTATAACTAGCAATAATATATAGTGAAATATGAATTGTAGTAGAACCAACTTTATCAACTGAAAACAACATTAACTTACATTAGTAAGTGAACTGTTGACCATGGCATCTTCTAGTGGGGGCAAAAGTTTATGTCTAATACGATCTTTTTTTGGTGGTTCTTCTGATAGGAACAGTTCCAACAGGACAACCTCCATCTGGTAATCCTATTCCTGGCAGCTTATTATTTGTCGATAAAGTTGAATCGCTCTCGGGTTTCATCTGCTCATCCAAAATTTCTTTTTATTCATCACTTATTTTCAAAATAAAAATAAAAATTAATTATATTGGAGGCAAACCTGAGGATGGTAATTGTGATTCTTCAATAATGGATGATCGAATGCAGGTTGTTTATAGAAGTCCATGCAATCATATATATCACCATATTCAGTCTGTTAATGATAAATTTGAAATATTAATATTTTTACGTTATACCAAAGAGGCAAAGAGTATAATTAATTAGCAGTGTATATATACAAAGTGGGCATATGATATGGATCTAAAAGTTAATGAAAAGGTCATTTGAGAAACGAAACAATTATCTCCAAGACAGGTTAATGGTAACAGAGATATCAGAAATTCAAAAACACCCACTGAATAAAGAACGGGAGAACTTAAAAATAAAATGCAAAATTAAGTTACAAAGAGGAATAGAATTACCAAAAATAAGTTACAAAAAACAAGTATGACATTTTAGCTATTGAAACACATATATACCTTAATGGTTTTAATTGCAGGCTTATTTAGAAGTTTTAGTTGCTTCTCCAACTCTTGATCTTCTTGTTCGTCGGATAACTTTGTTCCTCGAACACCATCATAGCTCAAGCATAGAAAGAGAATCAACAAAACTTGTTGCATAATAGTCGTTCGACTCATTGTCATTTTCTACATTATAAAAAGATGTGTGTGTATAGGAAGATGATTTATTTCAAATAAATAAATTGCTAATTATTTTTACAAGTCGATGACATCTTCTAGATTGTAAATGTCATCTAGAAGAATGAAAGTCGATATGTGGGTAGTGAAGAGTGTAAAAGAGTAAGAAAAAAGAAAAAGAACATTTAATATGGAGGCAAACATTCATAAAATTTCAGATATTTATATCAAACTAAAGTAAATTAAAATAGTAGAAAAAAGACCACCACTTACTTGATTCACCAATACTCTTGAGGTTGAGATTTTATCTATCTGCTCTTGCCTAAGCTACTATCAAGAAGATTTTATACTTATTAGGATTTGAAGTGTTTTCAATTATAGGAGTATTAAAGATTGACTAATACTTCTATGTTTTTATCTTCTTACCTTTTGTGGAGGGAAAAGTGTGAACTAATGTAATGACATTACCATAAGGTGATTATTTAACTAAAGTGGAAAAATAATTTCCATTTTTGAAGATTTATTTCTTCATTGATTAATGGATATTGATAGATTCATAGACCTCTGGAAAACAAAGTTCATGAAGCTCAATTTTAGAAACTCATCGATGATTACTTGAAAATTAATGAATCTTAAATGGTTGTCTTCTTTAGTTTATTTCAAGAGTTGAAATAAATTATTTGACTCTTCTCTATTTTTCACATGAAATAATCGTGGCAGTTCAAACTCCAGTAAAAATTGTAGGAGTTTCTTGATCCGTGTTTTAGCTAGGATTTTTTGTTGTCCAAATTAATTTTATTTTGTATTAAAAAGTGGTAAATGTTTAAATAATTTTAAACGGTAGCTAAATATTAATTAGCGGTTTAAAAAGTAGCAATTTTGTTGAAGTTTGAACTCCCTTGTATGTTCTTCAAATTACATTCCGCCCAAGACGAATTAATTGCAGAAATAGAACACAATAAGGGATAAACAAAATCTTTAAAAAATAATCTCACCTTAATTAAGAAAATCCGTTGGACAAAACCTGTTGCCCATTAGGCATAAGTTCTAGTGCATATAAGTTAGCTTTGCATATCAGGCTGAAGTTGGGGATATTTCAATAAGTTACAGAGATTGAAGATAGTGCAATATGTTGCCTTTTACACGACTTCTTTTTTAAAAAAAACAAATTTAAAAATTAATTATGATCAAGTTCAATTTTATTTCTCTAACAAGGCCATTCACATTCATAGTGATTGAGAGAGTCCTTCATGCCACTAGGTCAAGGGTTCGAGGCTGATACGCTGCCAACCATATTTTTCAATAATAATTCAGTAACAACTATTTTTTGTTAAATATGCGTAAAATATTAGTTTGTAGATTACAAGATGATTCTTTATACAGTATGGGAAAAAGTTGTAAACAATACATGCATGCAACTTCTACTTAACGCATCAATTTAACACGATAGGTAGAACGAATACTAAGTCTTGCTTGTGCGCCATAACTTATGACAATTGAGCAACATATGCAATTTTGTCTATGAGGCAAAACTTGTGGCTAATTTAGCAGACTCACTGTCTCTGACTTATTGAAATCATGTCCTGAATTCCTCCCTGATAAGCAAAACTAATTTATGTCCATAACTCATGCCTAATGGATAATAAAAGTTTTGCCCAACCAATTTTCTTACGATAAGCCCAAAGATAGTGGCGCAATTCCAGTAGCCCACTATTAGTTTACGACCCAAATAACACTGATGAACATTAGATCATACTCTAACATTCATATCTACTCGAGAAATTAAGATTTTTACTTTATGGATTTTAAACTATAACGTCTTTTTTTGCTTATTAGGTTCTGAATATGTAGATTATTTATATATATTAAACAAATTTTTAACACAATAGATCCTACTCTAACATTCATATCTATAGAATTTTATTATGAAACTAGCCGCAGCTTGTCAAAATAAAAGTTAGATTAAGTCTCGGCAAATGATATGTTTTCTAAGTTTAATGTTTCATATCCAGTTTTACAAGTTTTGCATTTAAATATTTATTGTTTTCTTTAAATGCACTTTATGAAATATTGGAGCTATTATACATACTAGTTATAGAGTATATATACACGTGTAGCCTAGTGATTATTATAAAATTGAAATGTAATAATTTTTAAATATAATGCATAAATTAAAATTACTTATTTACCTTATAAATAAAAATCAAAGCTTATAGAAAGTGCAATATTTAACCACACAAAATTAGCATATTACAGTTTGTTATAATTTTTTCTAAATTAATAAATAACTTATATTATATATTTAAAATAATAATTGATTTTTACTTCCTATTTAAAATTTCTTACATGGTTCAAAGTAATGATTAGATAAACAAAATTTAGTTGATTTGGAAAAAAAGGATAACTTTTTAAAGTTTTTGCCATTATTCTACTTTTAAAATTTGCACCTTTTATACACAATACAAGTTTGCTTGGTATTATATTTTGTCGTCCTACATATTTTTACAACTTCCACAAATACTAAACATGGAAAGATAATATTACTCATTTAAAATTCTAAATATTAGGACTTCTTACCTAGTCCAAATAAGAAAAAGTTTAATAACTAAATTTTATTTGATTTAGAAGTCCTAAATATTAGGAAAATAATTAAAATTAAAATTTTGTCAAATATAAAATTTATTTTTAAAGGATAAAAAAGGCGAACTACATTTCGCTAAGGGGCTTCGTGCTTTTAATATAGTATAGATAAATAGATAGATATATAGATAGATAGATAGATATAGATATAGATATAAATATAAATAGATAGAAAACTAAAAGAATGTATTCATAAAAAATAAAAGATTAGGATACTAACTGTTTTTTTTTACACTCTTCAATAGGGATATTAATGAATGTCCGAACTATTGTCTTATTCTTTTTTTTTCTTTTCTTATCAGCCTACTAAAACTTTGACCTCTTTAATAGGGTTATTAAATGATGAATTTTCTACCTACTGATGTTAAAATCTTACTGATGGACTTTAAAATCTTTCTACTTAATGATTTTTTTATTTCTTGAGGTCAAAATGTGCGTAGTTAATATCCTACTAACTGTTTTCTTATTCTTTTTTCTTTTTGAACTACAAACATTTTGACCTCTTTAATAGGATATTAATTAATGAGTTTCTTACTCATGATCTTATTTTTTTCCTTTTTAACCTACAAAATGTTCTGCCTCTTTGTAGAGTGTTAGGGATACTAATAAAAGGAGTTTCCTACTTCTTGGCTTCTTCTTAATTACTTATTCCTTTTATTAAGGTAATTTTGATTTTCCAAAAAGTATTTTATTTGTATTTACCATTTTATCCAATATAAAGTTCATTTACGGAGGGTAAAAAAGGCGAACGACATTTCGTTAAAGGCCTTCATGCTTTCAATATAAGTAGCTTTATAGTACGCGCTTTGCACATGTATCTATATTAATGAATATATAATGTAAAAATTTACAACAATTATTTTGAATAATGTATTTGAGTTATAAAATAAATTATATTATAAAATATAAATTTTAGAAAATGATAGAATATTGATCCCAATTAGCTAGATTGTCTCAAGTAAAATTTATTTGTGTAGGGTAAAAATGTCGATCAATATTTCGTGAAGGGCACCCTTTTTGAATAGACACTTTGCGTGTCTACCCATATCTGACATTCGATTATTTTGTGTCATTTTAAAAGTATTTGTTAGATTTGATGTTGAGCTAAAGAGTATCATAATTATGAATATTGAGTTAGTTTATTAAAAAAAAATGTTAGTTTATATCTAATTATAGTATATAGTAAAATGTGTATTTACATTTTAGTACATAAATTATTCCTAATGAGAGTTGCACCTTGGACCTAGATTATTCCTAATGTAATTATTTTTTTTAATAAAGCTTACAGAACTAAATTATGTGTCTATGGGAACTTTTGTACCTTTCTAATCGCTCAAATTGATTCTAAGGATACCCATCCTTCTTATTCACGATTGGACCAAGTGGAACTTGCAATAGGATTGGAAGTTTGGAACTCTTCCTCGCATGTCCAAATGCAATTTGGTGAATACGGAATACCTACTTAAAAATTAGTTGATTTATATAAGGTAAAAATATTTATTAATTTTATAGTCCTAAATATTAGGGCTTCATACATAGTTCAAATAAGAAATAATTTAATGAGCAAAATTTTAGTTGATTTTAATATTCCATATATTAGAAAATTAATTAAATTGAATATTTTGTCTAGTGTAAACTCTATTATTAAGGGATAAAAAAGGCGAACAATATTTTGCTAAGGGCCTTCGTGCTTTTAATATATATATATATATATATATATATATATATATATATATATATATATATATATATATATATATATTCTAGTGTCACGACCCGAAATTTTCCACTGACGGGACTGTGATGACGCCTAACATTTTACTTGCCAGGCAAGCCAACGTTAGAGAATCATTAAACCAATTCCTTATTTCCATTCAGTAAATAACAATAATTAACTAAAATAAAATATAATAAGTGCGGAATATTATAAAACTGTATTAATTACTACCATCCGGATCTGGAGTCACAATTCACGAGCATTCTAGAATTTACTACAAGTAATAGTCTGAAAAAAATATAACTGTCTAAATGAAAGAAAACAGTAGGACATAAAAAGATAGACGGGGACTTCAAGGTCTGTGAACGCCGACAGATCTACCTTGAGTCTCCGGATAGCGGACCAATAGCAAATCTCGATCAACCTGAGCCGGTATCAAAATCTGTACAGAAAGTGCAGAGTGCAACATCAGTACAACCGACCCCATGTACTGGTAACTGTCGAGCCTAACCTCGACGAAGTAGTGACGAGGCTAAGGCAAGGCACCTACAATCAACCTGTACAATTTAACAGTGTATACGCAAATAACAGGAATGAAGAACTAAACAGGAAATGTCGGGAGGGGAGACATACTAAGGGGAATACAGATAAAGAACTACAACAGAATGATCACTGGAGCAGTCAATATACCATGAATCAACAGGAATAATAAATACAGTAAAGAAAAATGCACGGCATCACCCTTCGTACTTTTACTCTCATATCATGGCACGACATCACCCTTCGTGCATTAACACTCACAATATGGCACGACATCACTCTTAGTGTATTAACACTCACAATATGGCACGACATCACCCTTCGTGCATTAACACTCACAATATGGCACGGCATCACCCTTCGTGCATTAACACTCACAATATGGCACGGCATCACCCTTCATGCATTAACACTCACAATATGGCACGGCGTCACCTTTCGTGCATTAACACTCTCCCTTACCATAATGCAATGCATGAATAACAATAGGAAGATAGAATAACAAGTACAAACCTTACTTCAACATTTGGTTCCATAATATCAATCTCAACTTTGAAATAAAAACTCAATTATCACTAGAAAAATTCCGTAAATATGATAAGAATGATAATTTGAACAGCACTAGTATAACACGTAGCAATTTGGCATAGGAATAAGACAATATAAGAAAAACAGAGAAACATGAAAAATAAGTAAATTGGCGGCGCATAATTACTCGTCACCTCACATATACGCCGCTCACACGAATTTCACTTAGTAAATAATCTAAGGTTCCTAATTCCCTCAAGTCAGGGTTAGACACAACACTTACCTCGCTCCGAATGCCACTTAATTCTCAATCACAGCTTTTTCTTTGGAATTCACCTCCAAACCATTCGTATCTATTCAAAAATGACTCAATAATATCAAATATTTCTAAAGGAATCAATTATATTGCATAAATTAAATTTCCTAATTTTTTCTCCAAAAAGTCAAAAAATTGACCCCGGGCCCGCTTCGTCAAAACCCGAGGTTCGGACTAAAATTCTTTTACCCATTCACCCCCGAGCCCGAATATGTAATTAGTTTTGGAATCCGACCTCAAATTGAGGTCTAAATCTCCAAATTTCCTATTTTCTACCCTAACCCCTAATTCTACCATGAAAACTCTAGATTTTAGGTTGAAAATTCAAGAAATATAATGGGTATTTGAAAGAAAATGGTTTAGAATCACTTACCAACAATTTGGGGAAGGAGTGACTCTTGGAAAATCGTCCCTCACCGTTTGGTTTTTGAGAAAAATGAGTTTTTTGGCAAAAAATCCCGTTTTGGATTCTGTTAAGTGCTGGGTGACAGTGTTCATCGCGTTCGCGAGAGCACTGTTGCGTTCGCAAAATGTATGGCCTGCAGAGCCTTCGCGTTCGCGAGGCAGTGCTCGCGTTCGCATAGGTTACCCTTCCCTGGTCTTCACGTTCGCGATGAAGAAAATGCTGACTCCCCCTCCCCAGTGCCTAACGCTATGCATTCGCGATGGGCTTGTCGCGTTCGCGAAGGGTAACGCCCCCATCGCTTCGCGTTCGCGACCAAGACTTTGCGTTCGCGAAGAAGAAATCCTCAGCTACCCAGTTGACTCTTCGCGTTCGCGAGAGTACCTTCGCGAACATGAAGAAGGACATGCCAGAACACAGATTCTGCAGAAAAACTAGATTTTCAAAGTCCAAAACATCCCGTGGCCTATCCGAAACTCACCTGAGCCCTCGGGGCTCCAAACCAAACATGCACACAAGTATAAAAATATCATACGGACCTGCTCGCGCGATCAAATCGCCAAAATAACACCTAGATCTCTAAATTTAGCACCAATTCAAATGAAATTCTCAAGAACACTTTAAAACTTCTAATTTCTTAACTGGACGTCTGAATCACGTCAAATCAACTCCATTTCTCACCAAATTTCACAGACATGTCTAAATATCATAATGAACCTGTACCGAACTCCGAAACCAAAATACGGACCCGATACTAACAATGCCAAATATCAATCAATTCTTAAAAACAAATAATTTTCATACTTTTAAATTTTCATCAAAAATTCATAACTCAAGCTAGGGACCTCCAAATTCGATTCTGAACATACACCTAGGTCCCATAATTCGATACGGACCTACCGGGACCGTAAAAGTACGGATCTGGGCCCGTTTACCAAAAATGTTAACCGAAATCAACTAAAATCAGCTTTTAAGGCAAAAATTCTTATTTTTATTAGTTTTCAACATAAAAGTTTTCCGTAAACCTGCTCGGACTGTGCACGCAAATCGAGAAGGGTAAAAATGAGACTTTTAAGGCTTAAGAGCACAGATTCTAGTTCTAAAATATAAGATGACCTTTTGGGTCATCACATTCTCCACCTCTAAAACAACCGTTCGTCCTCGAACGGACATAGAAAAATACCTGGGCTGGTGAAAAGGTGGGGATATCTACTCCGCATATCGAACTCGGACTCCTAAGTGGCTGCCTCAATAGGCTGATCTCTCCACTGCACTTGAACTGAAGGGTAACTCTTTGACCTCAACTGACGAACCTGTCGGTCTAAAATGGACACCGGCTCCTCCTCGTAAGTCAAATCCGTGTCCAACTGGACAGAGCTGAAATCTAACACGTGGGACGGGTCACCATGATATTTTCGGAGCATAGACACATGGAATACCGGATGAACTGAGGATAACCCTGGAGGCAACGCAAATCGATAAGCTACCTCCCCCACTCTCTCGAGGATCTCAAATGGCCCGATATACCTAGGGCTCAACTTGCCCTTCTTCCCAAATCTCATAACACCCTTCATGGGCGATACCCGAAGCAATATTCTTTCTCCAACCATGAATGCAATATCACGAACTTTACAGTCAGTATAACTCTTTTTCCTGGACTGAGCTGTACGAAGTCGATCCTGTATAATCTTGACCTTGTCCAAGGCCTCCTGAACTAAATCTGTACCCAATAACCGAGCCTCCCCCGGCTCAAACCACCCAACTGGCGACCTACACCGTCTACCATATAATGCCTCATAGGGAGCCATCTGAATGCTCGACTGGTAGCTGTTATTGTAGGCAAACTCCGATAACGGCAAAAACTGATCCCAAGAACCTCCAATGTCAATAACATAGGCGCGAAGTATATCTTCCAAGATCTGAATAGTACGCTCGGGCTGCCCGTCCGTCTGAGGATAAAATGCTGTGCTCAACTCAACCCACGTGCCCAACTCACGCTGAATTGCCCTCCAAAAGTGCGAGGTAAACTGCATACCTCGATCAGAAATGATAGACACGGGCACACCGTGAAGACGGACGATCTCACGAATATAAATCTCTGCCAACCGCTCCGAGGAATAGGTAACTGCCACAGGAATGAAATGCGCTGACTTAGTCAGCCTGCCCACAATGACCCAAACTGCATCGAACTTTATCTGAGTCCGTGGGAGTCCAACAACAAAGTTCATAGTGATACGCTCCCACTTTCACTCAGGAATATCTAACCTCTAAAGTAAACCACCAGGTCTCTGATGCTCACACTTTACCTGCTGGCAATTTAGGCACTGAGCTACATAGGCAACTATGTCCTTCTTCATTCGCCTCCACCAATAATGCTACCTCAAGTCCTGATACATCTTGGCGGCGTCCGGATGAATAGAATACCGGGAATTGTGGGACTCCTCAAGGATCAACTCACGAAGTCCATCCACATTAGGCATACAAATTTGCATCCTCAAAACTCCGTCATCTCAAACAGTAACCTGCTTGGCACCACCGTGCCGCACTGTGTCTCTAAGGACAAGTAAATGCAGATCGTCATCCTGCCGATCTCTGATGCGCTCAAACAAGGAAGATCGAGTAACTGTACAAGCTAGAACACGGCTGGGCTCAGAAACATCTAACCTCATAAACTGGTTGGCCAAGGCTCGAACATCCAATGCAAGCGGTCTCTCACTAACTGGAATATATGCAAGGCTACCCATACTGACTGACTTTCTACTTAAAGCATCGGCCACCACATTGGCCTTTTCGGGATGATACAATATGGTGATATCATAGTCTTTCAATAGTTCTAGCCACCTCCTCTGCCTCAAATTGAGTTCCTTCTGCTTGAACAAATACTGCAAGCTCCGATGATCAGTGAATACCTCACATGGCACGCTGTAAAGATAGTGCCTCCAAATCTTAAGCACGTGAACAATGGCTGCCAGCTCTAGATCATGAACAGGGTAATTCTTCTCGTGAACCTTCAGCTGCCGTGAAGCATATGCAATAACCATGCCACCCTATATCAATACCGCACCCAAACCAGTACGAGATGCATCACAATATACTGTATAAGATCCTGAACCTATGAGTAACACCAATACCGGTGCCGTATTCAAAGTTGTCTTGAGCTTCTGAAAGCTCGCTTCACACTCGTCTGACCACCTGAACAGGGCACCCTTCTGGGTCAATCTGGTCAACGGGGCTGCTATGGATGAAAACCCCTCCACAAATCGACGGTAATAGCCCGCCAAACCTAGAAAACTACGGATCTTTATAGCTGATGTGGGTCTAGGCCAATTCTGGACTGCCTCAATCTTCTTAGGATCCACCTGAATACCCTCTGCTGATACAACGTGACCCAAGAAAGCAACTGAACTCAACCAAAACTCGCATTTTGAGAACTTAACATATAACTGGTTGTCTTTCAGAGTTTGAAGAATGATCCGAAGGTGCTGCTCATGCTCCTCTCGACTGTGGGAGTAGATCAAGAAATCATCAATAAACACAACCACAAAGGAATCCAGGTAGGGTTTGAACACCCGGTTCATCAAATTCATGAATGCTGCTGGGGCATTTGTCAGCCCAAATGACATCACTAGAAACTCATAATGCCCATACCGAGTCCGAAAAGCTGTCTTAGGAACATCGGATGCCCTAATCCTCAACTGATGGTAGCTAGATCTCAAATCAATCTTTGAAAACACCTTGGCACCCTGAAGCTGATCAAATAAATCATCAATCCTCGGCAATGGATATTTGTTCTTGATGGTGACTTTGTTCAACTGCCGATAATCTATACACATCCTCATCGATCCATCTTTCTTCTTCACAAACAACACAGGTTCACCCCAGGGCGAGACACTAGGTCTAATAAAGCCATTATCCACCAAATCTTGCAACTGCTCCTTCAATTCTTTCAACTCTGGCAGGGCTATGCGATATGGCGGAATGGAAATAGGTTGAGTGGCCGGAGCCAAATCAATGCAGAAATCAATATCCCTGTCGGGTGGCATCCCCGGCAGGTCTGCAGGAAACACCTCTGGAAACTCACGAACAACCGACACCGAATCTATAGAAGGAACCTCTGTACTAGAATCGCGGACATAAGCCAAATAAGCTAGACACCCCTTCTCAACTATATGCTGAGCCTTCACATAAGAGATAACCCTGTTGGCAGAATGGCCAAGATTCCCTCTCCACTCTAATCGAGGCAACCCCTGCAAGGCTAAGGTCATCGTCTTGGCGTGATAATCTAATATAGCATGATAAGGTGACAGCCAATCCATACCCAGTATGACATCAAAATCAACCATATCAAGAAGTAGAAGATCTACACGAGTCTCAAGACTCCTAATGGTGACCACACACGAACGATAAACATGATCTACAACAATAGCATCTCCCACTGGTGTGGACACATACACATGAGCACTCAAAGAATCACGGGGCACAACCAAATAGGAAGCAAAATAGGATGACACATAGTTGTAAGTAGATCCTGGATCAAATAAAACTGAAGCATCTCTATTGCAAACTGAAACAGTACCTGTGATAACAGCGTCAGATGACTCAGTCTCAGGCCTGGCTGGGAAAGCATAACACCGGGGCTGGGCCCTACCACCCTAAACTACGTCCCTGGGACGACCTCTAGCTTGCTGGTCTCCACCTCTAACGGCCTGACCTCCACCTCTAACTGTCTGGCCCCTACCTCTGGCTGCCTGACCCTTGCCGCTGGCTGGCTGGGCAGGTGGTGCAGTAACTAGTGTCGGAACCATGGAACGAGAACTCTGATGCTGTGAGTTGCCCGTTGCCCAAGGGCAAAATCTAGCAATGTGCCTCGGATCACCATAAGTATAAAATAACCTCGGCTGCTGTGACTACTGACTCTGAAACTGACCCTGTCTACCTGAATAATCACCCTGATAACTTTGGAGTGGAGGTGCACTAATAAGAGCTGGTGGTGCACTGTAGGCTGGCTGGTCGGAATAATGCATCTGAGGGCCACGACCACCTGAGGCACCGTGGGATGCCTAGAGCGTTGAATGAAATGGCCTGGGAGGATAGCCTCTACCAAAAGTACTCCTACCTCTAGATGAGGCACCGTTGAACTCACCGGAATGACGAGGCCTCTTGTCAGACCCCTGACCTCCCTGAGTAAGAACCATCTTACCTCGTCTGGCGACATTAGCAGCCGCCTGAAAAGAAATCTCACTCCCAGTCTCCTTAGCCATCTGCAATCTGATAGGCTGAGCAAGTCCATCAATAAACCTCCTCACCTTCTCTCTCTCGGTGGGAAGCAGAAGAATAGCATGACGGGCCAAATCCACAAAACGGGTCTCATACTGAGTAACCGTCATACCGCCCTGCTGGATATGCTCAAACTAACAGCGACGCTCCTCTCTCCATGTGATAGGCAAAAATTTCTCTATGAAGAGCTGAGAGAACTGGTCCCAAGTAAGATCAGGCGACCCAGCTGGTCTGGTCAACAAGTAATCACTCCACCATTTCTTGGCGGAACCAGTCATCTGAAATGCAGCAAAATCGACCCCATTGGTCTCCACTATACCCATGTTCCGTAGAACCTCGTGACAACTGTCAAGATACTCCTGGGGGTCCTCTGAAGGAGCACCATTGAAGTGAACAGGAAAGAGCTTGGTAAACCTGTCCAATCTCCATAAAGCCTCAGAAGACATAGCTGGCCCATCTCCGACCTGTGCCGTAATAACCGGCTGAACTAACCCGATTGGCTGAGCTGTTGAAGACTAATACTGGGGAGCTATCTACTCTGGAGCGGGAGTGGTAGGAGTCTGGGCTCCTCCTCCAGCCTGAGAGACTGCTGGTGCCATGGGAAATGCGCCAGTCTGGGCCACACTCTCCATAAGGCCCACCAAACGGACCAAAGCATCCTGAAGTACTGGGGTAGCAATGAACCCCTCCGGAACTTGAGCTGGTCTGACAGGAACAGTCTGGGCTGGAACCTCCTCATCAATCTCTATCTGAGGCTCCACTGTTGGGGCTGCTGCTCGGGCCCTAGGCTGAGCCCTACCCCTACCCGGCCCTCTGGCATGGCCTCGGCCTTGACCTCTGCCCCGCATAGGAGCTATCACTGGAGGCTCTGGCTGCTGCTCAGCTGAGGAAGTGGTACGTGTTCTCGCCATCTGCGAGAGAATAAGAGTAGAAGAGTTCAATAAGTATTGAGAAAGCAAAATCGCACGACAAGGAAGAATAGAAGTGAAACTTGTTCCTAAACTTCATAGCCTCTGGAAGATAAGCACAGACGTCTCCGTACCGATCCTCTAGACTCTACTAAGCTTGCTCGTAAATCGTGAGACCTATGTAACCTAGGGTTATGATACCAATTGTCACGACCCAAAATTCCCACCGACAAGACCGTGATGGTGCCTAACATTTCACTTGCCAGGCAAGCTAACGTTAGAGAATCATTAAACAAATTCCTTATTTTCATTCAGTAAATGACAATAATTAACTAAAATGAAATATAATAAGTGCAATATCATAAAACTGTATTAATTACTACCACTCGGATATGAAGTCACAATTCAGGAGCATTCTAGAATTTACTACAAGTAATAGTCTAAAAGAAATACAACTGTCTGAATGAAAGAAAACAGTAGGGCATAAAAAGATAGACGGGGACTTCAAGGTCTTTGAATGCCGACAGATCTACCTTGAGTCTCCGGACAACGGACCAATAGCAAATCTCAATCAACCTGAGCCGGTATCAAAATTTGCACAGAAAGTGCATAGTGCAGCATTAGTACAACCGACCCCATATACTGGTAAGTGTTGAGCCTAACCTCGACGAAGTAGTGACAAGGCTAAGGCAAGGCACCTACAATCAACCTGTACAATTTAACAGTGTATATACAAATAGCAGGAATGAAGAACTAAACAGAAAATGTCGGGAGGGGAGATATACTAAGGGGAATATAGATAAAGAACTACAACAGAATGATCACTGGAGCAGTCAATATACCATGAATCAACAGGAATAATGAATACAGTAAAGAAAAATGCACGGCATCACCCTTCGTGTTTTTACTCTCATATCATGGCACGACATCACCCTTCGTGCATTAACACTCACAATATGGCACGGCATCACCCTTCGTGCATTAACACTCACAATATGGCACGGCATCACCCTTCGTGCATTAACAATCTTCCTCACCATAATGCAATGCATGAATAATAACATGGAGATAGCATAATAAGTACAAACCTTACTTCAACATTTGGTTCCATAATATCAATCTCAACTTTGAAATAAAAACTCAATTATCACCAGAAAATTCCGTAAACATGATAAGAATGATAATTTGAACAACACTAGTATAACACGTAGCAATTTGGCATATGAATAAGACAATATAAGAAAAATAGAGAAACATGGAAAATAAGTAAATTGGCGGTGCATAATTACTCGTCACCTCACATATACACCGCTCACATGAATTTCACTTAGCAAATAATCTAAGGTTCCTAATTCCCTCAAGTCAGGGTTAGACACAACACTTACCTCGCTCTGAATGCCACTTAATTCTCAATCACAACTTTTCCTTTGGAATTCACCTCCAAACCACTCGTATCTATTCAAAAATGACTCAATAATATCAAATATTGCTAAATGAATCAATTATATTGCATAAATTAAATTTTCCAAATTTTTCTCCAAAAAGTCGAAAAATCGACCCCGGGCCCGCTTGGTCAAAACTCGAGGTTCGGACCAAAATCCTTTTACCCATTAACCCCCGAGCCCGAATATATAATTAGTTTTGCAATCCGACCTCAAATTTAAGTCTAAATCCCCAAATTCCCGAAATCTCTATTTTCTACCCTAACCCCTAATTCTACCATGAAAACTCTAGATTTTAGGTTAAAAATTCAAGAAATGTAATGGGTAATTGAAAAAAAATAGTTTAGAATCACTTACCAACAATTTGGGGAAGGAATGACTCTTGAAAAATCGTCCCTCACCGTTTGGTTTTTGAGAAAAATGAGTTTTTTGGCAAAAAATCCCGTTTTGGATTCTGTTAAGTGCTGGGCGATAGTGTTCATCACGTTCGCGAGAGCACTGTCGCATTCGCGAAGTGTATGGCCTGCCAAGCCTTCGCGTTCGCGAGGAAGTGCTCGCGTAGGCTACCCTTCCCTGGCCTTCGTGTTCGCGAGACATTTCTCGCGTTCGCGATGAAGAAAAGGCTGACTCCCCCTCCCTAGTGCCTAACGCTACGCGTTCGCGATAGGTAACGCCCCCATCGCTTCGCGTTCGCAAAAAAGAAATCCTCAGCTGCCTAGTTTACTCTTCGCGTTCGCGAGAGTACCTTCGCGAACGCGAAGAAGGACATGCCAGAACACAGATTCTGCAGAAAAACCAGATTTTCAAAGTTCAAAACATCCTGTGGCCTATCCGAAACTCACCCGAGCCCTCGGGGCTCCAAACCAAACATGCACACAAGTCTAAAAATATCATATGGACCTGCTAGCGTGATCAAATCACCAAAATAACACCTAGAACTCTAAATTTAGCACCAATTCAAATGAAATTCTCAAGAACACTTTAAAACTTTTAATTTCTAAGCTGGACGTCCGAATCACGTCAAATCAACTCCATTTCTCACCAAATTTCACAGACATGTCTTAAATATCATAATGAACCTGTACCGGAATTCGGAACTAAAATACAGACCTGATACTAACAATGCCAAATATCAATCAATTCTTAAAAATAAATAATTTCCAAACTTTTAAATTTTTATCAAAAATTCATAACTCAAGCTAGGGATCTCCAAATTCGATTCTAGGCATATGCCTAGGTCCCATAATTCGATACGGACCTACCGGGACCGTCAAAGTACAGATCCGGGCCCGTTTACCAAAAATATTGATCGAAATCAATTAAAATTAACTTTTAAGGCAAAAATTCTTATTTTCATTAGTTTTCAACATAAAAATTTTTCGGAAATCTGCCGGGACTGCGCACGTAAATCGAGGAAGGTACAAATGAGATTTTTAATGCTTAAGAGCGCAGATTCGAGTTCTAAAATATAAGATGACCTTTTGGGCCATCACATCTAGAGTTTCAAAGACATCGCTCATAAACCTTTTTAGGAGGAGTCGATGATACTTGAGATGCGGTTTTATTGAAATTGTGCCCAACCTCCTACATGGGCAACTTAATTACTTGTGTTAGATATTATGGCAGTGGAGTTGACAGTACGAGCTTGCCGTCTCTTCCATTCTCTATTCTGCTTGGTGAGCCCTGTTTCTTTTATCTGTGGATTCATGTTTAGAGATTTTGCTTTATTCATTTATGTCCATAGAGGTTCCAGTAAAACTGCGGGGAGGTCTAATCATGTAGATGTGATTTATATTTTCTAACTCTCATATTCATTCCACACTTATATCAATTGGCCAAATGCCTAGTTATGTTTTGAGTTAAAACAAAGATTTTAACCAAATAACTCAAGATGGTATTTTTAATGTTTAAGTCATATCTCAAACCTTGAAATAATCATGAATAAATAGACAGGTTTAAGTGGTTCGCTCCGTATATGTTGAAGATACTAGGTGCCGATTGCGCTGGTCTTTTTGGGGCATGACAATTAGAAATATAGGTGGTTTCCTAATTTTAAAAAAAAAGACAGAAGAAGAAGGAAAGAAAAAATGTCTCCAAATATAATTGTAAAGGTCTTCTTTCTCAATCAACTGAAAATTGAAACAAAATACAATAAACATAAAAAGATACTGCACCCACTTTCTTGCATTATTTTGAGCAATTAATCAAATTACCATAAAATGGCTAGACTTAATTAAAGACTCATGCCTGCTCACAAGCCACCAGGTCCACCATAAAACATTGTGTGTTCCAAATAATCCCCACTAAATCTTACATCGTACAAATTAGGGGCGTCTAAATAAAATAGCAAGTCGCCTGTATCAATGTAATCACCCTTATCACTTAAAAGTGTAATATTTCTGCAATATCCGTCATAATTAACGTCTTTAATAGGTAAAAAGCTCGAACCCATAGGTGGTTCAGGTATTCCTGGTGGACTATATACGACTCCACCCCATTGAACGCTTGTTGCAAAATAGTCAAAGTCATCAAACACCTCTCGAGGCCAGAAACCAATTGGTGTATTAGTCTCTGTATAGAATAACCACCAGTTTCCTTCATTTTGGTCCTATTTTCAATAGTAAAAAATGGTTAACAAATAAAGGTCGAAATTGCTTTTATGCTTGAATTAATTCTTCTACTTACTTAAAGGTAGAATAAATAAAGAAAAGTTACCCAATTTATCGAAAGTCCTATCTCATATACTTTCCCTCCACGTTGTGAAACGATATCAAATGCTCCATCTATAGCTACTTCTGGATTTATAAGTACAAAGGCAGGACATAACAAGTTGAAACAAGCATTTTCACCATCCTGAAAGTATGAAAAGAAAAGTTTGAGGGAGCAAAAGAAATTATGAATTATTTAAAAAGCTATCTAATCATACTAGTTAGGGACTTGCCTGGAAATGTATGAATAACCTAGTCGCGTTGTCACCATACAAGGTAGGATCAACCTAAAAAGCAAATATGAAATAATGTTATATGTAGGTGAAATGATAGCTCACTTCTTTATTTATGTAGATAGGAAAAAGAAGTAATTCACAATGAAAAGGTCAACTGACTTACTCTCCAACCGACTTGTATCATATTTGCTCCGTTAATTAGTTTCAATCGACATGCACTGCTTTGTTGACCTTCGACATGAGGATTATAGACACTAGTTGTCATCGCGGCTCCTCCAAATTTGTCACTTGGATAACCTCGAGTATTAGCGATTGCAAGCTGAAGAGAGTATAATATAAATGTAGGATCACTTAAATTTGAAATTTCTTCATGAAGAGCTAGGCTTGATTTCAACATATTTCTAATTAAGTGATTTCCTATATATTTAGCAATGTTTACATAATTTTATCAAGACTTATTCGAGCATGATGACATACCGTCGTGCTATAAACAAGATGTTCATGGATATCAGCGGCATGGCCAGAAATTCAAATAAGGGGATCCAAAAAATACTAAAGTGTCACACCTAAGATTTGAGCTCCTAATCAAAGCAATTTTTGGACCTCCTTTTCCACTTCACTAAAATCTTTCCGTATGTCAGAGAGATTCAACAATTTATATATAACCAAAAATAAATATTTTTTCCCTATTTGCGCATGCAGTACAAAAAACCATATAACCATGTCATTATGTTGTGTGTGAGATTGAATAAAACCAACCAGGACTTGTTGGACCATGACGTTGGCTATCAATTTATTAATGAAAAAGAAGATTAAACTAATGCAAAAAGGATAAAATAAAATAAGTTTAAATAAGTATGACAAATCATGATATGTACCTTGTACCCTTGCAAAGGTTTATATCTTCTCCTTTTTGAATAAATGGAATTTTCCTTCTGTGCAAAAGTAATATAAGATAATAATGTAAGATACGTTATACTAAAAAGCTAAACTTAGTTTGTGATAGGAAATGATTCTTCAGGATTTTGTTTATAAGTTACAAACTAGCAATACAATGATATATAGTGAAATATGAATTGTATTAGAACCAACTTTGTTAACTTAGAACAACATTCTTACATGAGTAAGTGAACTGTTGACCATGACATCTTCTTGTGAGGGCAAAAGTTTATGTCTAATAAGATCTTCTTTGGTGGTTCTTCTTATTGGAACAGTTCCAACAGGACAACCTCCAACTGGTAATCCTGTTCTTGGCAACCTTTGACTTGTTGAAATAGTTGAATCGCTCTCTTTCATAAACGAAGTGGGTTTTATCTGTCTCATCCAAAATTTCTTTATATAATTCAGCATATATATATATATATATATATATATATATTCAGAACTGAAAATAACAAGTGATTGCAAGAGGAGATATTGGAGGCAAACTTGAGGATGGTAATTGTGATTCTTTAATAATGGATGATCAAATGCTGGTTGCTTGTAAAAGTCCACACAATCATATATATCGTCATATTTTGTCTGTTGGTAAAAAAATAAAAATATTAACGACTTACTTCGTATAAAAGAGAATTATTAACAATATAATGCATACGAAGTGGACATGTGTTATGGATCTACCATTTTAGCTTTTTAGACGCGTACCTTAATCGTTTTAATTGCAGGCTTATTTAGAAGCTTTAGTCGCTTCTCCAACTCTAAGTCTTCTTGACTTGGTAACTTTGTTCCTCGAACCCCAGCATAGCTCAAGCATAGAAAGAGCATCAACAAAAATTGTTCTATAATTCGTCGATTCATTATCATTTTCTACATCATAAAAAAAACGTTTATTCAGAATATAAACATTGTCATAGAAGATGCGTATAAGAAGAAAATTTAATTACTTTAGAGAAAAAGGGAGAATAATAATAAGAATAAGAAAAATCCTTGCTAGTCTCTAAACTGTATGATCTTCTATAGGCGATCAAGGTGAATTTTCGCCAAATTGTTAATCGTGGCAATAAATTTGGAATGGATCAATTTTTGCAAGCACTCCTAGCCCTCTTCTAAGCTTTTCAGTGAAGTATTGGGACCCACATACCCGACTAGTCTAGATTCGCATGGTGTAGGGCCCAGTGAAGGTTAGCGCTCCCTATTCTCAAGGATTGGACCTGATTTCTCCCGGTTAAGATGGAGTGATCTCAATCATCCCATTACACCGCTCTGTAATGTTTGGAACATATCATTCTAAAATAAAGCATAGAAGGAAAAACAAACGCAGATATATGTAGGTAGTGGAGAGTGCAAAGGAAAAAAGAAAAATGAAAAAAGGGAAAATGAGTATCTTATATGAAGACCAAACATTCATAAAATTCCAGATATATCAAACTAAAGTAAATGAAAAAAGAAGGACCAACACTTACTTGATTCACAAAGATTAAGTTAAAGTTGAATATTTCATTAGCAACTCTTGCCCAGGCTACTACTTTGACGATTTTATACATGGAATTTGCAGTGTTTTCAAATATACAAGTCAATAAATTTTAGTAATCCATAGGATAATTAAAGATTGCCAAATACTTCTATGTTTTTAGACACTTACTTTTTGTGGAGGGGGGTGAGAACAAATCCAATGACATTGCCATAACGAGATTATTTAATCAAAGTGAAAAAATTGTTCCAGTTTTGTAGATTTTTTTTCTTAATTTAATGGATATTGATTGACCTCTAGAAAAGCAAAGTTCATGAAGCCAATTTTAGAAACTCATCGATGAGTATTTATAATTTAATTGATCTTGAATGGTTTTCTTCTTTTGTTTTTAAGAGTTTGAAACAAATATTAACCTTAAATTGTTGTCTTATTTAGGTTTTGTTTTTTGCCTGAATTAGTGGAGTTTTCCCTCTGTGCAAAAGTAAGGTAATATTATCAGAGATGTTATACTGGGAAGCTAGATTTAGTTTGTGATCGAGTGAATCTTACAGTATTTTGTTAACTCTGTCCATACTATTGAAATTCAAAAACAGGAAAACGAAAATAGCAAAATGTGAGCACCTAATTTTTGCCCCACATAGGAAATTACTCCTAAAAATAATTCAAATTTTTTAAAATTATTTTTATGAATTTTAGAAGTTTTTCTTTATTTATTTTGTATTTATTCGCATTGCTTATGCATGTTAGGAATATCGTAAATCATAAAAATGTTCAAATCTTAATTTCATAGCATTTTAGATTTTAAATTGCATTTTAGAATGTAATTACATTGTTAAATGCATTATATAAATATCTAAAAACCAAAAAAATGCATTCTTAGGTTAGTTAATTAATTATGTCATTAGTCAATTAGTAAAATATATATAATAATTTAGCCACACAAATTGTTTTAATTAAAATTTGAGTCAAAAGTGACTATTTTTGCAATTGTTTCAAGCTCATCCCTTTAAAAGCTCAATTCACCCCATAGTTGGCCCATACTCTTCTCTTAAAATACCCATCTCCCCATTCTATTAGAGGGGACCCTAATTTGGATCTCTCTTTCTAGAACACACACACACACGAACCTTCCCCTTCTCCTTCTTCAATCTTTCGGCCGCCACCCCCATTCTCATCGACAGACCTCACTTTTTCTCTTCTAAAAAAATCCAGTCGATACACACACATAAATCCACATTAGTCTGACTCTATTTGACACTCGCTAAAAGCTGAAAAAACTAAAGGAAACTTAGAATTCTAAAGAAGTTTTGAAGAGAACCGATTTAAAAGCTCAACTTCTCTTCTTTATGGATTTTCTTGATGTTGTGGATGTTGCTTTGGTGAGCTGCTGTTGATTTCCGGTTTGTCATTTTTGACTTTATTTGGCTTTCTCTTCTACAAACTTAATTTTAGAGAAATTAGGTATGTGTCTTCTCATGTTTGTATTTTCAGCTTTGTCTTAATATGAAATCACAATTGGTACTTACTAACTGCTTGTATTTCTGCTCGTCTGAAGAATTGATTCATGTTTTAAACTATGGCATAAAATTAAGCTGCTTTATGTTTATAGAATCTGTTAATGGTTCCTTTAAGTTCAGATTATTGGGATAATATATATTGTTGTTACTTTGGGCCCTTTTATTTATTTTTTTTGTTCTGTTTGAAAAATACCATGAATTGTTTCTTTATAGATGTTTCACGGTTTGGATCTGTTCTTGTCAATTTGAGTATATGTCATTGAGATGTTACCTTATCATTAAATTCATCCTTGTTCTTTGCCTATTTCGCGTGAATTATCGTTAGTAAGTTGATGTTCATTTGTTATGATTAAGATCCCAGTGTTGACATTGTTGTTCCTTGTTTAGTCATAGGAATTAATAATTTTTTTTTAATTTAGGTGGCTATGGCTTTGAAACAAAATAGAGGCTACATTTATAAAAAGAATAAAATAGCCAAAAATTAGAATTCTTAAATAAAAGGGGCTGTTATTTAAAGATGAGGCAAAATATCAGAACCTTACTAGCTAGTTTAAATTTGAATGAATGATTAGCCTTTAAATCAGAGGACTGCGAGCTATTATGTTAATATGAGCCCATTAAGAACAATGATGCACATCTTCTCCAAATCTTCTTTCCATAATCTATGACCTTTCACATGTTATCTAAAATTTAGAAAAATTAATTGACCCATGAATATTCGTAGTTGCTTTAGGCACGCTCTTAGTTAATTTATTATCGTGATTGTGTATACGTTCGCGTGACATAATTACGATTCTCAAAATAAATCCAGGTACACGTTCGCGTGACTTTGGCCAAACAATCTTAATAGCAATAAAGTGTTATTAGTTGTGTACACGTACGCGTGACATGACTTTGACATACCAAACAAAATGAGTACACGTATGCGTGACTCGTTATAAGATAGTTTCATAATTACGAATAATCAAGCAAATAAAAGCGGTAAAAGGTAAAACGCACATAGGTTCTAAAACATGTAATAATCCGTAATTAAAGCCAGGTATATGATTGTAAAGCGACCGTGCTAAAATCACGGAATCCGGAAGCACCTCACACCTTCTCTCAGGTTAACAGAATTCCTTACCCGGTCTTCTGTGTTCGCGGACTGTAAGATATAGTCAATTTTCTTGATTTGGGATTTAAAATAAACCGGTGACTTGGGACACCATAATTATCCCAAGTGGCGACTCTGAAATTAAATAAATAATCCCATTTCGAATAATATCACTTTAATGTTACTTTCAAATAATCCCCTACTATCGAAAAAAAGGAGGTGTGACATTAATCAACTTATGTTGACACCATTCCCTCCCATTTTATTGCTTTCAATATTGAAGTAGTATAGAGTTTTGTTATAAATAACTCACGAAATTTTTCTAGTGAAAACTAGGGCACAAAAATTTCGTTTGTTTATTTTGTTTTGGTGTCTGAGCAGGTTTTACCTCGAGGCACAGGGTTCGAGATAATCAAAAGAAGAAGTCACAATCCAGAATAACAGAAAAGAAGAAAAGAAAAGAGTTGAACCCAAAGTGCAGAAGCGGAGAAAAGATGTGGACTGCTCAAGACATGATTGAGATCACAAGCTTTGCATGTCCCGTCTTAATCCGAAAAGCTGAACAAGAATGAACTAGCACCTGCAGCTAGCAAGCATCAAGATTCAGATTAGAGTCTGCATGAAGAACCAGCCAAGAATCAGGATCAAGCTTCAAAAGATTTATAGATAGGAGTCTTGTAACTCGTAGCTGATAGGTTTAGTTAGTCTTTTTCATTTTTGACTTTGGTGTAATAAGGAGCTCAGCAGCAGTAACATCAGTGAAATCACAGCTTCTCGGTAGTTCCAGCTACCAAAACTTCCAGAACTATACTGACCCGATTCCTTTATAGCCAAGGATATGTAGGCAACCTCGGAAATAAAGTTCGGTAAAACGTTTTCAAAATGCTTCCCATGGAGTATCCAAACAGGCAAAAATCGCTCGTATTTGTTCACTTTATCTTTGCCCGAAAACTCTTTATATTTTGAGCAAAGAGGGGCAGCTGTGAGCACATGATTTTTTCCCGATTAAAATACTCCTACAAAATTCACAAATAGGTTTTTCTTAATTGTTTCTAATTTTATAGAATTTATAGATTTTTTTTAATTATTTGCATTTAGTTGCATTTTATGCACTCTTAATATTTTAATGACATGAAAATACCAAACATAATTTATTTAGTTCTTCGTTGCATAACATTTTAGGTTTATTTGCATTTAGTATTTAATTAATGGAGTTAGTTACATTATTAAACAAAAAAACACAAATATATGGGTCATTTTTACATTTTTAGCTTTTAGTTGCAAATTAATTAATTTCCTTTCATTAGCTTTAAGTTAATTAGTTGTTTAAATGGTAAAAATAGATAATTAAGTTCCATTCTACAAATTAGATTTTCTTTAGGTTTTAATTAACTTTAGTAGGATTTTAAAAATCAAAAAAAAAAAAAAGGAAAGAAAGAAAGAAAAAAGCTTGGTTTAATTCCGGATTGGGCCACAACCATTTTTAGTGGCCCAATTGCCCCCAAAACACCCCAATTCCACCCCAGCCCAAACCCCAGTCCGGTCCAACTGCCCACTTAAACCAAACGGCGCTGTTTAATAAACATCCAATCCCAGCCGTTGATTATTCTTGATCCAACGGCTCGCAACTGATTATTACCACCCCATTTAACTATCCTAATGCCCCCCTAAAACCCTAGAGAATCATCCCAGACCCCTCTCATCTCCCTCTCTCACCCTCAACCCTTCACCATTGGCCGCCGCCCACCAGAAATCGCCTACGGCGGCGGCCCACCTTCAATCACCTCCAAATTTTTACCAGACAACCACCATATCCCCCTCATCTCATATCTCCATTCCATTTCACCATAAGACCACCCAAATTCCTTGAATTTCAAATCTGAGAAAATTTTAAAACCCTAATTTTGCCCCTTTCTGTTTCGCCGGCGTTTTTTTTCTAGTTTTGACCCAAAACCTACATCAGTCGATCGTTCTTAACAAGAACGATCGATTGATGTTGATTTTAGCTCATTCCAAAAAGCCACCGGATTGTCGTCCATTGGCAGTGACCGGCCGACCAAGTTTCATAGCCATCCCAAGTGGCGACTCTGAAATTAAATAAATAATCCCATTTCGAATAATTTCACTTTAATTGAAAAAACTCTCTATCCCCTACCCCTATATGAAAAAAGGAGGTGTGACAGCTCTGGCAACTATGGTGGGGAATCAACCTAGAATATCTCGTTCAGGGTTCAAGAATTCAAACTTGTTAATATGATTTTTACTTATCTTTATTGATTGTTGATATTAATGTATTTTGTGGGCCTAATGTGCTAGAAAAACTAAGAGTGAGGTAGGATAGAAAATTCACCCGGTTCTGAAAACTCCGGTATTTGAAAATGCCTCGAAACTCTGCCAAAACGTTTTTAAAAAAAAAGAGAAAAAGAAAAAAAATTGTCAATAATATGTTTTTCCAATTATGTCAAAACAAACCATACTACGCGGGTCTGATTCTCACCGGATATGAGATACGTAGGCAAACCTCATCGGTTCCGGTCTCAATTTTCAAAAAATCCAAAAATAAATAAAATATTTTTCATTAATTCCTTCTTTAGAAGTCTTTTCTTAGAAAATTCCAAACAAATAAAAAATTATTTTTTACAACCCAAGAATATTTTCCTTCTATTTTGAAATCTTTCATTAAAAAAAAAAAATCAATCAAAATCCAAAATATGTTTTTCCCTTCTTCAGAAGTATTTTTCCAAAAAAACAAAAATTAAAAAAAAATCAAAAACAAATATCAAAATACAAAAATCTTTTTATTCTTTAGGAGTCTTCTTTCGCAAATGTCATAAAAATTGAAAGGTTGAAGTCCAAAAAATACTTTCGCTTTTAGTCACAAGTTCACTTTCGGAAATTATAAAGAAAACTCACAAAGTTGTTTTCCCCTAAAATTAAAAAAAATAATAATAAAAAATCCAAAAATAAATATTTTCTTTCTTGTTTAGAAGTCTTTCTTTCGAAAATTTTAAAAAATAATAATAAAAATCAAAACCAAAATTTAAAAATATTTTCTTTCCTCTTTAAAAGGCTTTCTTTCGCAAAATTCCCAAAAAAGATGAAATGCAAAAAATATATATTCTCTTTCTAAACGCTTTCATTGTCTAAGTGTTATAAAAAAGTAAAAAAAAAAGAGTTTGTTTATTTACTCCATTCCTGATTTTTCTGAACTACGTAATGATCTGATTCCATCATAGCCTTAAATTTAATTGAGTGAAAAATAAACTGAAAAAAAAAAATTTGAGTTGAAAAGAAAGAGAAGAGTGACAAAATAAAAGAAAAAAAAAGAGCGACAAAAAATAAAAATAAAAGAGTGACAAAAATGAAAAGAGAAAAAGAAAGTGACAAAAAATAAAAGAGCGGCAAAAACAAAATGAGAAAATCAAGATTGATTAAAAAGAGGCAGAAGTGAAAGAAAAGAGGTACGGAGTGAAAAAAGGGTTAGTTTAAGGCCGAGATAAAACATGCAACCGTTCAAACACATGGTAGAAGCGTTTAACTGTTTAGGTGCATTGCATCCCAACATGAGATTCCCTATCTGTTAAGTGTCTCAAAACTAACAAGGTTGTTGGGTGTGCAAATTAGCCAGGTTCTGATCAGGTGGTTGGTTTTGTTGGTAATCTGGCTTCCCATCCTTACTTCACTAGATCCAAAGGAAAGGTTCCTATGGCCTCCGAAAATCATCTACCAATTATCGATCCTGAGGATAGCCTAGCACCGGCTATTCCGCAACCAGAATCAGCAGCTGCTGAAGAGAATAGGATGTTGCGTCTCCGCATATTGCAAATGTGGGATGCCTGGTTATCACGACCCAAAATTCTCACCTTCGGACCGTGATGGCGCCTAACATTTCACTTGCTAGGTAAGCCAACGTTAGAATAATATTAACTAATTTTTAATTTTTTTATTAATAACAAAGAACGATTGCGGAAGTAAAATCTGAAATATAGTGAATAATCCATAAAAAAATAACGGCGTCGAAATACCATCCCAGAATTTAGTATAATATATACACGAGCTTCTAGAATAATATAAATAAGGGCATGAATAAAATAAACTGTCTGAAAATAAAAACACAGCTAAATTAAAGTAGACGGGGATTTCAGAACTACGGACGTCGTGCAGTTATATCTCAAGTCTCCTCTGAGTAGCTGAAATTCGAACAAGTCTATGGTACGCCGCTGGGACCAACTCCAAAATCTGCACAAGAAGTGCAGAGTGTAGTATAGTACAACCGACCCCATGTACTAGTAAGTGCTGAGCCTAACCTCGATGAAGTGGTGACAAGGCTAAGGCGGGTCACTTACATTACATGTACGCAATATTAGTAACAACAACAATAATAAAAATAAATCAGGTAACTCATTTATAATAATTGAAGCCAATTCAACAGTCATAATCAATTATCATTTCCACAAATTCTGTTGCAGCATGCAACCCGCTCTCACAATATATTCACATTCAATTCTGTTGCAGCGTGCAACCCGCTCTCATAATATATTCATTTTCAATCCTCTCATATAATTATTTTTAATCAAGTATATATATATTGACTTTTAAATAAGTCTATTGCAGCGTGCAATCCGATCCCCCAATATAGACTTTTAAATAAGTCTATTGCGGCGTGCAATCCAATCCCCCAATATTGACTTTTAAATAAGTCTGTTGCGGCGTGTAACCCTATCCTCCAATATGGACTTTTAATAAGTCTGTTGCGGCGTGCAACCCGATCCTCCAATATTGACTTTTAAATAAGTCTGTTGCGGCATGCAACCCGAACCTCCAATATGGACTTTTAATAAGTCTGTTGTGGCGTACAACCCGATACTCCAATATATCCATTTCAATCAATTCTTATGAAAGAAATTTCTAATAAATGCAATAATTAATATAAAATTATAAGACAACAACCATACAATAGTTATGATTTAATTATGAAACAAACAATGACAAATAGCAAGTTATTATGGAAATCAAGGAGAAAATAGGCAGTTTAATATTTAATATACTAAATGTCAAACAAAAATTAAGACACATAATTCAAATAGCATGTAACAATTAATGCAGCAATTCAAGAATTAATATTTGACAAAGAATAGGAGAGAAACAATTTTTATAACAATTAATTAGTGATTTAAAATAATTTATGATTTTTCAAGTAAGTAGGCAAACAATTAATTTGACGACGTATAGACACTCGTCACCTCGCCTATACGTCGTTCACATGCATTTCACATAACAAATAATTTAAGGGTTCTATTCCCTCAAGTCAAGGTTAACCACGACACTTATCTCGCTTTGCAATTCCAATCAATTACTCGACAACAACTTTTCCTTTTAAATTTGTCTCCAAAAGTTTCAAATCTATTCATAAATAATTCAATATACTCAATACGAATCATAGGAATGAATTCCATATGAATTTACTAATTTTTCGGATAAAAATTCAAAATTTATTAAAATATTCGACTGTGGGACCCACGTCTCAAATCTCGAAAAAACTTACGAAATTCGAACACCCGTTCCGATACGTGTCCAACCATACAAATATCAAATTCCGATGTCAAATGGACCTTCAAATCTTAAATTTTCGTTTTTGGAAGATTTTATAAAAATCTAATTTTTCTTCCATAAATTCACGGATTCATGATATAAATGAGTATGAAATCATGAAATATAATCAATATAGGATAAGGAATACTTACCCCAATATTTTCCCATGAAAATCGCCAAAGAATCGCATTACCCGAGCTCAAAAATTAGAAATGGTTGAAAATGGGTCGAAACCCCATTTCCAGAACTTAAGTTCTGTTTTTCAGATTTTTATTCATCGCGATCGTGGAAATTCATTCGCGATCGCGTAGAACAAAATTTGCCCAGGTTTGTTTAACACTACGCGATCACGTATAAGGCCATGCGATCGCAGAGAATAATTTCTCAGCCTTACGCGATCGCATACAGGTTTATGCGATCGCGTAGCACAATTTTGATGCTTCAGCTTCTGCTTCTTTCCTTCTTCGCGATCGCAACTTTAAGCTCGCGTTCGCAGCGCACTGGGAGCTATCCTTTCGTGTTCGCATGCCTATATTCGCGAACGCGAAGAGTAAAACTCACGGCTTAAAATTTTCTCTTCGCGATCGCAGGAATGGCTTCGCGATCGCGAAGCACAATGCACCAGATGACAGCAGAAGCTCAAAAACCAGATTTTCTAAGTTCAAAATCATCCCGTAGCCTATCCGAAACTCACCCGAGCCCTCGGGGCTCCAAACCAAACATGCACCCAAGTCCTAAAATATCATACGAACTTGATCGAGTGATCAAATCGCCAAAATAATACCTGGAACTACGAATCAGACATCAAATCAAAGGAAGTTTTCCAGAAAACTTTAAAACTTATATTTTCACAGCCGGACGTTCGAATCGTGTCAAATCAACATCAGTAATTTCTTAAATATCATTAAGCTTTTACGCTTTTAACTTTTAATCAGAATTCCATATCTCGGGCTAGGGACCTCGGAATTCGATTCTGGGTATACGCCCAAGTTTCAAATCATGATACGAACCTACAAGAATTGTCAAAACACTGATCTGAGTCCGTTTGCTCAAAATGTTGACCAAAGTCAACTTAGTTGAGTTTTAAAACTCCATTTCACATTTTAATCCATTTTTCTCATGAAAACTTTCTTGAAAATTGTACGGACTGCGCACGCAAGTCGAGGAACGATAAATGGTGCTTTTTGAAGTCTTAGAACACATAATTACTTATTAAATTTAAAGATGATATTTTGGGTCATCACATTCTCCACCTCTAAAATAAATGTTCGTCCTCGAACGGAGTTAGAAAAAAGTATCTGAGCTGGTGAATAAGTGTGGATATTTACTCCGCATGTCCGACTCGGACTCCCAGATAGATGCCTCTACCGGCTGACCTCTCCATTGCACCCGAACTGAAGGATAACTCTTAGACCTCAACTGTCAGACCTGCCGGGCTAGAATAGCCACCGGCTCCTCCTCGTAAGTTAAATCTTTGTCCAATTGGACTGAGCTGAAATCTAACACGTGGGACGGATCACCATGATATTTTCGGAGCATAGATACATGGAACACCGGATGAACCACTGATAAACTAGGTGGTAATGCAAGCCTGTAGACTACTTCACCCACCCTTTCAAGAATTTCAAAGGATCCAATATACCTAGGGCTCAACTTGCCCTTCTTTCCGAACCTCATTACACCTTTCATAGGTGAAACTCGGAGCAATATTCTTTCTCCAACCATGAATGCAATATCACGAACTTTACGGTCGGCATAACTCATTTTCCTAGACTGAGCTGTGCGAAGTCGATCCTGAATAATCTCGACCTTATCCAAGGCATCTTGTACCAAATCGGTACCCAATAACCGAGCTTCTCCCGGTTCAAACAAGCCAACTGGCGAACGGCATCGCCTTCCGTATAATGCCTCATATCGAGCCATCTGAATGCTCGGCTGGTAGCTATTATTATAAGCAAAATCCGCAAGTGGCAAGAAATGATCCCAAGAACCTCCAAAGTCTATAACACAAGCGCGAAGCATATCTTCCAATATCTGAATAGTATGCTCTGACTGTCCGTCTGTCTGTGGATAAAATGCTGTACTCAACTCCTCCCGCGTGCCTAACTCATGCTGTACAGCCCTCCAGAAATGTGAGGTAAACTGCGTACCTCGATCTGAAATAATAGACACGGGCACACCGTGAAGGCGGACAATCTCACGAATGTAAATTTCAACTAACCTTTCTGAAGAATAGGTAACTGCCACTGGAATGAAATGTACTGATTTGGTTAACCTGTCCACAATGACCCAAACTGCGTCAAATTTTCTCTGAGTCCGTGGGAGTCCAACAACAAAATCTATAGTGATACGCTCCCATTTCCATTCAGGAATTTCTAACTTCTGAAGCAAACCACCAGGTCTCTGATGCTCGTACTTAACTTGCTGACAATTCAGACACCGAGCTACATATGCAACTATATCCTTTTTCATTCTCCTCCACCAATAATGTTGCCGTAAATTTTGATACATTTTGGCGGTACCTGGATGAATAGAATACCTGGAACTGTGTGCCTCTTCAAGAATTAATTCACGAAGCCCATCCACATTAGGCACACAAATACGAACCTGCATTCGCAGAACTCCATCTTCCCCCACAGCAACCTGTTTGGCATCATCGTGCCTCACCGTGTCCTTAAGGTCAAGTAAATGAGGATCATCATACTGCCTCTCTCTGATGCGCTCATATAAAGAAGACCGAGGGACTGTTCAAGCTAGAACCCGACTGGGTTCTGAAACATCTAACCTTACGAACTGATTAGCCAAAGTCTGAACATCTACAGTTAATGGCCTCTCACTAACCGGAATATACGCAAGACTGCCCATACTCACAGCCTTTCTACTCAAAGAATCGGCCACCACATTGGCCTTTTCGGGGTGATACAAAATGGTGATATCATAGTCTTTCAACAACTCTAACCATCTTCTCTGCCTCGAATTAAGATCATTTTGTTTGAACAGTTGCTGAAGGCTACGATGATTAGTAAATACCTCACACGAGACACCGTAGAGGTAATGCCTCCAAATCTTCAACACATGAACAATGGCTGCCAGTTCTAAGTCACGAACATGATAATTCTTCTCGTGAACATTCAACTTCCGTGATACATATGCAATTACCCTGCCATATTGCATTAATACTGCACCAAGCCCAATGTGAGATGCATCACAATATAATATATACGATCCTGAACCTGTGGGTAATACCAACACTGGCGCCGTAGTCAAAGCAGTCTTGAGTTTCGAAAAACTCAACTCACACTCGTCTGACCATCTAAATGGGACACTTTTCTGGGTCAGTCTGGTCAATGGGTTTGCTATAGATGAAACCCTTCCATGAACCGACGATAATAACCTGCTAAACCGAGGAAACTCCGAATCTCTGTAACTGAAGTAAGTTTAGGCCAATTCTGAATAGCCTCAATCTTCTTAGGATCCACCTTTATGCCTTCTACCAATACAACATGCCCCAAAAAGGCAACTGAGTCTAACCAAACCTCACATTTTGAAAACTTGGCATATAACTGATTATTCTTCAAAGTGTGAAGCACACTTCGAAAATGCTGCTCATGCTCCTCTCGACTGCTGGAGTAAATCAAGATATCATCAATGAATACAACCACAAACGAATCCAAATAAGGCTTGAACACCCGATTCATCAAATTCATAAATGTTGCTGGGGTATTTGTCAACCCAAATGACATCACTAGGAATTCGTAATGCCCAGACCGAGCCCAAAAAGCTGTTTTAGGGACATCAGATGCCCTAATCTTCAACTGATGGTAACCAGACCTCAAATCGATCTTCAAAAATACCTTGGCACCCTAAAGCTGATCAAATAAGTCATCAATTCTTGGCAGCGGATAATTGTTTTTGATAGTGGCCTTGTTCAACTGCCGATAATCTATACACATCCGCATAGAGCCATCTTTCTTCTTTACAAATAATACTGGTGCACCCCAGGGCGAGACACCGGGTCTAATGAATCCTTAATCAAGCAAGTCTTGCTGCTCCTTCAATTCTTTTAACTATGGCGGGGCCATACGGTATGGTGGAATAGAAATGGACTAAGTGCCCAGAGCAAAATCAATATAGAAGTCAATATCTCTGTCGGGTGGCATCCCCGGCAAATCTGCAGGAAATACTTCTGAAAATTCACGAATAACTGGTACTGAGTCCATAGAAGGAACATCCGCACTGGGATCGCGAATATAAGCCAAATAGGCTAGATACCCTTTCTTTACCATACGCCGAGCTTTCATATAAGAAATAACCCTGCTGGCAGAATGACCAGGGTTTCCTTTCCACTCTAACTGAGGTAACCCCAGCATAGCTAGGATCACTGTCTTGGCATGACAATCCAATATAGCATGATAAGGGGACAACCAATCCATACCCAAGATGACATCAAAATCTACCATATCAAGAAATAGAAGATCCGTACTAGTCTCAAGATTACCAATAGTAACCACACACGAACGATAGACATGATCTACTGCAGCAGAGTCTCCCACCGGTGTAGATACACATACAGAAGCACTCAGAGAATCACAAGGCACAACCAAATATGAAGCAAAATAGGAGAACACATAGGAATAAGTAGATCCTGGATCAAATAGAACTGAAGCATCTCTATGGCAAACTGGAATAATACCTGTGATCACAACATCAGATGACTCGGCCTTAGTCCTAGCTGGAAAAGTAGAAAATCGGGGTGGGGCCCCACCACTCTGAACTGCGTCCCTGGGACGGCCTCTAACTGGCTGGCTTCCACCTCTAACGGTCTGACCTCCACCTCTTATGGCCTGACCTCCACCTCTAATGTCCTGACCTCTACCTCTAATGGCCTGACCTCTACCTCTAGCTTCCTGACCCCTACCTCTAGCTGGCTGAGTAGGCGGTGAAGCAACCGGTGCCGGTATGATGTCACGAGAATCTTGCCGAGATCTGTTACCCTCCAATCTAGGGCAATACCTCCTGATGCGACCAATGTTCCCATACTCATAACACCCATCCTGATGCCGTGGCTGCTGAAGCTAATCCAAATGGGCCAGATAATCACTGTATTAACTCTAGAGAGGCGGTGCACTGATAGGAGCTGAATGTGCACTAAATGCTGGATGTCCATAGTAAGGCATAATAGGACCGTGACTCCCTAAAGCACCGGGAGATGCATGAAGTGCTGAATGAAACGGTCTGGGAGGATGACCCCTACCAAAATTACCCCTGCTTCCAGACCACCACCGAAACCACCGAACTGACGAGGCCTCTTATTATACCTCTGCCCTCTCTCTTGTGCAAGAACCATCTCGATCCTCCTTGCATCATTAGTAGCCGCCTGAAAAGAAATATCACCTCCGGTCTCCTTGGCCATCTGAAGTCTGATAGGGTGAGTGAGTCCCTCAATAAACCTCCTCACTCTCTCTTCCTCAGTAGGTAGTAAAAGGAAAACATGACGGGCCAAATCCACAAAACGAGACTCATACTGAGTAACAGTCATACTGCCCTGCTGTAGACGCTCAAATTGCTTTCGGTAATCCTCCCTCAGTGTGATAGGAAGGAACTTCTCCAGAAATAGCTGAGAAAACTGCTCCCAGGTAAGTGCAGGCGATCCGACTGCTCGGGTCAATGTATAATATCTCCACCACCTCTTGGCGGAACCCATCATCTGAAATACAACAAAATCAACCATATTGGTCTCAACTATACCCATGTTTCGCAGCACCTCGTGGAAGCGTTCAAGATAATCCAGTGGGTCCTCAGAAGGTGTACCACTAAAGTGAACTGTAAAGAGCTTAGTAAACTTATCCAGTCTCAATAAGGCCTCAAAAGACATGGCAGGCCTATCACCAGTCTGTGCCGCAACAACTAGCTAAACTACCCCAACTGGCGGGGCTGCTGGAGCCTGATTCTGGGGAGCCATCTGCTCCGGAGCAGGAGTAGTGGGAGTTTGTGCTCCTCCCCCAGCCTGTGAGACGGCTGGTACCACTAGAAATATACCATTCTAGGCCACGCCCTCCATAAGACTTACCAAACGGACTAGAGCATCCTGAAGTATTGGAGTGGCTATGAATCCTTCCGGGACCTGAACTGGTCCAACTGGTACATTCTGAACTGGAACTTCCTCCTGAAGATCCATATGAGGTTTTATAACAGGTGCAGTTGCTCGAGCTCTGGATTGAGCTCTACCTCTGCCTCTACCTCGACCTCTAGCATGACCTTGGCCTCGACCTCTACCCCTGGCCATAGTTGCCACCGGGGGTTCTGGTCCCTGTCCATCGGTAGAGGTATTACGTGTTCTCACCATCTGCGAAAGAATAAAAGTAGAATGATTCAATCATCGATGATAGAATAAATTCACATGACAGAATAAGAAAAACGTGATATTGTTCCTAAACTTTATAGCCTATGATAGATAAGTACAGACGTCTCCGTACTGATCCTCAGACTCTAATAAGCTTGCTCGTGACTCGTGAGACCTATGTAACCTAGTGCTCTGATACCAACTGTCACGACCCGAAATTCCCAACTTCGGACCGCGATAACGCCTAACATTTCACTTGCTAGGCAAGCCAACGTTAGAATAATATTAACTAATTTTTAAACAATTTTATTTATTTATTAATAATAAAGAACGATTGCGGAAGTAAAGTCTGAAATAGTGAATAATCCATAAAAAAAATAACGGTGCCTAAATACCATCCCGGAATTTGGTGTCACAAGTGTACGAGCTTCTAAAATAATACAAATAAGGGCCTGAATAAAATAAAACTGTCTGGAAATAAACACACAACCAAAGTAAAATAGACGGGGACTTCAGAACTGCGGACGTCGTGCAGTTATACCTCAAGCCTCCTCTGAGTAGCTGAAATCCGAGCAAGTCTATGGTACGTCGCTAGGACCAACTGCAAAATCTGTACAAGAAGTGCAGAGTGTAGTAATAGTACAACCGACCCCATATACTGGTAAGTACTGAGCCTAACCTCGACGAAGTAGTGACGAGGCTAAGGTGGGTCACTTACATTACCTGTACGCAATATTAGTAACAACAACAATAATAAAAATAAATCAGGGAACTCATTTATAATAATTAAAGCCAATTCAGCAGTCATAATAATTATCATTTCCATCAATTCTGTTGCAGCGTGCAACCTACTCTCACAATATATTCACATTTAATTATATTGCAGCGTGCAACCCACTCTCACAATATATTCACATTCAATTCTGTTGCAGCGTGCAACCCGCTCTCACAATATATTCATTTTCAATCCTCTCATATAATTATTTTTAATCCAGTATATATATTGACTTTTAAATAAGTCTATTGCGGCGTGCAATCCGATCCCCCAATATTGACTTATTGCGGCATGCAATCCGATCCCCCAATAATGACTTTTAAATAAATCTGTTGCAGCGTGCAACCCGATCCTCCAATATGGACTTTTAATAAATCTGTTGCGGCGTGCAACCCGATCCTCCAATATTGACTTTTAAATAAGTATGTTGCGGCATGCAACCCGATCCTCCAATATGGACTTTTAATAAGTCTGTTGCGGCGTGCAACCCGATCTTCCAATATATCCATTTCAATCAATTCTTATAAAAGAAATTTTCAATAAATGCAATAATTAATATAAAATTATAAGACAACAACCATACAATAATTATGATTTAATTATGAAACAAACAATGACAAATAGCAAGTTATTATGGAAAGCAAGGAGAAAATAGGTAGTTTAATATTTAATGTACTAAATATCAAACAACGATTAAGACACATAATTCAACTAGCATGTAACAATTAATACAGGAATTCAAGAATTAATATTTGACAAACAATAGGAGAGAACAATTTTTCTAACAATTAATTCGTGATTTAAAACAATTTATGATTTTTCAAGTAAGTATGCAAATAATTAATTTGACGACGTATAGACACTCGTCACCTCACCTATACGCCGTTCACATGCATTTCACATAACAAATAATTTAAGGGCTCTATTCCCTCAAGTCAAGGTTAACCACGACACTTACCTCGCTTTGCAAATTCCAATCAATTACTCGACCACAACTTTTCCTTTTAAATTTGTCTCCAAAAGTTTTAAATCTATTCATAAACAATTCAATATACTCAATACTAATCATAGGAATGAATTCCATATGAATTTATTAATTTTCCGGATAAAAATACGAAATTCATTAAAATATTCGACAGTGGGACCCACGTCTCAAATCTCGAAAAAACTTACGAAATTCGAACACCCGGTCCGATACGAGTCCAACCATACAAATATCAAATTCCGATGTCAAATGGACCTTCAAATCTTAAATTTTCGTTTTTGGAAGATTCTATAAAAATCTGATTTTACTTCCATAAATTCACGGATTCATGATATAAATGAGTATGAAATCATAAAATATAATCAATATAGGATAAGGAATACTTACCCTAATGTTTTCCCGTGAAAATCGCTCAAGAATCGCCTTACCCGAGCTAGAAAATTGGAAATGGTTGAAAATGGGTCGAAACCCTATTTCCAGAACTTAAGTTCTGTTTTTTAGATTTTTATTCATCGCGATCGCGGAAATTCGTTCGCGATCGCGTAGAAAATTTTGCCCAGGTTTGTTTAACACTACTCGATCGCGTATAAGGCCATGCGATCGCAGAGAACAATTTCTCAGCCTTACACGATCGCGTTCAGGTTTATGCAATCACGTAGACAATTTCGGTGCTACAACTTCTGCTTCTTTCCTTCTTCGCGATCGCATCTTTGAGCTCACGTTCGCAGTGCACTAGGAGCTAGCCGTTCGCGTTCGCATGCCTATCTTTGCGAACGCGAAGAGTAAAACTCACGGCTTAAAATTTTCTCTTCACGATCGCAAGAAGGGCTTCGCGATCGCGAAGCACAATGCACCAGATGACAGCAGAAGCTCAAAAACCAAATTTTCTAAGTTTAAAATCATCCCGTAGACTATCCGAAACTCATCCGAGCCCTCGGGGCTCCAAACCAAACATGCACCCAAGTCCTAAAATATCATACGAACTTACTCGAATGATCAAATCACCAAAATAACACCTAAAACTACGAATCGAACATCAAATCAAAGGAAGTTTTCAAGAAAACTTTAAAACTTATATTTTCACAACCGGACGTCCGAATCACGTCAAATCAACTCCGATTCTTACCAAATTCGGCAGAGAAGTCATAAATATTATAGTGGACCTATACCGGGCTTCGAAACTAAAATATGGACCCTGGCTTAATAAATCCAACATCAATAATTTCTTAAAAATCATTAAGCTTTCAAGCTTTTAATTTTTTATCAGAATTCCATATCTCGGGCTAGGGACCTCGGAATTCGATTCCGGACATACGCCCAAGTCCTAAATCACGATACGGACCTACTGGAAATGTCAAAATACTGATCCGAGTCCGTTTGCTCAAAATGTTGACCAAAGTCAACTCAGTTGAGTTTTAAAACTCCATTTCATATTTTAATCCATTTTTCACATGAAAACTTTCCGAAAACTTGTATGGACTGCGCACGTAAGACGAGAAATGATAAATGGTACTTTTCAAGGTCTTAGAATATAGAATTACTTGTTAAATTTAAAGATGATATTTTGGGTCATCACACTGGTCTAATGGTAGGGAACCGCCAAGTGCAATCCCTGGGTTCCCTGAGTTGATCCCCAGGTCAAGTGAGGCTAACAACGCCCCTGTGCCCAACCCATTTATCCTATGCGGGTACCCTCTAATGCCGTTTTACGATCCCAAAATTCCTTCTGTGGTTCGTCCCCAGGCGCCGGCTTCAAAGGCACCGCCAGCAATGTTCTCTGCAGCACCAATCTGCGCCACAACACAACTAACTTTACCACGGCCATATGTTGAGCCTCCAATGTTCACCTTTTAGGGTCCACAGTTTCAACCAGAAATAACATATGTGACCCGTACTCCTTTACTCAACCTCCGCAATATGATTTCTCGGTGGAGCAAGAAAGGGCTATCAAGAATCCCGAGCAAGAGGAAATAACTCGGAAGATGAAGATCCTGGAACAAAGTTTGAAAAATATGCAAGGTCTGAGTAGCCAAAAGAGTGTTTCATACTCCGATCTGTGTGTGTTTCCCAATGTTCACTTGCCAGTTAGTTTCAAAATGCTAAAATTTGAAAAGTACGACGGGCACAGAGACCCAGTCGCTCATCTGAAACGATATTGTAACCAGTTGAGGGCTGTTGTTGGAACACAAGACCTGCTAATGGCCTATTTTGGAGAAAGCCTCACTGGAATTGCTTTTGAGTGGTATATGGATCAAGATATTACCCATTGGCATGTGTGGGACGATATGGCTCGAGATTTTGTCCGCCAATTCCAATATAATACGGACATCGCTCCCGACAGGAACTCTTTGTCTATTTTGAAAAAGAAAACCACGGAAAGCTTCCACGAATATGCTGTTAAATGGTGTGAGCAAGATGCCAGGGTTAAGCCTCCGATGGATGAAGCCGAAATGGTTGTAGTCTTTCTACATGCCCAAGAGGCGGATTACTTCCAGAACATGATGTCCGCTATGGGTAGGCCATTTGCTAAGGTTATCAAAATTGGTGAGTTGGTAGAAAATGGGTTAAAAACGGGCCGAATCTTGAGTCATGATGCCTTTAAGGCCACATCACAGGCCGTTCAGAGTGGTTCAGAGGGTTTGATGAACAGAAATTGAAGAGATGAGGAATTTGATCCGGCACTGAAGGCCATTGCAGCCATTGCCGAGATAGAAGAAAAGCCAAAAAACGACCGCCAAGCCTGAAAGTTCCCCATCAGATGGGAGTCTCGGTAGCCAGTCTTGCTATCCTTTCTGCGTTCGGATTATCTCAGGGTGTGATCCAGATGTTTTACTTTATTGTCTTACTTTCCGATGTAAACCCTTCTATCTTTAAAATTCAAAAAAAAAATCATCAAAATCAAATGAAATTAATATTTCATTGTCCAGTAATGTCTTTTCTTTATCTTGTCACTTTTCTTATTCTCTTTTCAGTTCTGTTAAATGAAGATCTCAATAACATGACATGCTTGCGGACTTCATGCCCAGATCCTAAAACGCTGTCAAACTACGAAATAATGAATCAAGAATCAGAATGCAATGAAGATAAGTTTAAGGAAATAAAACAAAGACTCGGAACAACTGAAGGAAAATTGGTTCCAGAATAGAAAGATCCATACATGGTAATGAGAAAACTGCAAAAAGAGAGCGCTGTACCTGGGAAACATCGAAAGAAATGTCCTTGAAACAACTGTCGATGCAGGTACAGTCAAAAGGTATTATGTTTGATCCTCTATATAGCATAAATGCTCCGATTGGAATGACTAAGGCTTTCTTTCTCGCTATCCAAATACTATTAACCCTTTTGCCAACCCTTTGAGTTAGTTACTTTTCTTTGATTACCCTTTTTGGAACTGAAAGTATTAAAAAAAAGAAAAAAAAGGAAACCAAAAACAATAGACAAAAAGAAAATGAAATGAAAAATGAAAAAAAAGAAAGAGGAAAGGAAAAAGAAAGAGAAAAGAAAACAAAAATAGAAGAAAAAGAAAAAAACAAAAGAAAATGAAAAAAACAATATTCCTCGAACTACGTTCGACTTGATTCCGAAAGGATACGTAGGCAGCCTCTTTTTGGGATTCAGTCACACCAAAATAAAATCCACATTTTCCCAAAGTTGAAACTGGGCAGAAGTTATAACGGTTCGACGATGGTTCCACCTGAAAGGTTCCGAAGTTATAACCCGATCCAAAACCTTTTACCTAAATCCTTTTTAAGTACTTCTGATCAATCAACGAGAATGTTACTTGGATCTGTTGCCACCAAATGAGAGAAATAAAATGAGAGAGTTTTATCGGTGAAAACCCTCACGGGCACCATAAGGCGATGATAAGCAGAGAAATTGAAAATGAGAGAGTCTTGTTAGTGAAAACTCGCAAAGAGCACTATAAGGCGACAATGAGAAGAGAAATGAGAGAGGTCAGCTGGTGAAAACCCGCAAAGGGCACCACTGATCGAAAAGAGGATACTCACAACCATCTACATCGACACAGTCCGAGACAAGCTTTCTCGGTTTCGAGGTAAAAGTTGTGATGAATTTCTGAAAGCTGAACAGTTTACACAGATCAGACATCTAGTCCAAGAGGCATGTCATGTTTATTGAAGTCCGCATGCATTCCAGATAAGTCCTTCTTCATTTTTCCCCAAAGGGATACCTCTCGTCCAAATCCACTTCTCCATTTCATTGTTTGCTTTTCTTTGAATCCCTTTCGGTCTAATTCTGTTATGAAGGTTAGACAAAGAAAGGATGGCAAGATTGATTTACAGGACTTTTGTTTGACACAAGCCAATATTCAAGAAGGTACCCAACCTCGGCAGGTGCATCGAGTCGACTTCGACTGGCCATGATGGCCGATGCTTTGAAATCAAAAACTCCTGAAAAGAAAGGAAATCAAAGTCAAACGCCCACAAAGGAAAAATAAAGTTAAAAAAGGTTAAGTCCCACGTGATTAACCGTCATGGTAAAGTTTTGGAAAATCCAGTTTCACCAGGGCCAGAAATGAAATCGGTCCTCGGGGAACAGGCAAGCAGTTGAGATCTTCATCAAAGAAGTCGGGCCGAGATCAAGTGACTGAAACGCCCAAGGCCACAAAATCAATTACTGTTTCAAACTGACAAACTGTTCTTTGTTTGAAAAAAAAGAAACATGTGTAATTAAAAGTAACCTTGCAAGAAGCAAGTGCAACTAAAAGAAACTGCACAAGGGCTAGAAAAAGCTTCGCAGCAACAACTCCCAAAAGGGAAGTCTTCTCCAAATTTTTTTTCCGCATTTACTCATTCTCTAAAATAATAAGAAAAGAAGAAAGGAAGAAATGATGATGAAAATTATAATTAAAAAAAAAACAAAAAACACACAAAAAAAGAGAGAAAACAAAGAAATTTCAAAATAATGGCAATATAGGGTCTCCAATACCTAGCTAAATTTTCCAACATAGGGTCTCCGCTCCCTAGTTGATAATTTTCTAACATAGGGTCTCCACTCCCTAATTGATACTAGTGTAGGGTCTCTACTCCCTAGTTGATGCCAATATAAGTTGATGCCAACATAGGGTCACCACTCCCTAGTTGATGCTAGCGTAGGGTCTCCACTCCCTAGTGGATGCCAGCATAGGGTCTCCACTCCCTAGTTAATGCCAACATAACTTGATGCCAACATAGGGTCACCACTCCCTAGTTGATGCTAACATAGGGTCTCCACTCCCTAGTTGATGATTTTCCAGTAGAGGGTCTCCACTCCCTGGTTGATGATGTTCCAACATAGGGTCTCCACTCCCTAGTTGATGCCAGCATAGGGCCTCCACTCCCTAGTTGATGATGTTCCAACATAGGGTCTCCACTCCCTAGTTGATGCCAACATAACTTGATGCCAACATAGGGTCACCACTCCCTAGTTGATGCCAACATAGGGTCTCCACTCCCTAGTTGATGATTTTCTAGCATAGGGTCTCCACTCCCTAGTTGATAATGTTCCAACATAGGGTCTCCACTCCCTAGTTGATGATGTTCCAACATAGGGTCTCCACTCCCTAGTTGAATCCAACATAACTTGATACCAGCATAGGGTCTCCACTCCTTAGTTGATGATTTTCTAACATAAGGTCTCCAATCCCTAGTTGATTTTATTTTAGACATAAGGTCTCCACTCCCTAGTCGTTTTTCCAACATAGGGTCTCCATTACCTAGTTGATGCCAACATAGGGTCTCCACTCCCTAGTTGATGCCAACATAACCTGATGCCAACATAGGGTCTACACTCCATAGTCGATGATTTTCCAACATAGGGTCTCCAATACCTAGTTGATTTTATTGTTAGATATATGGTCTCCACTCCCTAATCTCTATTTTCATAGGGTACACTAATCCAGACCTTTTATTGCTTTCAACAATGAAGTAGTATAAAGTTTTGTTACCAATAACTCACGAAACTTTCCTAGTGAAAACTGGGGCAGAAAAATTTCGTTTGTTTGTTTGTTTGTTTTGGTGTCTGAGCAGGTTTTTACCTCGAGGCACAAGGTTTGATATGACCAAAAAGATGTCTCAATCACAAAATAAAGAAAAGAAAGAGGAAGAAGTGAACTCAAAGTGCAGGAGCGGAGAAAAGATGTGGACTGCTCAAGACATGATTGAAGTCACAAGCTTTGCATGTCTCGCCTTGATCCGAAAAGCTGAAGAAGAATGAACAAGCACTTGCAGCTAACAAACATCAAGATTCATATTGGAGTCTGCATGAAGAACCAGCCAAGACTCAAGATCAAGCTTCAGAAGACCTAGGGATAGGAATCTTGTAACTCGTAGCTGGCAGGCTTAGTTAGTCTTTTTTCATTTTTGTTTTTGGTGTAATAAGGAGCTCAGCAAGCAGTAACAGCAGTGAAATCACAGTTTCTCGGTAGTCACCGCTACCAAAATTCCCAGAACTACACTGACCTGATTCCTTTATAGCCAAGGATATGTAGGCAACCTCCGAAGCAAGGTTTCAGTCAAACTTTTTCAAAATGCTTCCCATGGAGTATCAAACAGGCAAACATTATTCATGATTGCTCACTTTATCTTTGCCCAAAAACTCTTCATATTTCCGAGCAAAGAGGGGCAGCTGTGAGCACCTAATGTTTGCCCCACATAGGAAGTTACTCCTAAAAATAATTCAAAAATAATTTTAATTATTTTTATGAATTTTATAAGTTTTTATTTATTTATTTTGCATTTATTCGCATTGTTTATGCATGTTAGGAATATCGTAAATCATAAAAATCATAAAAAATGTTCAAATCTTAATTTCATAGCATTTTAGATTTTAAATTGCATTTTTGGATTTAATTGCATTGTTAAATGCATTATATAAATATCTAAAAACCCAAAAAAATACATTCTTAGGTTTAGTTAATTAATTAGGTCATTAGTCAATTAGTAAAATATATATAATAGTTTAGCCACACAAATTGGTTTTAATTAAAATTTGAGTCCAAATTGACTAATTTTGTAATTGTTTCAAGCCCAATCCACCTCATAGCCTGGCCCATACTCTTCTCTTAAAACACCCATCTCCCCACTCTATTAAAGGGAAGACCTCTCTTTCTAGAACATACACATACGGACCTTCCCCTTCTCCTTCTTCAATCTTTCGGCCGCCACCCCCATTCTCATCGATATACCTCACTCTTTCTCTTTTAATAAAGGCCAGTCGATATATACACATAAATCCACACTAGTCTGACTTTATTTGACACTCGCTAAAAGCTGAAAAAACTGAAGGAAACTTAGAATTCAAAAGAAGATTTGAAGAGAACCGATTTAAAAGCTCAACTTCTCTTCTTTCTGGATTTTCTTGATGCTGTGGATGTTGCTTTGGTGAGCTCTGTTGATTTTCGGTTTGTCATTTTAGCCTTTATTTGGCTTTCTCTTCTACAAACTTAATTCTAGAGAAATTAGGTATGTGTCTTATCACGTTTGTATTTTCAGCTTTGTCTTAATATGAAATCACAATTGGTACATACTAAATGCTTGTATTTCTGCTCATCTGAAGAATTGATTCATGTTTTAAGCTATGGCATAAAATTAAGCTGCTTTATGTTTATAGAATCTGTTAATGGTTCCTTTAAGTTCAGATTGTTGGGATAATATTTATTGTTGTTGCTTTGGGCCCTTTTCTGTATTTTGTTTTTTGTTCTATTTGAAAAATGCCATGAATTGTTTCTTTATAGATGTTTAACAGTTTGGATCTGTTCTTGTCAATTTCAGTATATGTCATTGAGATGTTACCTTATCATTAAATTCATCCTTGTTCTTTGCCTATTTCGTGTGAATTATCGTGAGTAAGTTGATGTTCATTTGTTATGATTAAGATCCCAGTGTTGACATTGTTGTTCCTTGTTTAGTCATAGGAATTAATAGTTTTTTTTTATTTATTTAGGTGGCTGTGGCTTTGAAACGAAATAGAGCCTAATTCGAATTCCTCATTCTTGTTTTCTATCGGTACAACTGACTTACTTCTAGCAAGAAAAAAAGCTTTCCCCATCCTTCACTTCCAAAAGCTTTAATTCAATTCAATCGTCTTTAAAGTCGGCATATGCTAAGGTTTTATCAGATGACCAAATGCAATTCTTACAATAATGGTTATTTTCGGAGCATGGAAGAGATATGGGAACTTATGAATGGAAGTCACGGTTAGGGGAATGTTTCTCTTTCTAAATTCTCCCTAAAAGAGCACGTAGCAACTATATCACATCAATTGTCACAAGTTGGTTCCTAAAGGATGTTCATTTGTTCAGTCATTTAATTGTGAACACTGTGTTGAATGTATCTATCTATTACACCTAATTTCCTATGGGGTACAACAAGCCTAAGATTTTATGAATCTTGAAACTGGGTCTTTGTTTAATCTCTTTTAAAATATAGCTGCTACGTTTTCTATTAATGAAGCTCCCAAAATATTCACTTTCAGTAGGCCCTAGGTTATGGAAGTTTACACATATCAGTATTCTGCAAAATATCTACTACTTTCAAATTGAGAAGTTTGCCTTAGACTAACTACTTAAACTCTTCCCTGTTAAAACATTTAAACTCCACGACCTTTGGTCCCTTACGAACAAACTCAGATAGTAGGAAAACTAATCCATTTATGAATATTCGTAGATTGCTTTAGGCACGCTTTTAATCTATTATCGTGATTATGTATACGTTCGCGTATCATAATCATAATTTTTTAAAATAAATCAAAGTACGCTTTCACGCGACTTTGGCAATTCTTCATTATTAATAAAGCGCGATTAATTGTGTACACATACGCGTGACATGATTTTAGTGCCCCAAATAAAACGGATTCACGCACATGTAATCCGTTTCAAAGATAAATTCATAATTCAATAATTAAAAGTGGTAAAAAGTAAATGTACATAGGTCCTAAAATAAGTAATTAAACAAATTAATTAAGCCAGGTATGATTAAAGCGACCGTGCTAAAATCACAAAATCTGGGAATGCCTAACACCTTCTCCCGGGTTAACAGAATTTTTTACCCGGTCTTCTGTGTTTGCAGACCAAAAATAGAGTCATTTTCCTAGATTTGGGATTCTAAAATAAACAGGTGACTTGGGACACCATAAATTATCCTAAGTGGCGACTCTGATTAAAATAAATAATCCAATTTCGATTAATTTAACTTTAATTGGAAAAACTCCTTGATCCCCTATCCCTCGGGAAAAAGGAGGTGTGACAGCTCTGGCGACTCCCTAGTTGATGAGGTTCCAATATAGGGTCTCCACTCCCTATTTGATGCCAGCATAGGGTCACCACTTCCTAGTTGATGCCAACATAGGGTCTCCACTCCCTAGTTGATAATTTTTCAGCATGGGGTCTCCGCTCCCTAGTTGATTTTTTTCCAACATAGGGTCTCCACTCCCTAGTTGATGCCAACGTAGGGTCTCCACTCCCTAGTTGATGCCAACATAAGTTGATGCCAGCATAGGGTCACCACTCTCTAGTTGATGCCAGCGTAGGGTCTCTACTCTCTAGTTGATGCCAACATAGGGTCACCACTCCCTAGTTGATGCAAGCATAGGGTCTCCACTCCCTAGTTAATGATTTTCCAGCATAGGGTCTCCACTCCCTAGTTGATGATGTTCCAACATAGGGTCTCTACTCCCTAGTTGATGCCGGCATAGGGTCTCCACTCCCTAGTTGATGATATTCCAACATAGAGTCTGCACTCCCTAGTTGATGCCAACATAGGGTCACCACTCCCTAGTTGATGCCAGCATGGGGTCTCCACTCCCTAGTTGATGATGTTCCAACATAGGGTCTCCACTCCCTAGTTGATGATATTCCAACATAGGGTCTCCACTCCCTAGTTGATCTCAACATAACTTGATGCCAACATAGGATCTCTACTCCCTAGTTGATGATTTTCTAACATAGGGTCTCCAATCCCTAATTGATTTTATTTTAGACATAGGGTCTCCACTCCCTAGTCGCTTTTCTATCATAGGGTCTCCATTCCCTAATTGATGCCAACATAGGGTCTCCACTCCCTAGTTGATAATTTTCCAATATAGGGTCTCCAATCCCTAGTTGATTTTATTATTAAATATAGGGTCTCCACTCCCTAATCTCTGTTTTCACAGGGTACACTAATCCCGACTTTTTATTGCTTTCAACAATAAAGTAGTATAGAGTTTTGTTACCAATAACTCACGAAAATTTTCTAGTAAAAACTGGGGCAGAAAAATTTCGTTCGTTTGTTTGTTTTAGTGTCTGAGCAGGTTTTTACCTCGAGGCACAAGGTTCGAGATGACCAAAAAGAAGTCTCAATCCCAAAATAAAGAAAAGAAAGAGGAAGGAGTGAACTCAAAGTGCAGGAGCGGAGAAAAGATGTGGACTGCTCAAGACATGATTGAAGTCACAAGCTTTGCATGTCCCGCCTTGATCCGAATAGCTGAAGAAGAATGTACAAGCACTTGCAGCTAACACACATCAAGATTCAGATCAGAGTCTGCATGAAGAACCAGCCAAGACTCAAGATCAAGCTTCAGAAGACCAAGGGATAGGAATCTTGTAACTCGTAGATGGCAGGCCTAGTTAGTCTTTTTTCATTTTTGTTTTTGGTGTAATAAGGAGCTCAGCAAGCAGTAACAACAACAACAGCAGTGAAATTACAGTTTCTCGGTAGTCCCAGCTACCAAAATTCCCAGAACTATACTGACCTGATTCCTTTATAGCCAAGGATATGTAGGCAACTTTCGAAGCAAGGTACGGTCAAACTTTTTCAAAGTGCTTCCCATGGAGTATCAAACAGGCAAAGATTGTTCATGATTGCTCAGTTTATCTTTGCCCAAAAATTCTTCATATTTCCGAGCAAAGTGGGGGCAGCTGTGAGCACCTAATTTTTGTCCCACATAGTAAATTACTCCTAAAGATAATTCAAATATAATTTAAATTATTTTTATGAATTTTAGAAGTTCTTATTTATTTATTTTGCATTTATTCTCATTGTTTATGCATGTTAGGAATATTGTAAATCATAAAAATTCTAAAAATGTGCAAATCTTAATTTCATAGCATTTTAGATTTTAAATTGCATTTTAGGATTTAATTATATTGTTAAATGCATTATATAAATATCTAAAAACCGAAAAATATGCATTCTTAGGTTAGTTAATTAATTAGGTCATTAGTAATATATATAAAATAGTTTAGTCACACAAATTAGTTTTAATTAAAATTTGAGTCCAAAGTGACTAATTTTACAATTGTTTCAAGCCCATCCCTTTAGAAGCCCAATCCACCCCATAGCCTGGCACATACTCTTCTCTTAAAATACCCATCTCCCCACTCTATTAGAGGGGACCCTAATTTGAACCTCTCTTTCTAGAACACACACACACGGACCTTCCCCTTCTCCTTCTTCAATCTTTCGGCCGCCACCCCCATTCTCATCGACATACCTCACTCTTTCTCTTCTAAAAAAGGCCAGTCGATACACACACATAAATTCACACTGATCTGACTCTATTTGACACTCGCTAAAAGTTGAAAAAACTGAAGGAAACTTAGAATTCAAAAGAAGGTTTGAAGAGAACCAATTTAAAAGCTCAACTTCTCTTCTTTCTAGATTTTCTTGATGCTGTGGATGTTGCTTTGGTGAGCTGTTGTTGATTTCCGATTTTTCATTTTAGCCTTTATTTGGCTTTCTCTTCTACAAACTTAATTCTAGAGAAATTAGGTATGTGTCTTCTCACGTTTGTATTTTCAGCTTTATCTTAATATGAAATCACAATTGGTACATACTAAATGCTTGTATTTCTGCTCGTCTGAAGAATTGATTCATGTTTTAAACTATGGCATAAAATTAAGCTGCTTTATGTTTATAGAATCTTTTAATGGTTCCTTTAAGTTCAGATTGTTGGGATAATATATATTGTTGTCGCTTTGGGCCCCCTTTTTTTTTTTTCTATTTAAAAAATGCCATGAATTGTTTCTTTATAGATGTTTCACGGTTTGGATCTGTTCTTGTCAATTTGAGTATATGTCATTGAGGTATTACCTTATCATTAAATTCATCCTTGTTCTTTGCCTATTTCGTGTGAATTATCGTTAGTAAGTTGATGTTCATTTGTTATGATTAAGATCCTAGTGTTGACATTGTTGTTCCTTGTTTAGTCATAGGAATTAATAGTTTTTTTTAAATTTAAGTGGCTTTGGCTTTGAAACGAAATAGAGGCTACATTTACAAAAAGAATAAAATGGCCAAAAATTAGAATTCTTAAATAAAAAGGGCTATTATTTAAAGATGAGACAAAATATTAGAACCTTACTAGCTAGTTTAAATTTGAAAAAATGATTAGCCTTTAAATCAGAGGACTGCGAGCTGTTATGTTAATATGAGCCCATTAAGAACAATGATGATGCACATATTCTCCAAATCTTCTTTTCATAATCTATGACCTTTCACATGTTATCTAAAATTTAGGAAAATTAATTGACTCATGAATATTCGTAGTTGCTTTAGGCACGCTCTTAATTAATTTATTATCGTGATTGTGTACGCGTTCGCTTGACATAATTACGATTCTCAAAATAAATCTAGGTACATGTTCGCGTGATTTTGGCCAAACAATCTTAATAGCAATAAAGTGTTATTAGTTGTGTACACATACGCGTGACATGACTTTGACATACCAAATAAAACGAGTACATGTACGCGTGACTCGTTTCAAGATAATTTCATAATTACGTATAATCAAGCAAATAAAAACGGTAAAAGGTAAAACGCACATAGGTTTTAAAACATGTAATAATCCATAATTAAAGCCAGGTATATGATTGTAAGGAGACCGTGCTAAAACCACGGAATCCGGGAGCGCCTTACACCTTCTCTCGGGTTAATAGAATTTCTTACCCGATCTCCTATGTTCGTGGACCGTAAGATAGAGTCAATTTCCTCGATTTAGGATTTAAAATAAACTGGTGACTTGGGACACTATAATTATCCCAAGTGGCAACTCTGAAATTAAATAAATAATTCCATTTCGAATAATGTCACTTTAATTGAAAAAATTCCCTATCCCGTACCCCTATCGGGAAAAAGGAGGTATGACAGCTCTGACAGCATATTAGGAGGTGTAAAAACTCCCATTTCGAGCTTGTTAATATGATTTTTACTTGGCTTTATTGATTGTTGATATTACTGTATTTTGTGGGCCTAATGTGCTAATTGCCGCTCATTTACCGCTTTGATATTATTTGAACTGTATTAAACTATCTTCTTACGCCTCGAATTTGATATGTGCTAATTTGACATTTTAATACAGTTCTGTCACGATCCAATTTTCCCCTCTGTGTGATGTCGTGACGACATCTAGTCTCTACAACTAGGTAAGCCTAATATTTTGCAGAATAATGAAATAAAATATAGATTTAACCAACTATTCAAAAATTATACAATAAATTCTAAAACCCGAAACATCGTGAATCACAAACTACAGAAGGAAAGATCTAGTGTCTCTATACATTAGAGTCTAACAAGAAAAAATACAGAAGATAATGGACATGGGAAAGAGTAGAAGGGGACTCCGAGGTCTGCGAACGCGGCAGATATACCTTGAAGTCTCCAAAACTGTCCCGGCTCACTGATAGTGCGGCTGATAAGGTGCACCTGGATCTGCACATGAAAAACATATGTGCAGAGAGTAGCATGAGTATACCACAATGGTACCCAGTAAGTGCCAAGCCTAATCTCGGTCGAGTAGTGACAAGGTCAGGTCAAGGCCCTACCGGAGTAAATATAATAACTTAAACAGTAAAAGATATAAATAAAATTTACAGTAACACGGTTAAAGAAATACTCGTTAATTTAACAGTTAAGGGATCTTTCGGCTCAGAACAAGGTAAACACAATGGGAAATCTCCCGGGATACTGTCCCATAATTTCGAATGAATATGCAGTACAGGGGGATCTCCCGGAATACGTCCGTAGTACCAAAGTAAATATGCAGTGCTGGAGAATCTTCCGGAATACGTCCGTAGTCCCAAAGTAAATATGCTGCGCTGGGGGATCTCCCGGAATGCGTCCGTAGTTCCAAAGTAAATATGCAGTGCTGGGGGATCTCTCGGAATATGTCCGTAGTCCCAAAGTAAATATGCAGTGCTGGAGGACCTCCCGGAATACGTCCGTAGTCCCAAAATAAATATGCAACGCAAGATGAAATGGCAGGTAAGGCATCGAGTTTTACAGTTCATACAGAACACAGATAAGGAAAGTAGGGACTTAACTAATCATGGCGCACAGAATGTCAGATAGGCAGTTAAAACACGTAAGCATGCTTCTCTAGTCTAAGCTAAACAATTAAGCGAATTAGTGCAATTTAATAAGGGAAAGACAAATTTATGATTTAGAAGGGAAAAACGGGATTTTTGCAATAATAGCCCATGTACGTACTCGCCACCTCACGTACACGGCGCCCACACCTCAATTAATATCAAACATCCTAAGGGGAAAGTCCCCAACACAAGGTTAGGCAAATCATTTACCTCGAACCAAGCTCAATCAATCGGTCACAATGCCTTTCCTACGAATATCCGGCTCCGAATGGCCCAAATCTAGCCAAAAGCAATTACATATCATAAATACAACAATAATAGACTCTTCTAATTAACGAAATCAACATTTTAACGAAAATTCTGAAATTAACTCAAAAATTGTCCGTGGGACCCACGTCTCAGAATCGGGTAAAAGTCATAAAATACGAACACTCATTCGCTCACGAGTCTAACCATATAAAATTTGCTCAAATCCGACCACAAATCCCCTTCAAACCTCGAAATCTTTGTTGAAGAAGTTCTTCCAAATATTTTCCAATTTCAACCCCAAAAATCCAAAATTAATGATAGATTAGTGAAATATAACCATAAAGGAGTTAAGAATCGTTACCCAATTGATATCTCTGAAAATCCCTCAAAATCTCGTCCAAATCCGAGCTCCCTATCTCAAGTTTTTGGTAAAATGGCAAAACCCCCCCGTTTTTGGAAACTTTAACACTGCCCAGCGATTCCTTAATCGCGATCGCGGAAATAGCCTTGTGATCCCGAAGAACAACTTTGTTGCTCCAGAAATTACTCTATGTGATCGCATAAAACACCACGCGAATACGATGCTCTGGTTCCCTTACTCATGCGATCGCGAACATCCGCACGCGTTCGCGATGAGCAAACCGCGTGGTCCAGCTTTGGTATACTTAACCCTACACGATCGCGGCCTTGTCTCTGCGTTCGCGAAGCACCACCTCACATCACTACGCGTTCATATGCCCATGTCCATGAACGCGAAGAAAAATTCCTTCCTCTGCCCCAGCTAAGCCTACGCGATCGCGGATCACCCCACGCGATCGCGTATAAGGAAACCAGAACTCAGACACCAGAAAACTTTAGCAACCTCCTAAGTCCAAAAATCGATCCGTTGGGCGTCCGAAACTCACCCGATGCCCCTGGGACCTCGACCAAACATACCAACAAATCCTAAAACACTATACGAACTTAGTCGAGCTCTCAAATCATATCAAATAACGCTAAAATCACAAATCACCATCCAATTCAAACTTAAAGAACTTAAAACTTCAAAATTCTACAACCGATGCCGAAACCTATCAAATCACGTCCGATTGACCTCAAATTTTGCGCACAAGTCATAGTCAACATTACGGACCTACTCCAACTTCCAAAATCGGAAAATGACCCCGATATCAAAAATACCACTACCGGTCCAAAACTCCAATAATTCGACTTTCACCATTTCAAGCCTAAATGAGTTACGGACCTCCAAAATATAATCCGGACACGCCCCTAAACCCAAAATCACCTAACGGAGCTAACGAAACCGACATAATTTCATTCCAGATTCGTATTCACATAGTTCCGACTACGGTCCAAATCCTAAGGCTTAAGCTTTCATTTAGGGACTAAGTGTCCCAAAACACTCCGAAACTCAAAACCAATCATCCCGGCAAGTCACAATAGCAGAAATAGATATGGAAAAAAGCAGTTATTAGGGGATCGGGGCTCTAATTCTTAAAATGACCGGCCGGGTCGTTACAAGTTCAAATAATATCAAAGAGGTAAATGAGCGGCAATTAGCACATTAGACCCACAAAATACAGTAATATCAACAATCAATAAAGCCAAGTAAAAATCATATTAACAAGATTGAATTCTTGAACCCTGAACCGGAGATTCTGGGTTGATTCCTCAGCAGAGTCGCCAGAGCTGTCACACCTCCTTTTTCCCGATAGGGGTAGGGGATAGGGAGTTTTTCTAATTAAAGTAACATTATTCGAAATGGGATTATTTATTTAATTTCAGAGTCGCCACTTAGGATAATTATGGTGTCCCAAGTCACCTATTTATTTTAAATCCCAAATCGAGGAAATTGACTCTATCTTACGGTCCGCGAACACAGAAGACCAAGTAAGAAATTCTGTTAACCCGAGAGACGGTGTGAGGCGCTCCCAGATTTCGTGATTTTAGCACGGTCGCTTTATAATCATATACCTGGCTTTAATTACGGATTATTACATGTTTTAGAACCTATGTGCATTTTATCTTTTACCGCTTTTATTTGCTTGATTATTCGTAATTATGAAATTATCTTGAAATGAGTCACGCGTACGTGTACTCGTTTTGTTTGGTATGTCAAAGTTATGTCACGCGTATGTGTACACAACTAATAACACTTTATTGATGTTAAGATTGTTTGGCCAAAGTCACGCGAACATGTACCTGGATTTATTTTGAGAATCGTAATTATGTCACGCGAACGTGAACACAATCATGATAATAAATTAATTAAGAGCGTGCCTAAAGCAACTACGAATATTAATGGGTCAATTAATTTTCCTAAATTTTAGACAACATGTGAGAGGTCATAGATTATGAAAAGAAGATTTGGAGAAGATGTGCATCATTGTTCTTAATGGGCTCATATTAACATAACAACTCGTAGTCCTCTGATTTAAAGGCTTACTGTGAGCATGTAATTTTTACCTTACCCAAAATATTCCTACAAAATTAATGAATAAATTAGTCCTATTTATTTTTAGATTTTTTTAAGGATTTCTTTTGGTGTTTGTTTGGAATTATTTGCATTTTTAGTCGCATCTTTTTATTTTTAAAGTTATGAAAACTAACAAAAAATATTTAAACCTTCATCATATTGCATTGTTAGGTTTTTAATTTAATTCAATGTCTAAGTACATAATTAATTACTCCATTAAAAGAAAATCACAAACAAATTATTTGTTTTGACATTTTTAAGTTTTAGTATTATATTAGCAATTTTTCTTTTTAAATCTAAGATTGACTAATTATGTAAATAATATAAATAGATAGTTGGTTTAATTTTACAAATTAAGGTAATTTAGTATTTGTTTAAATTAAATAGATTTTAAAGAATTAATTAAACAAAGTGGGGTTTAAATTAGCCTAAATTGGAGTGGGCCAGGGTAAAAAACTAGCCCAATCCCCCGAAATCTAGCCCAATCACCGAAGCCCAAATACCCCAGAACCGGTCCGCCCCATCACTAAACCAAATGACTCCGTTTAGGTGCCAGGCGATCCTGGCCGTTCATCTTCATAAGATTAACGGCTCGGAACTCGCCTGCCATTTTGTATATAAATGTCCAAATGACTCCTACCCCCCCATTTCATCATACCCCCCCCCCCACATATCTCTCTAACCCTATCGACGACTTCGTCTCTCATCTCTCTAATCAAACCCTAGCCGCCCCTATACGCTCCTCTCACGCCGTCGCCAGAAATCGCCCTACGGCGGCGGTGGACCTCCAAAGCCATCCAAACTTACCCTACATATTCTCTTCATCCTCTAGAATCCCACCATGACAACTGATTCCCCCAAACCCCACCAAAATCAACAAATTTTAGATCTTAGATCCCAGAAACCCTAACCCCGCCGCTGGAAATCCCCTACGGCGGTGGTGGACCTCTAAAACCACCCCAAACTCACCCCATACCCTCCTCTCATCCTCCTAAACCTCATCTTACCAAACAAATTCCTAAAATCTCCATCAATAATCCTAGATTTGTCAAAACCCTACCTAGTCCGTCTAAAGATCCTCAGGCCAAGAACTTCTTTCACGGGTCTCAGATCCCAGATAGGAGTCTTGGCATGAGGGTTTTTTCACGGTTAGACCCATTTAATTTTGTTTTTTTGCTATTTTTTCTGTTATTTACGCATTTTCATTTTTTTTTGTTATTTTCGCATTTTTTTTAATTATTTTTGTTATTGTTTCCGCATTTTTTATTTATTCTGTTATTTTCCTTTATTTACGCATTCTATTTTTTTTATTTCTGTATTTATTTTTTTTAATTATCATTGTTCGTTATACTCTGTTATAATTAATTAACTAATTAAATCGGACTTAATTAAAAATATACAAAATCAGGGCTTAAATATATCCTATTAATTTTTACATCATTTGTTATTTCGTTTGCATTAATTAATTAGTTAAAACGGATTAATCAGTGTTAAGTTTATTTTTTATTTTTTTGCTTACTGTTGTATTTTATTTTCTGTTATTTATTTTTAAATTAATTGGGCCTGGCTGAATAGACATGCATATAGCTTTGTTATTTTATTATTGGTTATTTATTTTTTATTATTATTGGGCCTGGCTAAATAGACGGGCCCATAACTTGGTTAAATATTTTAGAGCCCAAGCTCTTCAGGCCAAGAGTCACCTGACTCAGGCCCAGAACCAATCTGGTTTTGAGGTAATTCCAAGACCCTTAAGGGTCGATTTTGGAAACCTAATTCTAAAATTAATTCAGAAGGTACTAGAACTTTCTAGAATAGGGACAACTGTCCCAATACTGATTAGGAAAATAGGAATAAGATCCAAAAATATCTAGAATCTGGACACTTGTCCATTTTCTGAGATAAAGAAGGTACTAAAAATTGGACAGCTGTCCATTTCTGTTAAGAAGATGCCATTTTCCCTAATTTATAGGGAATTCTGACAGATTCTTTGTACCTTGATTCTTATCCCTTTTCACCTCCTCACTATATAAATATATTCTTCCCATTTCATTAAAGAGGATAGATTTTGAGTGACAATATACACACAGAAATCTCTGCACTGCCTGAAAGAAATTTTCCTTTCATCCTTAAGAGAATAAACTTCTTTTCTTTTCTTAGAATCGGTCTTGATCTTTCAGAATCAAAAAATATCTTCCTATTTTTGAAATCTGGTTTCATTGCTGCTGCTTTGCTTCAAAGTTTATTTAGAGACTTATTTTCTTACTATTTTCATTTCTCTTGCTGCTGTCAAGGTACTTCCTTGACAATGTAAATTTTCATTCTTTTTGCTGTGAAGTTTCATTTACTGTTTATAAAGTGTGTGGTTGGTTTGAATGTGACTGGATATTTTAAGCTAAGTTATCACCCAAATGATGCCGGTAGAGTGATATATCATATGTAAATTCCTGAAGGATTAATTATCTAGGCAATTTAGGTGGTACTGTTAAAATGTCAGCAAATTGTGAAATAAGTTTAAAGCTTTGTGTTCATTAGATCTGTATGCAATAGTGAGAATAAGAGAAAAAACAGTCCAAAAAATTTGTTTAAGTAATAACAAGCAGATTTTTATGACTGTTCAGTTAGCCAAAACAAGAAATGTAATAATTTTGTTTTTTTACATCTTCTTATGCTATAGACCCGCTTGATATTTTAGCCATTTACTACTATTTTTTTAGTGATTAAATATAATAACTCAAATTTGTATGAAACTGGGTTGTTCACAAGATAATTAATGTAGCAGGCTTTGATACAGTTACAGGCCCAAACCAATTGGATCCCTGAAACTGTATTTTAGATTTTAGTTTTTAAATTAAACAAATACTTTGATTAAAGATAATCACTTTAAGATTTTCAAATATAAATGAGTTTTAAACTTAGCATTTTAAATGAAAAACTTAGGCAAATCAGTAGGAAATTTAGTCAAGTTTAAATAGATTTCGATTTGTTATTCAAAGATCCTTTTACTTCTGCTTTAAAGTATATACAAAAGATAGGTAAATTTTACATATGTCAATACCAATGTTAAATTCAAACTCATTCAAATAAATATGCATTGGGCCAGAGTCATTCAGACTTATTACTAGTCCCAAACCTCTTAATTAAATGTATTTAACTGATTAGATGCTTAATTGGGTCAGAGTCCAATTGGACTCAAACAGACCCAAATTCTTTTCCAATTAATTCAGTGGTATGGTCCAAACAATGGACAATATAATCATGGGCCAGAGTCTATTTGGATTCAGTCCTTATCAGGCCTCAAACTTCTAAAAAATCTGGGCCTGATAGGCAGTTTGTAGATAAGCTGCCCTATTAGATACAAACAAATATGTAACATTAGTGTTGAACCTTTATACCTAGATATACGATATAGTATTAGAAACGTAGGCATGACTTTAGGTACTCATACTTAAATTAATTATTACAATTATGTACACGCATGCATGACATCGTTGTGATACCAAAATAAACCAAGGTACATGTTCGCGTGACCATGGTCAAACACTCTTAGTAAATAAAATGCCTTAATCAAATACTCGTAGAAATGCTTTTAGGCGCGAATTTTAAACTACTATCGTGGTTGCGTACATGTTCGCGTGACGTGATCTCGATTTTCAAATAAATCCAAGGTACGCGTTCGCGCGACTTTGACTATTTTTCTTAAATAAACCAAATGTCGTGAGTTGTGTACACATACGCGTGACATGATTTTTGACATACCAAACTAAACGGGTATACGTACTCGTAACTCGCATTAAGGTAATCCTTTAGATAAATCAAGTAATTAAAAGCAGTAAAGGATAAATACACATAGGTCCTAAAATGAGTAATTAGATCAAATAAGCCAAGTATGAATCATTAAGCGACCGTGCTAGAACCACGGAATTCGGGATTTTCTAATACCTTCTCCCGGGTTAACAGAATTCCTTACCCGGTCTTCTGGTTCGCAGACTTTTAACGGAGTCAAATTTCCTCGATTTGGGATTTAAAATAAACCGGTAACTTGGGACACCATAAATTATTCCAAGTGGCGACTCTGAAATTAAATAAATAATCCCATTTCGAGTAATGTCATTTAAGTTCGAAAAACTCCCTTATCCCTATACCATTCGATAAAAAGGAGGTGTGATAGCTCTGGCGACTCTGCAGGGGATCGAACCCAGAATCTCTGGTTCAGGGTTCAAGAATTCGTGCTTGTTAATATGATTTTTACTTGGCTTTATTGATTGTTTATATTACTGTTTTTGTGGGCCTAATGTGCTAATTGCCGCTCATTTACTGTTTTGATATTATTTGAACTGTACTAAACTATTTTTTAACGCCTCCCTTCTGAGTCTTCTAAAAAATATAGTGCACACGTACGCGTGGCCCACTTTTCTGTTAGAGGTAGTACCAAATAGAACGAGGATGGATCAGCCACTAGGCCGGGTAGACATTCTTACTCCCGGTACGTCGCTCCCACCTCGGCTCAAGTTGTCCTCTTGGGTAAGCCATGCATAGAACACACTCCCAAGTTTAAACCTAAAATAACATAGCCTCACGCCGGATCCCTAGTAGGTACGTTTGTTTGCATCACGTGCATTTGACTTAGGGAACTCAACATAGGGGTTGGGTTCGTCTAGGACAGGTGTACCCGAAATAAAAGACCATCTTGATGCATCTTACCTTCTATGTGTGCATTTATTTGTTTCGGCTTGTTTGTTGACCGGCTAAGGAAAGAAAATCAGCAGAAAAATCAAGAGTGAGGTAGGATAGAAAATTCACCCGGTTCTAAAAATCACGGTATTTGAAAATGCCTCGAAACTCTGCCAAAAGTTTGAAAAAAAGAGAAAAAAATAAAAAATAAATAAAATTTATCAATATCATGCTTTTCCAATTATGTCAAAACTGACCGAACTACGTGGGTCTGATTCTCACCGAATGTGAGATACGTAGGCAAACCTCATCGGTGCCGACCCCAATTATTTCCAATCAAATAAATAAAGTGTGTCCATTGATCAAAAATAAAACCGACCCAGCTTCGGTTAAGTCCTGTGCCGTTTTTGCCGTAATAGCCTTGGAATGCCTTTAAATTGTCAAAGGGTTATTTTCGCTAAGAACTGACATATTTGTCAATAAATCATCACTTTTCCCAGAAAAGTGCCTTACTTCAGCCTCAAAACTTTATTCAAAAGTATGAAGGGGCCACTTTTGCAAAATAACCATTTTGGTCGAGGTTGCACAAATAGACACTTTTACTTCTGCTGGTCTTGTCTTTCAAAATTAGAGTTAACCTTAACCATACCTGCTCACAAGTACAAAATGAATATTGTCCAGAATCCACCATTGAATACCGTAGAGCAAGCTCCGCTACAGCTCCAAATGTGGTGGTATGATTTAGACAAAGAGGGTCAAGACTGGGTAGTCGAACATCTGGGTGCTCTCACCGATATCATGAAAGTTAAGCCATGAAATGACGTAATCAATGCTTTAGTGACTTTTTGGGATCTTGTCCGTAATGTCTTCCTCTTCTCAGATTTCGAGCTCACTCCCACCTTGTAGGAAATAGCGGGGTATAGAGGTTTTGGGCGGGGTTTGAGAAATCAACAGCTTATATTCCTGAGGCCTATGTCAGTGCACCATTTCTTTGATGTCATGAACATCAGTAAGCGAATAAGAAAGAACCATGTGAACGAGGGCTGCTGCTTATTCTACTTCCTATACTCCCGATATGGGCATCCAGAGGGATTTGAAACGCATGAAAAAGGGTTGAACAACAAGCAAAGCAAAGATACTTGAAAAGTTCACCGTCGTTTTGCCAAATGAAAAGGGGACAGTTGATATTCGTATGGCTAGAATTGCACAAGTCCTAACTGACAAGGAAGATCACACACTCACTCCTCTAATATTGTCGGATATTTATCGGGCATTGACGCAGTGTAAGTCGGGGGCGACATTCTTCGAAGGTTGCAACATTCTTCTACAAATGTGACTAATTGAACTACGGTCCAAGCAAGAGCAACTTCATTGAAAGCTATAAAGAAAGAGTGAAAGATTACGACTCCTCGGAAGGGGTTGAAGCTTGGATCGTCCACTTGATAACTTTAAGGGCAAATTAGATTGAGTGGAATTTAGGATGGCTCCTGGTGAGGGAAGTTATATATATGTCAGCCACGAAGAATTATTTGTTATTGATGGGCCTGAGAAGTGTCCAACCATATGCACCCAAAGGGTTCTAAGGCAATTGGGAAGATATCAAGTAGTACCTGAGGATGAAGACTTGAGTACCCAAGTTATTGAGCTACATCCCGAAGCCCTACTTCCAGAAGCCTTGATTCAACAAATCTGGAATGGGTGCCGATATTTGAAAGAGGATACTCAAGTACCGATCTTGCCAAAGGCGAAGTAGATTTGGGCTATGCCACATAGTTTGAGAAAAGGAATTGCATCGATGAGGAACCAGAGCCCAAGCCAGAAAGGCCCGCCAAAAGGCGTCATGTTCAAGCTTTTGATGACAAGATCCAAGAACGGTTGGCCCGGGGAAAAAAAAGAAATATCAAGACACTATCCATACCTTGGAGGAAAAATTGAGAAACCTCGCATTTGACAATGATTTGCAGGAACAGGTAGCTGAAGGTGAAAAGAGAAAGTTAACCCGAGAGAACGAAGCGCTCCGAGCCCAACTCCGGAATGTGAGGATAGCCGCCGAAATGCCTGTAAGAAGCAAGAGAGATGAAAAGATCATCAACAACTTAAGAATGAAGGTCCATGACTATGCAGCTGACTTGATAAAAACCGAAAAGAATTTGCTAGATGCTCAAACAAAACTAGCTAAGGGGGGCAGCAAAACAGACCCACCATTTGAGACAGAAATATGGCAAAGAAATAACAATTCTAAAGGAAAAGTTGTTTGCCCTTGGGAATGGGATGGTCCAGCAAACCAAAGATTTCAAAACAGAAAAAGAGCATTCTTACGCACTAATCTGCCAACTAGAAGAAAGCGTGCAACAACTACAAGACCAAAACAACACAAGTGCACAAGTGTTGGAAGCCCGGGCACAACAGATTGGGTGTATGCTTCAAGAGAAAGGAGTCATCAGAACTAGGATCAAGGAAATAGCTGACTATGTTGTGATGGAATGTCACGAGTGTGAAGACATGACTAGGTCCATGTTTTTCGCTTCTCTGATGACCTTCGTCCACCAAGTAATAGATGACTTGGACCGTCTTCAAGAAGATATTGCGCGAAGGCCCGTGCAAAGACCAGCTAATGCCCCACAGGCTCCAAGAAGACCAGTAGAAGCTCTCATGTATTTTTGATTAACTAGTTTTCGAGTCTGTACTTTCCTTCTTTCTAGAGTTTTAAATTGTTTTGTCACTTGTTTTGAGTCTGTATTGTTGTCAGTACTTTAATTCCCTGTAATGAAAAACCCAAAAGAAAGAGATATCCTTTATTAATGAAATGAAAAATTGCACTTTGTTACTTTGTATTCCCTGAACTACATAATGATATGATTCATGCGGCGCCATGATACGTAGGCAATCCACGTAGGATTTGATCATAACCCTAAAAGAAAATAATTAAGAAAGCAAAAGAGAGAGAGAGAGAGAGACAATAAAGGTGGGATGAAACACGCAGCCGTTGCAAAACATCTTAGCAAAACGTTTAACTGTTTAGGTGCATTGCATCCCCAATATGCGATTCCCTATGTGTTAAATGTCTCAAACTAACCGGTTTGTTATGTGTGCTTTAAAAGAACAAGGTTCTATTTTTAGATGGTTGGTTTTGTGGTGGTAATCTGGATTCACACCCTTATTTCACAAGATCTAAAGGAAGTATCGCCATGGCCTTAGAGAGTCACCTACCTATCGTTGAGCCCGAAGAGAGCCCTGCATCAGTTATCCCACAGCTTGAGTCAGCAACTGCTGAGGAGAATAGGCGGTTAAGATGCCACATGTTAGAAATATGGGATGCATGGTCCAATGGCAGGGAGCCACCCAGTACTATCCCTGGTTTCCCTGAGTTAATCCCAAGAATGGGAGGAACTGCCAATGTCCTTATCTCAGTAGCCAACCCATTCATGCCATTTGGGTTCCCCACCATGACAACAAACTTCACTGGAATGCCTTCTAAGGTTTGCCCCGAGGCACTATCTTCAGGAATACCATCTACCGTGTTCACAACACCACCAACTTCTAGTATGGCACAACTAACGCTGCCTCGACAAACCTTCGAACTATCAACTTTTACTTTACAAGCTCCCCAATTCCAATTGGACATCGCTCGGGTTACCCCAAATTCATATCCTCAGCACCCACAATTTGAATCTCCCGTAGAACAGGAGAGAGTCTTAAGGAATCCTGAACAAGAGGAGATGGTACGAAAAATGAAAAGTATTGAGCAAAGCCTCAAGAATATACAAGGCCTGAGTGGTCAAAAGAGCGTGTCATATGCTGATCCGTGCATGTTCCCTCACGTGCATTTACCTGTGGGCTTTAAGACTCCAAAGTTTTAAAGATATGACGGGCATGGAGACCCGATTGCTCACTTAAAGTGATATTGTAACCAGCTGAGGGGCGCTGGTGGAAAAGAGGAGATGTTAATGGCCCACTTCGGAGAGAGCCTCACCGAAATCGTGTGTGAATGGTATATAGACCAAGATATCTCCCATTGGCACATATGGGATAACCTGGCCCGGGATTTTGTGAGGCAATTCCAATACAGCGTGGACATAGCTCCAGGCAGAAATGCTTTATCCAACTTCAAAAAGAAAGCCTCGGAAAGCTTCCGAGAATACGCTATCAAATGGCGTGAACAAACAGCCAGGATAAAACCCCCGATGGATGAGACCGAGATGGTCAGTGTCTTCTTACAGGCCCAAGAGACCGATTATTTCCAAAACATGATGTCTGCCATGGGCAAACCGTTTGCGGAGGCCATTAAAATTGGATAAATGGTAGAAAATGACCTAAACGCAGGCCGTACTTAAGTCAATCAGCTCTAAGAGCCACTTCCTAAGCCATTCAGAGCGGCTCGGGAAGTTTAGCAAGCCGAAAGAAAAAAGAAGAGGGAGCCATGATGGCTTCGAGCTTAAGAAACTCTCGGCGACCCCGAGATTATTCTGGTCCACCTTCCAGGGCCCCGCAACATTATTACCCCTACCAAGATGCAGCCTATGCTATGACCCCTCATCCTTATGCAGTAATGAACGCTCAACCGTACACCCGGCCACAACAACATTACAATCAAAATAGAGCTCCACCTCCAAGAATCAACCCTCATCCTCACCAAGCTCCGTATAATCCCCGTCCACCACAGAATAATTACCAATATAACACCTGTCCCCATGAACCACCCAGAAAAGCTGACTTTACACCCATTGGTGAGTCGAACTCCAGCCTCTTCCCGAAATTAGTCCAAATGGGCCTGTTGCAGCCTGTACTGTCGAACAGACAAAACCTAGAATCTCCATCCTACAGGCTAGGTACCAGGTGCGCTTATCATTCCGGGGCAGAAGGGCATGATACTAAAGATTGTTGGACCCTTAAGAGAGTAGTCGAGAACCTGATAGAAGAGAAAAGGGTAGTGCTAAGGGATGAGGAAGTCCCCAATGTAACCAATAACCCGTTACCAGCCCACAACAACGGGCCGGTCATCGGGATGATCTGTGAAGATAAAGAATTCGACCCCGCATTAAAAGAAATTATTGCCATTGCTGATTCAGAGAGGAAACCTAAAGCAGTGGCAAAATAGGTTACGAATGAGAAAAAGATGAATTCCACTCCCCAAAATGAAGAAAAGGACGGGGAAGCAAAGACAGGGACATCACCTGCCAAAGAGGCCATTCTCTACATCCCAAGAGCCCCCAGAGAGGGACAGCTCATGTTAAGCCCTCCCAAGAGATTTAAGCTAAGGAAAACCACACCAAATCTGCCAAAAATGAATGTACCAAAAGGGACTTACGTGGCACGGAGGCCATTCATTCCACCTAGGTTGGATGAGCCTTTGATCATCAGCTGCATGCCACAAAATCCCAAAAAAGACACTTCTGCCATTCCTTGGAACTACAATCAGACAATTGTCACATGCAAAGGGAAGGAAGTTAAGGGGGAAGTGAATGAAACAAACCAATCTGGGAAGTATCATAACCCAAAAGAATTGAACATAACCAACCAGAAGCGTTTTCCCCTCAAAAAGCTTGTAACTGCTGAAGAAGCGGAGGAATTCTTCTGAAAGATGAAAACCTCGGAGTATGCTGTAATTGATGAACTGAGAAAAGCCCCTTCCCAGGTTCCACTCTTGTCTTTACTGATGAGCTCAAACGAACACCAAAAAGTGCTTCTAAAGATGCTGAATGAGGCATACATTCCAATTGAAACCACGGTTGAACAGTTAGAAAGAATGGCAGAGCGATTTTTTGAGGTCAACAAAATCCCCTTCAGTCGAAATGACTTGCCTCCCGAAGGAGCCGCCCACAACATGGCCCTTCACTTGACTGTCAAGTGTGAGGGATATTATGTGAAAAGAATTATGTTGGATGGCGGGTCCGGAATTGATATTTGCCCTCTATCAACATTGCAAAGGATGGGAATTGGGACTGAAAGGATCAAACCAAACAATGTTTGCGTGCGTGCTTTCGATGGTGTCAAGAGGGACATGATAAGGGAGATATCCTAACCATTGGCCCCGTAGATTTTGAAGTAACATTCCAAGTTCTGGACATGGACACTTCCTATAACTTTCTGTTAGGAAGACCATGGATCCATGCAGCAGGAGCCTCGCCCTCTACTCTCCATCAAATGGTCAAGTTCGAACATGAGAACCAAGTGGTCCATGGAGAAGATGAACAGTAAATCTACAGGGACCCGTCAGTCCCATACCTCGAGGCAAGAGACGGAAACGAGCACATCATCTACCAAGCCTTTGAAATTGTGCTCGCCGACCAGTGCAAGGAAAGAACCGCATGCCCTCAACCTTGTTTATCAAGCGCATTAATCATGGTCGCCAGCAAAATGATCAAGCATGGGTACAAACCTGGAAAAGGGCTCGGGGTATCCTTACAGGGCATCACAGAACCCGTCACCTTGGCTGCCAACAAGAAATTCTTTGGCATAGGTTTCTAAGCCACCGATATCGACAAAACATGGGCCGATAAATGTAAGAAAGATGGGTGGGTTTTGCCTCAGCCAATCCCGCACCTCGCCAAATCATTTGTTAAGCCAAGATATATAGAAGAAGAAGAAGAAGAAGAAGAAGAGGCCATCACGGCCGATGAAATATAGGATATTTGTGAAGCAATGAGGCAAATGCTCTATGAAGTCCACATGGTCCAACCGGGCGAAGGCTCGAGCACTGCTGAGGTTCAATACATGGGGCCCAATGCTAAATTGCAAAACTGGTAGGCTACTCTATTCCCAGTCAGGCGGGAATCCTGGTAGATCAGTCTTGCCATATTTTCTGCATTCCGAGTTATTTCAGGGTGTAACTCGAATGTCTTTAGTTTCATTATCTTTTTAAATTCTGATGTAAACCCTCCTATCTTCAAAATTCAATGAAATGAAATCAATATTTCATCGTCTATGAATCTTTTCCTGTTATTCTTTCTGATTTTGCTATCTTTCTCTTTTCAGTTCTAATAATGCGGACTTAAATAACATGACATGCTTGCGGACTTCATGCCCAGATCCTAAAACGTTGTCTAACCCCGAAATAATGAATCAAGAACCAGAATATGACGAAGGTGAGGATTTTAGGAAAATAAATTGAGAATTGGAACAATTTGAGAATAAGACTACTAAGGCAGACGGGTTCACGCCGGTCATATGTACTACTATTTCGCATGGTTAGAGGACGACATAGCTGGGGATGCCTAAGCCAAACCTAAATAAAACCAAGCCAGTTAATTTGGGCAGTTCAGAAGAGATCAGAGAGACCATGATAAACATTCACGCCGAGGAAAAAACTAGAGATGCATTGATCCAACTCTTGTTTGAATTTAAAGACGTGTTTGCCTGGTCTTACGATAATATGCCAGGACTAAGTGTCGATCTAGTGGTACACAAGTTGCCGACTTATCTCGGTTGTCCACCTATCCAACAAAAGTAAAGAAAATTCAAAACAGACATCAGTGATAAGATTAAAGAAGAGGTTGCCAAACAATTAAAAGCTGGTGTGATCCGAGTAGTCCGATACAACACATGGTTGGCCAATGTAGTCCCAGTACCAAAGAAGGATGGGAAGATCCGAGTATGTGTGGACTATAGATATTTGAACAAAGCAAGCCCTAAGGACAACTTTCCATTACCCAACATCAACATCCTTGTCGATAATTGTGCCAAACATTAGATACAGTCTTTTGTAGATTGTTATACTGGGTATCACCAAGTCCTGATCGATGAAGAAGATGCAGAAAAGATAGCTTTCACCACACCATGAGGGATTTACTGTTACAGGATCATGCCATTCAGTCTGAAGAACGCTAGGGAAACTTACATGAGGGCTATGACTGCCATTTTCCACGATATGATGACCAGGAAATTGAGGTGTATGTGGACGGCGTGATCATTAAGTCCAGAACGTAGGAAGACCATGTGAAGGATTTGAGAAAGTTCTTTGAGCGCCTGCGCATGTATGATTTGAAATTGAATCCAGCTAAATGTGCATTCGGAGTTCCATCTGGGAAGCTTTTAGGGTTTATAGTCAGTCGAAGGGGTATTGAGTTGGATCCAACAAAGATAAAATCTATCCGAGATCTGCCACCTCCGAAAACTAAGAAAGAGGTCATGAGTTTGCTGGGAAGGTTGAATTACATCAGTAGGTTCATCGCTCAGCTTGCTACCATGTGTGAGCCCATATTTAAGCTGCAAAAGAAAGACGCGGCAATTAAATGGACGGATGAGTGTCAAAAAGCTTTTGAAAAAATCAAAGAATATTTGTCAAATCTGCTGGTGTTGGTTCCGCATAAGCCTGGAAGACCTTTGTTCTTGTACTTAATGGTTCTGCAGAATTCTTTTGGCTGTGTCCTCTGACAACATGATGCGACCGGGAAGAAAGAGCAAGCCATATACTATTTGAGCAAGAAATTTACTGGTTATGAAGCCAAGTATACTTTGCTGGAAAGAACTTGTTGTGCTTTAACTTGGGTCGCTAAAAAGCTTAGACATTATTTGTTGGCTTATACCACATATCTCATAACCGGAATGGATCCCCTGAAGTATATATTCCAGAAACCAATGCCTACGGGAAGGCTAGCCAAATGACAGATCCTGCTCACTGAGTTTGACATTGTCTATGTCACCCGCACAATCGTGAAAGCCCAAGCCTTGGCCGATCATTTAGCTGAGAACCCGGTTGATGATGAATACCAACCCCTAAGCACTTATTTCCCAGACGATGAAGTGAATTCAGTTGAAGTAATCCCAGAAGATACTAAGACTTGGAAAATTTTCTTTGATGGAGCTGTAAATGCAAAGGGTGTTGGGATTGGGGCAATTTTGATTTCGCCTATGGGTCAGCACTATCCGGATATAACCCGGCTTTGGTTCTTCTGTACGAATAACACCGCTGAATATGAAGCTTGTATCATGGGCATGAACATGGCAATTGATATGGATGTAGAAGAATTATTAATTATGGGAGATTTTGATTTGATCATTCGGCAAGCACAGGGCGAATGGGAAACTCGAGATATCAAGCTCATCCCATATCAATCCATTGAATTCAGGTATATTCCTCGATTCCACAATGAGTTAGCTGACGCGCTAGCTACTTTAGCTGCAATGATGTCATATCCAGGCAACGTCCATATTGACCCTTTGGAGATTCAAATCCGAGAAAGACATGGTTATTGCAACACGGTTAAAGTAGAACCAAATGACCAACCATGGTATCATGATATTAAAAGGTTCTTGAAAACAAAGGAATACCTTGAGCAGGCCAATGTAGACCAAAAGAGAACCATTAGAAGGCTTGCTGACAGTTTCTTCTTAAGCGGAGAAGTGTTGTATAAGAGAACTCCAGATCTGAATCTTTTAAGGTGTGTAGATGCCAAAGAAGCCGAAAAGATCATGAACGAAGTGCATTCAGGAGTATACGGCCCTCCACATAAACAGATATGTCTTGGCAAAGAAAATCCTGTGGACAGGTTATTACTGGATGACCATGGAAAAGGATTGCTTTAGTTTTGTTCAGAAGTGCCATCAGTGTCAGATACACGGTGACCTGATTCATGCACCGCCTTCAGACTTGCATGCTATGTCAGCACCTTGGCCGTTTGTTGCTTGGGGTATGGATGTCATTGGGCCGATCGAGCCGAAAGCCTCAAATGGGCACCAAATGGGTCGAAGCGGTCACTTTTAAAGCCGTCACCAAGAAAGTAGTGGTGGACTTCGTACATTCCAACATTATCTGTTGTTTTGGTATTCCAAAAACTATCATTGCCGACAACGCTAAAAATTTGAATAGTCACCTGATGAGGGAGGTATGCGAACAGTTTAAAATTACGCATCGCAATTCTGCCCCTTATCGACCAAAAGCCAAAGGCGCCGTTGAAGCGGCAAACAAAAACATCAAGAAGACCCTCAGGAAAATGATCCTAAGTTCTAGGCAATGGCCGGAGAATCTGCCTTTCGCATTATTGGGATATCACACAACCGTGCACACATCAGTCGAGGCTACGCCTTACTTATTGGTTTATGGCACTGAAGCCGTATTACCCGCGGAAGTCAAAATTCCCTCTCTTCGAATCATTGTTGAAGTAGAGATCGAGGATGATGAATGGGTCAAAACTCGGCTGGAATAGTTAACTATGATTAATGAAAAGTGGATGGCCGCAGTTTGTCACGGGCAGTTGTACCAACAAAGAATGGCTTGTGCTTACAACAAGAAAGTGCGGCCTAGAAGCATCGAAGTGGGGCAACTCGTTCTAAGACACATTCTCCCGCATCATGAAAAAGCAAAAGGAAAGTTTGCACCAAATTGGAAAGGTCCGTACATTATAAGAAAACTGCTGCCAAAAGGGGCATTGTACTTATGAGATATTGACGAAAATAAGCCCAAAATGACTGTCAATGTAGATGTAGTCAAAAGGTATTATGTTTAACCCCTTTCGCGATCTTAATACTCTCTGATTAGGATGACGAAGGCTTTCATTCTCGCTACCCAAATACTATCAACGTTTTGTAAACCCTTTGAGTTGGTTACTCTTCTTTGATCACCTTCCTTGGAACCTGAAAGTTCAATTATCAAAAAAAAAAAAAAAAATCAAAACAAAAATAAAAAATAAAAAATGTTTCCTTGAACTACGTTCGACTTGATTCCAAAAGGATACGTAGGCAGCCTCACTCTGGGAATCAGTCACACCAAAATAAAAATCCAAATTCCCCCGAAGATGAAACTGGGGCAAAATTTATAGTGGTTTGGCGGTGCTTTTTCCTGAAAGGTCCCAAGGTTGTAATTCAATTCAAATTCTTTCTACCCAAATCCTGTTCAAGTCCTTCCGACCAATCGGTAAAGATGTCCAAAATAGGAGAATACAATGACTTGGATTTGATGCGACCAAATGAGAGAAATAAAATAAGAGAGTTTTATCGGTGAAAATCCACACGAGCATCATGAGGCGATGGTAAGTAGAGAAATTGAAAATGAGAGAGTCTCATTAGTGAAAACTCGCAAAGAGCACTACAAAGGGATGGTGAGAAAAGAAATGAGAAAGGTTAGATGGTGAAAACCCGCAAAGGGCACCACTGATCGAAAAAGAGGATAATTGGTCACTGACATGGACAAAGCCCAGGGCAAGGTTTCTCAAATCTTGAGGTATAAGCTATGATGGATTTCTGAGAGTTGGACGGTCCGCACAGATCGGGCATCCAGTCCAAGAGGCATGTCATGTTCATTGAAGTCCGCGTACCCTCCAGATAAGTCCTTATTTCCTTTCCCCGAAAGGGATACCTCTTATCTAAATTCATTTTCCATTCCGTTGTGTGTTTTTCTTTCAATCCCTTTTGGTCTAATTCTATTCAAAATTGAGACAAATAAAGGATGGCAAGACCGATCTATAAGGTTCTCATTTGATACAAGTTAGTATGCAAAAAGCGCCCAGCCTCGGCAGGTGCATCGAGTCGACCTCGACCAGTCGTGATATCTGATTCTTCGAAATTAATAATTCCCAAAAGGAAAGGGATTAAAGTCAAAGTTCCACAAAGGCAAAAAAAAGTTAAAGAAGGTTAAGTCCCACGTGATTAACCGTCCTGATAAGATTTTGTAAAAGTCAAGATCTCGAGGGTTAGAAATAAAACCAATCCCCAGTGAACCAGCAAGCAATCAAAATCTTTGTCCAAAAGACGGGCCAAGATCGAGTGACCAAATAATCAAGGCCACAAAAACATACAACTGTTTCGAACTGACAAACTATTCTTTGTTGAAGAAAACGGAAAACATGTGCAACCCGAAAGCAACCTCGCAAAAGCAGAGGCAACCAAAAGGAAAACCGCGCAAAGGCTGGAAACAACCTTACAACAACAGCTTCAAAAGGGAAGTCTCCTCCAAATTTCTTTCCCGCATTCAAACGTCCTCTAAAAAATAAAGGAAGAAAAGAAGAAATAATGTTGAAAATAATTCAAAACTACGGTCTTTGGTCCCCAGCCGTGTCTTTTCCAACAAAAGGTCCCACTCCCTAATTGATGCGAGCATAACCTGATGACTTTCCAACATAGGGTCCCACTCCCTAGTTGTTGCCATCATAACCTAATGACTTTCCAACATAAGGTCCCACTCCCTAGTTGATGCCAGCATAAGTTGATGACTTTCCAACGTAGGGTCCCACTCCCTAGTTGATGCCAGCATAACCTGATGACTTTCCAACGTAGGGTCCCACTCCCTAGTTAATGCCAGCAAACCTGATAACTTTCCAACATAGGGTCCCACTCCCTAGTGGATGCCAACATAACCTGATGACTTTCCAACATAGGGTCTCATTCCCTAGTTGATGCCAGCATAACCTGATGACTTTCACACATAGGGTCCCACTCCCTAGTTGATGCCAGCATAAACTGATGACTTTCCAACGTAGGGTGCCACTCCCTAGTTGATGCCAGCATAACCTGATAACTTTCCAACATAGGGTCACACTCCCTAGTGGATGCCAGCATAACATGATGACTTTCCAACATAGGATCTCATTCCCTAGTTGATGCCAGCATAACCTGATGACTTTCCAACGTAGGGTCCCACTGCCTAGTTGATGCCAGCATAACCTGATGACTTTCCAACGTAGGGTCCCACTCCCTAGTTGATGCCAGCATAACCTGATGACTTTCCAACGTAGGGTCCCACTCCCTAGTTGATGCGAGCATAACCTGATGACTTTCCAACGTAGGGTCCCACTCCCTAGTTGATGCCAGCATAACCGGATAACTTTCCAACGTAGGGTCCCACTCCCTAGTTGATGCCACCATAACCTGATGACTTTCCAACTTAAGGTCCCACTCCCTAGTTGATGCCAGCATAACCTGATGACTTTCTAACATAGGGTCCCACTCCCTAGTTGATGCCAAAACAACCTGATGACTTTCCAACATAGGGTCCCTCTCCCTAGTGGATGCCAGCATAACCTGATGACTTTCCAACATAGGTCCCACTCCCTAATTGATGCCAGCATAACCTGATAACTTTCCAACATAGGGTCCCACTCCCTAGTGGACGCCAGCATAACCTGATGACTTTCCAACATAGGGTCTTATTCCCTAGTTGATGCCAGCATAACCTGATGACTTTCCAACATAGGGTCCCACTCCCTAGTTGATGCCAGCATAACCTGATGACTTTCCACCGTAGGGTCCTACTGCCTAGTTGATGCCAGCATAACCTGATGACTTTCAAACGTAGGGTCCCACTCCCTAGTTGATGCCAGCATAACCTAATGACTTTCCAACATAGGGTCCCACTCCCTAGTTGATGTCAACATAACCTGATGACTTTCTAACGTAGGGTACCACTCCCTAGTTGATGCCAGCATAACCTAATGACTTTCCAACATAGGGACCCACTCCCTAGTTGATGCCAGCATAATCTGATGACTTTCTAAAGTAGGGTCCCACTCCCTAGTTGATGCCAGCATAACCTGATAGCTTTCCAACGTAGGGTCCTACTCCCTAGTTGATGCCACCATAACCTGATGACTTTCCAACGTAAGGTCCCACTCCCTAGTTGATGCCAGCATAACCTGCTGACTTTCTAAGATAGGGTCCCACTCCTAGTTGATGCCAGCACAACCTGATGACTTTCCAACATAGGGTCCCTCTCCCTAGTGGATGCCAGCATAACCTGATGACTTTCCAACGAAGGGTCCCACTCCCTAGTTGATGCGAGCATAACCTGATGACTTTCCAACGTAGGGTCCCACTCCCTAGTTGATGCCAGCATAACCTGATGACTTTCGAACATAGGGTCCCTCTCCCTAATGGATGCCATCATAACCTGATGACTTTCCAACATAGGGTCTCATTCCCTAGTTGATGCCAGCATAACCTGATGACTTTCCAACATAGGGTCTCACTCCCTAGTTGATGCCACCATAACCTTCCCTAGTTGATGCCAGCATAACCTAATGACTTTCCAACGTAGGGTCCCACTCCCTAGTTGATGCCAGCATAACCTGATGACTTTCCAACGTAGAGTCCCACTCCCTAGTTGATGCCAGCATAACCTGATGACTTTCCAACGTAGGGTCTCACTCCCTAGTTGATGTCTACATAACCTGATGACTTTCCAACGTAGGGTCCCACTCCCTAGTTGATGTCAACATAACTTGATGACTTTCCAACATAGGGTCCCACTCTCTAGTTGATGTCAACATAACCTGATGACTTTCCAACGTAGGGTCCGACTCCTTAGTTGGTGTCAGCATAACTTGATGACTTTCTAACATAGGGTCCCACTCCCTAGTTGATGCCAACATAACCTGATGACTTTCCAACATATGGTCCCTCCCCCTAGTGGATGCCAGCATAACCTGATGACTTTCCAACATAGGGTCTCATTCCCTAGTTGATACCAACATAACTTGATGACTTTCCAACATAGGGTCCCACTCCCTAGTTGATGCAAGCATAACCTGATGACTTTCCAACGTAGGGTCCCAATGCCTAGTTGATGCCAGCATAACCTGATGATTTTCCAACGTAGGGTCCCACTCCCTAGTTGATGCCAGAATAACCTGATTACTTTCTAACATAGGATCCCCACTACCTAGTTGATGCCAGCATAACCTGATGACTTTCCAACATAGGGTCCCACTCCCTAGTTGATGCCAGCATAACCTGATGACTTTCCAACGTAGGGTCCCACTACCTAGTTGATGCCAGCATAACCTGATGACTTTCCAACGTAGGGTCCCACTCCCTAGTTGATGTGAGCATAACCTGATGACTTTCCAACGTATGGTCCCACTCCCTAGTTGATGCCAGCATAACCTGATAACTTTCCAACGTAGGGCCCCACTCCCTAGTTGATGCCAGCATAATTTGATGACTTTCCAACATAGAGTCCCACTCCCTAGTTGATGCAAGCATAATCTGATGACTTTCCAACAAAGGGTCTCATTCCCTAGTTGATGCCAGCATAACCTGATGACTTTCCAACATATGGACCCACTCCCTAGTTGATGCTAGCATAACCCGATGACTTTCCAACGTAGGGTCCCACTCCTTAGTTGATGCCAGCATAACCTGATGACTTTCCAACATAGGGTCCCACTTCCTAGTGGATGCCAGCATAAGTTGATGACTTTCCAACATAGGGTCTCATTTCCTAGTTGATGCCAGCATAATCTGATGACTTTCTAACATAGGGTTCCACTCCTTAGTTGATGCCAGCATAACCTGATGATTTTCCAACGTAGGGTCCCACTCCCTATTTGATGCCACCATAACCTGATGACTTTCAACCGTAAGGTCCCACTCCCTAGTTGATGCCAGCATAACCTGATGACTTTCTAACATAGGGTCCCACTCCCTAGTTGATGCCAGCACAACCTGATGACTTTCCAACATAGGGTCCCTCTCCCTAGTGGATGCCAGCATAACTTGAAGACTTTCCAACATAGGGTCTCATTCCCTAGTTGATTCCAGCATAACCTGATGACTTTCCAATATAGGGTCCCACTCCCTAGTTGATGCAAGCATAGCCTGATGACTTTCCAACGTTGGGTCCCAATGCCTAGTTGATGCCAGCATAACCTGATGAGTTTCCAACATAGGGTCCCACTCCCTAGTTGATGCCAGCGTAACCTGATAACTTTCCAACATAGGATCCCCACCCCCTAGATGATGCCACCATAACCTGATGACTTTCCAATGTAGGGTCCCTCTCCCTAGTTGATGCCAGCATAACCTAATGACTTTCCAACATTGGTTCCCACTCCCTAGTTGATGCCAGCATAACTTGATGACTTTCCAACATAGGTGTCACGAACCAATTTCACCTATAGGTCGTGATGGCGCCCAATACTATGGCTAGGCAAGCCAACTTAATAAATTAATCATTCATTGACAAAATTTAAAACCAAGAGAAATAATAAAATCCAAATTCTACCAATGTGTGTGTGCCAAGACCTGGTGTCATAAGTGTTTGAGCATCTAGTAGATTATACAAAACCTTAAATACTGTCTGAAATAAAAATAGACAGAATTAAAAAACAAAATACAAAGAAAGACACTAGTAGCTGCAGAACGGAGCAGAGAAACAGCTCACCACTATGCCCCTGTATAACGTGGGTGTAAGACGATCGGTCCCCCACTAGTACTTGCCTCAGTTCCTGCACAAAAAGTGCAGCAAGTGTAGTATGAGTACCTAAACAACGTGTACCCAGTAAGTATCAAGCCTAATCTCGAAGTGGTAAAGACGAGATGGCCGACTTTGAGACTCACTATGGGTCAATAATAATAATTAAAATACAACTAGGTTATTTAAATCACCATGATTTACAGAATTTAAAATAATTTATTTAATCAGCGAAAATAATCAAATTCTTTCAAATGCAACAATTCTCAATATAATAATTAAATTCATTCAATTCAAATAATTTCCAATTTATCAATTCAATATCATTTAGAGGAATAACAATTAATTCTTTAACAAGCAAGAATAATAATTCATTAAATTCCAAGAATTTTTCAATTTATCAATTAGCTTCGCAAGCTGAAATAAACTATTAAAGTATCGTGTAATTATTATTATTATTATCTAGCACGATTTCTACCGAGAACGTACGACCTGATCCAGAGTGTCGTGTACATTGCCGAGGGACGTGCGGCGCGATCCATAGATGCATCTATCCTGCCGAGGCATTCGGCCCGCTCCACAATAAAGGAAGACATTTTTATATGTACCTCCGGAAGGAGAGTATATTTATTATAAGATAAATTTGGGAGGAAAAAAAATTTCTTTTAATAATTAATTAATTTAAACAGAAAATCAAGCATATGAGATTTTTATCCTTTAATATCTTTATCTAACAATTCATAATATATTCATATATATTAATTTAATATTAATTAATCAGGGAGTACAATTTACACAAGTAATTCATGCTTTTGAATCTTAAACTACCCGGACTTTAGCATTTATAGTAGCTACGCACGGACTCTCGTCACCTCGTGCGTATGTAGCCCCTGCAATTAGCAACAATTATTCAATTTAAGGCCTATGGGGTAATTTTCCCCCTCACAAGATTAGACAAGAGACTTACCTCGTCTCAAAGTCCACTTTCCGATTATCGCGTCGCGTAAAATTCTCGATTCAATGCCGAAAAATTCTAAACAATCCAAAAGTTATATAAAATAATTAATATATGTTCAACAAATTCGAAATTCATCTATTAAATAAATTACCCTATCCAAAATGGTAAAATTCCTAAAATTCACCCCGGGTCCACCTGCCCGGATTCCGAATATTTTCGGATGAAAACGTTACCCATAATCTCAAGCACTCAAATATATAATTTCTATCCAATTCCATAACCATTTTCATGTAAAATCTCATTTTTATAAAAATCTAGGTTTTTCACCTAAACCCTTGATTTCTAAGATTTACTAGTTATAATCTACTCATAATCTATATATTTAACTCAAGGGTGTAGAATTAACTTACCTCAAAGTTGTTAGTTGAAAACTCCTCACAAAGAGCTCTGAAATCGCTCAAACATGGAGGAAAAATGAACAAAAATGGACTGAGCTTCTTCTATTTTAAGGTTCTGCCCAGACAGATTTTTTGCACCTGTGGAAGATGTTCGCACCTGCGGCTTTCGCATCTACGGAAAAGCCTCGCAGGTGCGAAATATTTCCTCTTGGACTGGCTCCGCATCTGCGCGTCCGCTTCTGCGCCCAATGCTTCGCATCTGCGATGGCCTGGCAGATCCTCCCCTTCGCACCTGCGGCTGACCATGCACATGTGCGATCATACCAGAAGCTGGAAGCTTCAGCTCTTCCTCAAAATTCAAAAATTAATCCGAGCCTCGTCTGGTTAACACTCGGGGCCCCCGGAGCCTCGTCCGAACATACCAACAGGTTTGAAATCGTAAAACGGACTCGGTTGAACTCACGGAACATGTAAAACAATATAAAATCTAAGAATCATACCTCAAACCAAATTGAATCAAACTTAAGAACTTCAAGTTCTTCAATTTACTTGCAATGCGCCGAAATATACTTAAACTACTTGGAATGACACGAAATTTTGCGTGCAAGTCTTAAATCACTATACGGAACTATTCCCAAACTCGAAATTCCAAACGGACTTCAATTACTCAAAAACCTACTCCAAACCAAATATAAAGAACTTTAAACCTTCAAATAGTTGATGTTTACTATTTAAGCGTCAAAATGCTCCGGGGTCATCCAAAACCAGATTCGGACATACGACCAAGTCCAAAATCAACATACAAAACTATTGGAACCGACAAATCCCGATTCTAGGGACATTTTCTCAAAATGTTGACCGAAGTCAAACTTGTCCATTTAAAGCTAACTTAAGGAACCAAGTGTTCCGATTTCAACCCAAACGCTTCCAAATCCCGAACCAACCATCCCCGCAAGTCATAAATTATTAAAAGCATATTCGGGGAGTTTTATTTTAGGGATAGGGTTTCTAAAAGTTTAAATGACCGGTTGGGTCATTCCAATAGGGTCCCACTACCTAGCTAATGCCAGCATAACTTGATGAGTTTCCAACATAGGGTCCTGCTCCCTAGTTGATGCCAGCATAACCTGATGACTTTCCCACAAAGGATCCCCACTCCCTAGTTGATGCCAGCATAACCTGATGACTTTTCAACGTAGGGTCCCACTCCCTAGTTGATGCCAGCATACCTTGATGAGTTTTCAACATAGGGTCTCACTCCCTAGTTGATACCAGCATAACCTGATGAGTATCCAACATAGGGTCCCACTCCCTAGTTGATGCTAGCATAACCTGATGACTTTCCAATGTAGGGTCCCACTCCCTAGTTGATGCCAGCGTAATCTGATGACTTTCCAACATAGGGTCGCACTCCCTAGTGGATGCTAGCATATCCTGATAACTTTCCAACATAGGGTCTCATTCCCTAGTTGATGCCAGTATAACCTGATGACTTTCCAACATAGGGTCCCACTCCCTAGTTGATGCCAGCATAACCTGATGACTTTCCAACGTAGGGTCCCACTCCCTAGTTAATGCCAGCATAACCTGATAAGTTTCTAACATAGGCTCCCACGCCCTAGTTGATGCCAGCATAACCTGATAACTTACCAACGTAGGGTCCCACTCCCTAGTTGATGCCACCATAACCTGATGACTTTCCAACATAGGGTCCCCCTCCCTAGTGGATGCCAGCATAACCTAATAACTTTCCAACATAGGGTCTCATTCCCTAGTTGAGGCCAGCATAACCTGATGACTTTCCAACATAGGGTCTCACTCCCTAGTTGATGCCAGTATAACCTGATGACTTTCCAACGTAGGGTCCCACACCCTAGTTGATGCCAGCATAACCTGATAACTTTCCAACGTAGGGTCCCACTCCCTAGTTGATGCCAGCATAACCTAATGACTTTCCAACGTAGGGTCCCACTCCCTAGTTGATGCCAGCATAACTTGATGACTTTCGAACGTAGGGTCCCACTCCCTAGTTGATGCCAGCATAACCTGATGACTTTCCAATATAGGGTTCCACTCCCTAGTGGATGCCAGCATAACCTGATGACTTTCCAACATAGGGTCTCATTCCCTAGTTGAGGCCAGCATAACCTGATGACTTTCCGACGTAGGGTCCCACTCCCTAGTTGATGCCAGCATAACCTGATGACTTTCCAACATAGGGTCACACTCCCTAGTTGATGCCAGCATAACCTGATGACTTTCCAACATAGGGTCACACTCCCTAGTGGATGCCAGCATAACCTAATGACTTTTCAGCATAAGGTCTCAATCCCTAGTTGATGCCAACATAACCTGATGACTTTCCAACATAGGGCCCAACTCCGTAGTTGATGCCACCATTACCTGATGACTTTCCAACGTAGGGTCCCACTCCCTAGTTGATGCCAGCATAACCTGATGACTTTCCAACGTAGGGTCCCACTCCCTAGTTGATGCCAGCATAACCTGATGACTTTCTAACGTAGGGTCCTACTCCCTAGTTTATGCCAGCATAACTTGATGACTTTCCAACATAGGGTCCCCTTCCCTACTGGATGCCAGCATAACCTGATGACTTTCCAACGAAGGATCTCATTCCCAAGTTGATGCCATCATAACCTCATAACTTTTTAACGTAGGGTCTCACTCCCTAGTTGATGCCAGCATAACCTGATGAGTTTTCCAACATAGGGTCCCACTCCCTAGATGATTCCAGCATAACCTGATGACTTTCCAACATAGGATCCTCACTCCCTAGTTGATGCCAGCAAAACCTGATGACTTTCCAACATAGGGTCCCACTCCCTAGTTGATGCTAGCATAACTTGATGACTTTCCAACATAGGTGTCACGACCCAATTTTACCTATAGGTCGTGATGGCGCCCAACACTATGGTTAGGCAAGCCAAATTAATAAATTAAGCATTCATTGACAAAATTTTAAAACCAAGAGAAATAATTAAATCCAAATTCTACCAATGTGTGTGTGCCAAGACCTGGTGTCACAAGTGTATGAGCATCTAGTAAATTATACAAAACCTTAAATACTGTCTGAAATAAAAATAGACAGAATGAAAAAATAAAATACAAAGAAAAACACTAGTAGCTGCAGAACAAAGGAGAGAAACAGCTCACCACTATGCCCCTGGATAACGTGGGTGTAAAACGATCGGTCCCCCACTAGTACTTGCCTCAGTTCCTGCACAAAAAGTGCAGCAAGTGTAGTATGAGTACATAAATAACGTGTACCCAGTAAGTATCAAGCCTAATCTCGAAGTGGTAGAGACGAGATGGCCGACTTTGAGACTCACTATGGGTCAATAATAATAATAATTAAAATACAACTAGGATATTTAAATCAGCATGATTTACAGAATTTAAAATAATTTATTTAATCAGCGGAAATAATCAAATTCCTTCAAATGCAACAATTCTCAATATAATAATTAAATTACTTCAATTCAAATAATTTCTAATTTATCAATTAAATATCATTTACGGGAATAACAATTAATTCTTTAACAAGCAAGAATAATAATTCATTAAATTTCAAGAATTTTTTAATTTATCAATTAGCTTCGCAAGCTGAAATAAACTATCAAAGTATCGTGTAATTATTATTTTTATTAAGCACGATTTCTACCGAGGACGTACGGCCCGATCCAGAGTGTGGTGTACACTGCCGAGGGACGTGCGGCGTAATCCATAGATGCATCTTTCCTGCCGAGATGTTCGGCCTGCTCCACAAGAAAGGAGGATATTTTTATATGTACCTCCGGAAGGAGAGTATATTTATTATAAGATAAATTTAGGAGGAAGAATAATTTCTTTTAATAATTAATTAATTTAAACAAAAAATCAAGCATATGAGATTTCCATCCTTTAATATCTTTATCTAACAATTCACAATATATTCATATATATCAATTTAATATTAATTAATCAGGGAATACAATTTACATAAGTAATTCATGCTTTTGAGTCTTAAACTACCCGGACTTTAGCAGTTATAGTAGCTACGCACGGACTCGCACCACCTCGTGTATACGTAGCCCCCGCAATTAGCAATAATTATTCAATTTAATCCCTATGGGGTAATTTCCCCCTCACAAGATTAGACAAGAGACTTACCTCATCTCAAAGTCCACTTTTCGATTATCGCGTCGCGTAAAATTCTCGATTCAATGCCAAAAAATTCGAAACTATCCAAAAGTTATATAAAATAATTAATATATGCTCAACAAATTTGAAATTCATCTATTAAATAAATTATCCTATCCAAAATGGTAAAATTCCTAAAATTTACCCCGGGCCCACGTGCTCGGATTCCGTAAATTTTCGGTTGAAACGTTACCCATAATCTCAAGAACTCAAATATATAATTTCTATCCAATTCCATAACCATTTTCGTGGTTAAAATCTCATTTTTATAAAAATCTAGGTTTTTCACCTAAACCCTTGATTTCTAAGATTTACTAGTTATAATCTACCCATAATCTATGTATTTAACTCAAGGGTGTAGAATTAACTTACCTCAAAGTTGTTAGTTGAAAATTCCTCACAAAGAGCTCTAAAATCGCGCAAACATGGAGGAAAAATGAACAAAAATTGACTGAGCTTCGTCCATTTTAAGGTTTTGCCCAGACAGATATTTCGCATCTGCGGAAGGTGTTCGCACCTGCGGAAGGTGCTCGCACCTGTGGCTTTCGCATCTGCGGAAAAGCCTCGCAGGTGCGAGATTTTTTCTCTTGGACTGGCTCCGCACCTGCGCCCGAAGGACCGCACCTGCGCGTCCGCTTCTGCGCCCAATTCTTCGCATCTGCGATGGCCTGGCAGATCCTCCCCTTCGCACTTACGGCTGGTGGCTCGCACCTACGGCTGACCATGCGCAGGTGTGATCATACAGAAGCTGGAAGCTTCAGCTCTTTTTCAAAATTCCAAAATTGATCCGAGCCTCGTCCGGTTAACACTCGGGGCCCCCGGAGCCCCGCCCGAACATACCAACAAGTTTGAAATCATAAAACGGACTCGCTCAAACTCACAGAACGTGTAAAACAACATCAAATCTAAGAATCATACCCCAAACTAAATTGAATTAAACTTAAGAACTTCAAGTTCTTCAATTTACTTCTAATGCGCCGAAATATACTTAAACTACTCGGAATGATATGAAACTTTGCGTGCAAGTCTTAAATCCCTTTACGGAACTATTCCCAAACTCAAAATTCCATACGGACTTCAATTACTCAAAAACCTACTCCAAATCAAATTTAAAGAACATTAAACCTTCAAATAGTTGATGTTTACTATTTAATGTCAAAACACACCCGGGTTATCCAAAACCAGATTCGTACATACAACCAAGTCCAAATCATCATACGAACCTATTGGAACCGTCAAATCCCAATTTTGGGGTCGTTTTCTCAAAATGTTGACCGAAGTCAAACTTGTCCATTTAAAGCTAACTTAAGGAACCAAGTGTTCCGATTTCAACCCAAACGCTTCCAAATCCGAACCAACCATCCCCGCAAGTCATAAATTAATAAAAGCATATTCGGGGAGTTTTATTTTAGGGAATGGGTTTCTAAAATTTAAAAGGACCGGTTGGGTCATTACATTCTCCACCTCTTAAACAAATGTTCGTCCTTGAACGGGTTTAGAATAATACCTGGAGTGCTAAATAAGTGTGGATATTTGCTTCGCATGTCCTCCTCGGCCTCCCAAGTCGCTTCCTCGACTGGTTGGCCCCTCCACTGGACCTTTACTGCAGAAATCCTCTTAGACCTCAACTGGCAAACTTGTTTATCAACGATGGCAAATGGCTCTTCTTCTTATCCCAAACTCATATCTAGCTGAACTGTGCTGAAGTCCAACACATGTGATAGGTCAGCATGATACTTTCGGAGCATAGATACATGGAAAATCGAATGAACTCCCGATAGACTGGGAGGCAATGCAAGCTCATAAGCAACCTCCCCAACTCGTCTCAACACCTCAAATGGGCCTATAAACCTTGGACTCAACTTTCCCTTCTTCCCGAATCTCATAATTTCCTTCATCGGCGAAACCTTCAAGAGAACTTTTTCACCTACCATAAATGATAAATCACACTCTTTCTGATCCGCGTAACTCTTCTGTCTTGACTGTGCTGTACGAAGTCGCCCCTGAATTAACTTTACCTTTTCCAATGCATCCTTTACCAAATAAGTACCATATAACTTAGCCTCACCGGGCTCAAACCATCCGATAGGTGAACGGCATCGACGACCATATAAATCCTCAAATGGAGCCATCTCGATGTTGGATTGGTAACTGTTATTATAAGCAAACTCGGCCAAAGGCGGGAAACGATCCCACTGACCTCTAAAGTCAATCACACATGCCCTGAGCATATCCTCCAAAATTTGAACTGTCCGCTCTGACTGCCCATCGGTCTGCGGTTGAAAAGCTGTGCTGAGCTCTACCCGGGTCCCTAATTCACTCTGTACTGCTCTCCAGAAATGTGAAGTAAACTGAGGGCCTCTATCTGATATGATGGAAATTGGCACACCATGAAACCGAACTATCTCCTGAATATAAATCTGGGCCAACCTCTCTAAAGTATACGTAGTCATAACAGGAATAAAATGTGCCGACTTGGTCAACCTGTCAACAATCACCCAAACTGCATCAAACTTCCTCAAGGTCCGCGGCAACCTAACTACAAAGTCCATAGTGATGCGTTCCCATTTCCATTCCGGTATAGTCATCTGCTGAAGTAGGCCACTTGGCCTCAGGTGCTCATATTTAACCTGCTGGCAATTTAGATACCTAGCTACATACTCAACTATGTCATTTTTCATTCGTCGCCACCAATAATGCTGCCTCAAGTCACGATACATCTTCGTAGCACCTGGATAAATATAGTACTGAGAACTGTGTGCCTCCTCCAGGATCGTTTTCCTCAGTTCATCCACATTAGGAACACACAGATGATCCTGGAGTCACAAAACAGCATCCGCACCAATAGTAACTTCCTTGGCACCACCTCGTAGTACCATTTCTCGAAGAACCATTAAGTGTGGGTCATCATACTGGCAAGCCTTGATCTGCTCAAATAGTGAAGACTGAGCTACGACACATGCAAGAACTCGGCTGGGCTCTGACATATCTAGCCGCACAAGTCTATTGGCCAAGGATTGGATATCCAAAGCTAATGGCCTCTCTTCTGCTGAAATGAAAGCCAAACTACCCATACTTTTCGCCTTTCTACTCAAGGCATCTGCAACTATATTTGCTTTACCTGGATGATATAAGATAGTAATATTATAATCTTTTAGTAATTCCAGCCATCTGAGCTGCCTCAAATTTAAGTCCCTCTGCTTGAACAAATGCTGCAAAATGTGATGATCAGTATAAACTTCACAGGACACCCCATAAAGATAATGCCTCCAAATCTTTAGAGCGTGAATAATCAAAGCTAACTCCAAATCATGTACTGGATAATTCTTCTCGTGGGGCTTCAACTGCCATGAAGCATATGCAATAACTCGCTATTCCTGCATTAATACACAACCCAAACCAATGCATGAAGCGTTGCAATACACTGTATACATTCCCGAACCGGAAGGTAACACTAACACTGGTGCTGTAGTTAATGTTGTCTTGAGCTTCTGAAAGCTTGACTCACAATCATCGGACCATCGGAACTGAACACCCTTCTAGGTTAATTTGGTCAAAGGTGCTGCAATAGATGAAAAACCTTCCACGAATCGACGATAATAACCTGCTAAACCCAGAAAACTCCTGATCTCAGTCGCCGAAGTGGGACGATGCTAACTATGAACTGCCTCAATCTTTTTGGGATCAACCTTAATACCATACAATATGCCCCAAAAATGCTACAGACTCTAGCCAAAACTCATATTCGGAGAACTTAGCATATAGCTTTTTTTCCCGCAATGTCTGAAGCACTACTCTCATATGTTGCTCGTGCTCCTCCTTACTGCGCGAGTAGATCAAAATGTCATCAATGAAGACAATGACAAATGAATCAATATATGGCTTGAATACCATGTTCATCATATCCATAAACACTGCCGGGGCATTAGTTAAACGAAAGACATTACTAGAAACTCATAATGACCATATCTAGTACGGAAAGCAGTTTTTGGAACATCCGAATCTCGAATCTTCAACTAATGATACCCCGACCTCAAGTCAATCTTAGAGAACACCCTGGCACCCTGCAACTGGTCAAATAGATCATCAATACGTGGCAATGGGTACTTGTTCTTAATAGTGACTTTGTTCAATTGGCGATAATCAATACACATCCGCATTGTTCCATCCTTCTTTTTCACAAATAATACCGGTACACCCAAGGCGATACACTCGGTCTGATGAACCCTTTGGCTAATAACTCTTCAAGCTGTTCTTTCAATTCTTTCGGAGCTATGTGATACGGTGGAATAGATATAGGCTGAGTAATTGGAGCCAAGTCAATATAAAAATCAATATCTCGATCAGGTGGCATACCTGGAAGATTTGAAGGAAATATATCGGAGAACTCCCGAACTACTGGCACTGAATCAATAGCCGGAGTCTCTGTAGTAGTATCCCGAACATAGGCTAGATAAGCCAAAAAACCCTTCTCAACCATGTGTTGAGCCTTTATAAAGGAAATAACCTTATTAAATGAACTAGCCGACGAACCCTTCCACTCCAGCCTAGGCAAAGATGGAATAGCCAAGGTAACAGTTTTGGCATGACAATCTAGAATAGCATGATATGGAGATAACCAGTCCATACCCAGAATAATTTCAAAATTGATCATCTCGAGCAATAAGAGATTTGCTCTAGTTTCATAACCACAGAATGTAATAATACAAGACCGGTAGATCCAATTCACAATAATAGAATCGCCTACAGGAGTGGACACATAAATAAGAGTACTAAAGGACTCACGAGAAACACCCAGGAATGGAGCAAACAGAGATGACATATATGAATACGTGGATCCTGGATCAAATAATACTGAGGCATCTTTGCCTTAAACAGAAATAATACCTGTAATCACAGCATCTGAGGCCTCTGCATCTGGTCTAGCCGGAAAAGCATAGAACCGAGCTAGAGCGCCAACTGGCTGGCCTCCGCCTAGCTGACCTCCACCTCTAGGACGGCCCCTACCCACCTGTCCTCCACCTCTGGGTGGTCGGACTACTGGTGGAGCAACTGGTCCGGTAAGCATAGGCTGCTGACCCTGCTGTACTGGTCTACCCCGAAGCCTGGGGCAAAACCTCCGCATGTGACTGGGATCCCCGCACTCGTAACAACTCTTCGGTGCAATGGGCTGTTGACTAAGTGTCTGGCCCTGGGGAACTGAATACCCACTAGGAGGACCCTGAATAGTTGGTGGGCGGTAGGAACTCTCTGGTATAGCACTGAGATAAGGTTGTACTGGAGCACCTCGAGGAGGTGGTGGTGCTGGAAATGGGAGTCTGCTGGACTGCCCCCTCACAAACTGACCTCTGCCCCCAGACGGAGCACCTCTGAACTCTCTAGAGTACCTGAACCGCTTATCTCTCATAATCTGCTCTCGGCTCCGCTGACGCACACCCTCAATCCTCCGGGCTATCTCCACAACTCACTCACAAGAAGTACCCACCTCAACCTCTCGAGCCATAGTGGCCTGAATACCAGTATGTAAACCGGCTACAAACCTCTACACTCTCTCCGCCTCAGTAGGGAGTATCATAAGTGCATGGTGAGATAATTCAGAAAACCTCGCCTCATAATCAGTCACTGACATCTGACCCTGCTAGAGCTGCTCAAACTGAAACTGCAACTCTTCCCTCTAGTAGGGTGGAATATACCTGTCCATGAAGATATGGGTGAACCTGTCCCAAGTCATGGGAGGAGAATCTGTTGGTCTGCCAAAAACATAAGACTGCCACCATCTACGGGCTCTGCCCTCTAGCTGAAAAGTAGCAAAGTCTATTCCATAAGACTCCAATATCCTCATGTTATACAATATATACTTGCACCGATCAATGAAGTCCTGTGGATCCTCATGTCGCTCACCCCCAAAGATAGGAGGATGTAGTCTAGTCCATCTGTCCAATAATTTTTGAGGTATCGGCGACTACAGTTGGCTTGGGCTCAGGTGTAGTTGCTGCCACTGGTTGGGCTCCACCCATGGGTAGTGCACCCTGGGTATGATATACAGCAGCTGCCTGTCTATGAGCTTGCGCGGTAGGGGTCTGTGCTCTCCGCCCGCCTGAGATGTGGCTGGTTCTGCCGGAAATAAACCGGCCTAAGTCATATTGTCCATGAATCGCAACATACGACCCATGACATCCTGAAATCCCAGTGCAGATGTGAAATCCATTGGAGCTGGCTCTACCACAGGCACCTCATCGTGTTCCTCAACAATGGGGTTCTTTGCTGGATGCACTGGCGGCATAACTGGAACAGTCCTATGACGTCCTCGTCCTCTACCACGAGCTAGAGCCCTTCATCGGCCTCGGCCTCTATTAACTGGGGGAGTAGCTCTTCCTTGATCTGGAACTTCATTTGAGCGCGTTCTCACCATCTATGAGAGAATAAGAGAAGGATATTTAGTACTACATTAAATGCACGATGGAATATGAAGAAAGGTAATTTCCTAACACTCTATAGCCTATCGAAGAAAAGTACAGACGTCTCTGTACCGATCGGCAAGACTCTATTAGGCCTGCTCATAACTTGTGAGACCTACATGAACCTAGTGCTCTGATACCATGTTGTCACGACCCAATTTCACCTATAAGTCATGATGGCGCCCAACACTATGGCTAGGCAAGCCAACTTAATAAATTAAGCATTCATTGACAAAATTTAAAACCAAGAGAAATAATAAAATCCAAATTCTACCAATGTGTGTGTGCCAAGACCTGGTGTCACAAGTGTATGAGCATCTAGTAGATTATACAAAACCTCAAATACTGTCTGAAATAAAAATAGACAGAATGAAAAAAAAATACAAAAAGAGACACCAGTAGCTGCAGAACGGATTAGAGAAACAGCTCACCACTATGCCCCTGGATAATATGGGTGTAAGACGATAGGTCCTCCACTAGTACTTGCCTCAGTTCCTACACAAAAAGTGCAACACGTATAGTATGAGTACGTAAACAACGTGTACCCAGTAAGTATCAAGCCTAATCTCGAAGTGGTAGAGACGAGATGGCCGACTTTGAGACTCACTATGGGTCAATAATAATAATTAAAATACAACTAGGATATTTAAATCAACATGATTTACAGAATTTAAAATAATTTATTTAATCAGCGAAAATAATCAAATTCCTTCAAATGCAACAATTCTCAATATAATAATTAAATTCCTTCAATTCAAATAATTTCTAATTTATCAATTAAATATCATTTACAGGAATAACAATTAATTCTTTAACAAGCAAGAATAATAATTCATTAAATTCTAAGGATTTTTCAATTTATCAATTAGCTTCGCAAGCTGAAATAAACAATTAAAGTATCGTATAATAATTATTATTATTAAGCACGATTTCTGTCGAGGACGTACGGCCCGATCCAGAGTGTCATGTATACTGTCGAGGGATGTGCGGCGCGATCCATAGATGCATATATCCTGCCGAGGCGTTCGACCCGCTCCACAAGAAAGGAGGACATTTTTATATGTACCTCCGGAAGGAGAGTATATTTATTATAAGATAAATTTGGGAGGAAGAATTATTTTGTTTAATAATTAATTAATTTAAACAGAAAATCAAGTATATGAGATTTTCATCTTTTAATATCTTTATCTAAAAATTCACAATATATTCATATATATCAATTTAAAATTAATTAATCAGAGAATATAATTTACACAAGTAATTCATGCTTTTGAGTCTTAAACTACCCGGACTTTAACATTTATAGTAGCTACGCACGGACTCTCATCACCTCGTGCATACGTAGCCCCCGCAATTAGCAACAATTATTCAATTTAATCCCTATGGGGTAATTTTTCCCCCACAAGATTAGACAAGAGACTTACCTAGTCTCAAAGTCCACTTTTCGATTATCGAGTCGCGTAAAATTGTCGATTCAATGTCGAAAAATTCGAAACTATCCAAAAGTTATATAAAATAATTAATATATGTTCAACAAATTCGAAATTCATCTATTAAATAAATTACCCTATCCAAAATGATAAAATTCCTAAAATTCATCCCGGGCCCACGTGCCCGGATTCCGAAAATATTCGGATAAAAACGTTACCCATAATCTCAAGAACTCAAATATATAATTTCTATACAATTCCATAACCATTTTCGTGGTTAAAATATTATTTTTATAAAAATCTAGGTTTTTCACCTAAACTCTTGATTTCTAAGATTTACTAGTTATAATCTACCAATAATCTATGTATTTAACTCAAGGGTATAGAATTAACTTACCTCAAAGTTGTTAGTTGAAAACTCCTCACAAAGAGCTCTGAAATCGCGCAAACATGGAGGAAATATGAACAAAGATGGACTGAGCTTCGTCCATTTTAAGGTTCTGCCCAGACAGATTTTTCGCACCTGCGGCTTTCACATCTGCGGAAAAGCCTTGCAGGTGCGAGATTTTTCCTCTTAGACTGGCTCCGCACCTGCGCCCAAAGGACCGCACCTGCACGTCCACTTCTGCGCCTAATTCTTCGCATCTGCGATGGCCTGGCAGATCCTCCCCTTCGCACCTGTGAGCTCGCACCTGCGGCTTACCATGCGCAGGTGCGATCATACCAGAAGCTAGAAGCTTCAGCTCTTCTTCAAAATTCCAAAATTGATCCGAGCCTCGTCTGATTAACACTTGGGCCCTCCGGAGCCTCGCCCGAACATACCAACAGGTTTGAAATCGTAAAACGGACTCGCTCGAACTCATGGAACATGTAAAACAACATCAAATCTAAGAATCATACCCCAAACCAAATTGAATCAAACTTAAGAACTTCAAGTTCTTCAATTTACTTCCAATGCGCCGAAATATACTTAAACTACTCGGAATGACATAAGATTTTGCGTGCAAATCTTAAATCACTATACAGAACTATTCCCAAACTCGAAATTCCAAACGGACTTCAATTACTCAAAAATCTACTCCAAACCAAATTTAAAGAACTTTAAACCTTCAAATAGTTGATGTTTACTATTTAAGCGTCAAAACGCTCCCAGTTTATCCAAAACCAGATTCATACATACGCCCAAGTCCAAATTCATCATACGAACCTATTGGAACCGTCAAATCCCGATTTTGGGGTCGTTTTCTCAAAATGCTGACCGAAGTTAAACTTGTCCATTTAAAGCTAACTTAAGGAACCAAGTGTTCCGATTTCAACCCAAATGCTTCCAAATCCCGAACCAACCATCCCCGTAAGTCATAAATTAATAAAAGCATATTCGGGGAGTTTTATTTTAGGGAACGGGTTTCTAAAAGTTAAAATGACCGGTTGGGTCATTACAATAGGGCCCCACTCCCTAGTTGATGCCAGCATAACTTGATGAGTTTCCAACATAGGGTCCTACTTCCTAGTTAATACCAGCATAACCTGATGACTTTCCAACATAAAATCTCCACTCCCTAGTTGATGCCAACATAACCTGATGACTTTCCAACGTAGGGTCCCACTCCCTAGTTGATGCCAGCATAACCTGATAAGTTTCTAACATATGGTCCCACTCCCTAGTTGATGCCAGCATAACCTGATGAGTTTCCAACATAGGGTCCCACTCCCTAGTTGATGCCAGCATAACCTGATGACTTTCCAACGTAGGGTCCCACTCCCTAGTTGATGCCAGTTAACCTGATGACTTTCTAACGTAGGGTCTCACTCTCTAGTTGATGCCAGCATAACCTGATGACTTTCTAACATAGGGTCCCACTCCCTAGTGGATGCCAGCATAACCTGATGACTTTCCAACGTAGGGTCCCACTCCCTAGTTGATGCCAGCATAACCTGATGACTTTCCAACATAGGGTCCCACTCCCTAGTGGATGCCAGCATAACCTGATGACTTTCCAACATAGTGTCTCATTCCCTAGTTGATTCCAGGATAACCTGATGACTTTCCAACATAGGGTCCCACTCCCTAGTTGATGCCAGCATAACCTAATGACTTTCCAACGTAGGGTCCCACTCCCTAGTTGATGCAAGGATAACCTAATGACTTTCTAACATAGGGTCCCACTCTCTAGTTGATTCCAGCATAACCTAATGACTTTCCAACGTATGGTCCCACTCCCTAGTTGATGCCAGTATAACTTGGTGACTTTCCAACGTAGGGTCCCACTCTCTAGTTGATGCCAGCATAACTTGATGACTTTCCAACATAGGGTCTCATTCCCTAGTTGATGCCAGCATAACCTGATGACTTTCCAATGTAGGGTCCCACTCCTTAGTTGATGCCAGCATAACCTGATGACTTTCCAACGTAGGGTCCCATTCCCTAGTTGATGCCAGCATAACCTGATGACTTTCCAACATAGGGTCCCACTCCCTAGTTGATGCCAGCATAACCTGATGACTTTCCAATATAGGGTCCCACTCCCTAGTTGATGCCAGCATAACCTGATGAGTTTCCAACATAGGGTCCCACTCCTTAGTTGATGCCTGCATAACCTGATAACTTTCCAGCATAGGATCCTCACTCCCTAGTTGATGCCAGCAGAACTTGGTGATTTTCCCCAACATAGGATCTCCAATCCCTTGTTGATTTTACTTTTAGATATAGGGTCTCCACTCCTTAGTCTACATTTACCCCGGGTACACCATTCCCGTCTTTTTATCGCTTTCAATAATGAAGTAGTATAGAATTTGTTTACAATAACCCACGAAATTTTTCTAGTGATAACTGGGGCAGAAAATTTCATTTATTTGTTTCAATTCCTGAGCAAGTTATATTTTAAAGTACTGGGTTGGAGACAACCAAAAGAAGACGTCTCAATCTAGAATAAAGAAAAGAAGAAGAAGAAAAACCCAAAATACAGAAGAGGAGAAGATATGAGCTGCTCAAGATGAGATTGAAGTCCCAAGTTTTGCATGTCCCGTCTTGATCCGAAAGATGAAGAAGATTGAACCAGCATCTGTGGCTAATAAGCATCAAGATCTAGATCACAGTCTGCACAAAGAACTAGCTACGACTCAAGACCAAGCTTCGAAAAACTTGTAGATAGGAATCTTGTAACTCGTAGCTGATAGGCTTAGTTAGTTTTCTTCGTTTTGGTTTAATAAGGAGCTCAGCAACAGTAACAGCAGCAGCAGTAGTGAAATCACAGCTTTCCGGTAGTCCCAACTACCAAAACTTCCAGAACTACACTGACCTGATTCCTTTATAGCCAAGGATATGTAGGCAACCTTTGAACCAAGGTTCGGTCAAACTTTTCTAAAGTGCTTTCCATGGAGTATCCAAACGGGTAAAAGTTGTTCGTGACTGCTCACTTTGTCTTAGATCGAAAACTCTTCATATTTCCGAGCAAAGAGGGGCAGCTGTGAGCATGTAATTTTTACCTTACCCAAATATTCCTACAAAATTAATGAATAAATTAGTACTATTTATTTTTGGATTTTGTTTTAGAATTTTTTTTTTATGTTTGTTTGGAATTATTTGCATTTTTTGTTGCATTTTTTTTATTTTTAAAGTTATGAAAACTAACAAAACATATTTAAACCTTCATCATATTGTATTGTTAGGTTTTTAATTTAATTCAATGTTTAAGTACATAATTAATTACTCCATTAAAAGAAAATCACAAAAAAATTATTTGTTTTGACATTTTCAGTTTTAGTATTAAATTAGCAATTTTCCTTTTTAAATCTAAGATTGACTAATTATGTAAATAATACAAATAGATAGTTGGTTTAATTTTACAAATTAAGGTAACTTAGGATTTGTTTAAATTAAATAAATTTTAAAGAGTTAATTAAACAAAGTGGGGTTTAAATTAGCCTAAATCGGACTGGGCCAGGGTAAAAAACCAGCCCAATCCCTCGAAATCTAGCCCAATCACCCAAGCTCAAATACCCCAGAACCGGTCCGCCCCATCACTAAACCAAACGACGCTGTTTAGGTGCCAGGCGATCCTGGAAGTTGATCTTCACAAGATCCAACGGCTCGAAACTTGCCTGTCATTTTGTATATAAATGTCCAAACGACTCCTACCCCCCTCATTTAGTCACACCCCCCTCTCTCACATCTCTCTCTAACCCTAGAGATGACTTCGTCTCTCATATCTCTAACCAAACCCTAGCCGCCCCAATATGCTCCTCTCACGCCGTCGCCGGAAATCGCCCTACGGCGGCGGTGGACCTCCAAAGCCCCCCAAACTTACCCTAAACACTCTCCTCACCCTCTAGAATCCCACCATAACAACTGATTCCCCAAAAACCACACCAAAATCAATAAACTTTAGATCTTAGATCCCAGAAACCCTAACCCCGCCGCTGAAAATCGCCTACAGCGGTGGTGGACCTCTAAAACTACCCCAAACTCACCCCATACCCTCCTCTCATCCTCATAAACCTCATCTTACCGACCAAATCCCTAAAATCTCCACCAATAACCCTAGATCTGTTAAAATCCTACCTAGTCCGTCTAAAGATCCTCATGCCAAGAACTCCTTTCACGGGTCTCCGTATTTTTTTTTATTATTTCTGTTATTGTTTCCAAATTTTTTATTTATTCTGTTATTTTTCAATTAATTACGCATTCTGTTTTTTATATTTCTGTATTTATTTTTTTTAATTATCATTGTTAGTTATACTCCATTATAATTAATTAACTAATTAAATCAGACTTAATTAAAAAATATTAAAAATCAGGACTTAAATATATTCTGTTAATTTTTACATCATTTGTTATTTCGTTTGCATTAATTTATTAGCTAAAATAGATTAATCAGTGTTGAGTTTATTTTTTTCTGCTTACTGTTGTATTTTATTTCCTGTTATTTATTTTTAAATTAATTGGGCCTGGCTAAATAGACAGGCCCATAGCTTTGTTATTTTATTATTGCTTATTTATTTTTTGTTATTATTGGGCCTGACTAAATAGACAGGCCCATAGCTTTGTTAAAAGTTTAAGAGCCCAAGATCTTCAGGCTAAGAGTCACCTGACTCAGGCCCAGAACCAATCTGGTTTTGAGGTAATTCCAAGACCCTTAGGGGTCGATTTTGGAAACCTAATTCTAAAATTAATTCAGAAGGTACTAGAACTTTCTAGAATATGGACAACTGTCCCAATGCTGAGTAGGAAAATAGGGATAAGATCCAAAAATATCCAGAATCTGGACACTTATCTATTTTCTGAGATAAGGAAGGTACTAGAAATTGGAAAGTTGTTCATTTCTATTAAGAAGATGCCATTTTCCCTAATTTATAGGGAATTCTGACAGATTCTTTGTACCTTGATTCTTATCCCTTTTCACCACCTCACTATATAAATACATTCTTCCCTTTTCACTAAATAGGATAGATTTTGAGTGACAATATACACACAGAAATCTCTGCACTGCCTAAAAGAAATTTTTCTTTCATCCTTAAGAGAAAAACCTTCTTTTCTTTTCTGAGAATCGGTCTTGATCTTTCAGAATCAAAAAATATCTTCCTATTTTTGAAATCTAGTTTCATTGCTGCTACTTTGCTTCAAAGTTTATTCAGAGACTTATTTTCTTACTATTTTCATTTTCTTGCTACTGTCAAGGTACCTCCTTAACAATGTAAAATTCCATTCTTTTTGCTATGAAGTTTCATTTACTGTTTATAAAGTGTGTGGTTGGTTTGAATGTGACTGGATATTTTAAGCTAAGTTATCACCTAAATGGTGGTGGTAGAGTGATATATCATGTGTCAATTCATGAAGGATTAATTATTTAGGCAATTTAGGTGGTACTGTTAAAAGGTCAGCAAATTATGAAATAAGTTTAAGGCTTTATGTTCATGAGATCTGTATGCAGTAGTGAGAATAAGGGAAAAATAGTCTAGAAAATTTGTTTAAGTAATAACAAGCAAATTTTTATCACTGTTCAGTTAGTCAAAACAAGAAATGTAACAATTTTATTTTTTACATCTTCTTATGCTATAGATCCGCTTGATATTTTAGCCATTTACTACTCTTTTTTTAGTGATTAAATATAATAACTCAAATTTGTATGAAACTAGGTTGTTCACAAGATAATTAATGTAGCATGCTTTGATACAGTTTCAGGCCCAAACCAATTGGATCCCTCAAACTGTATTTTAGATTTTAGTCTTTAAATTAAATAAATACTTTGATTAAATATAATCACTTTATGATTTTCAAATATAAGAGTTTTAAACTTAGCATTTTTAATGAAAAACTTAGGCAAATCAATAGGAAATTTCGCCAACTTTAACTAGATTTCGATTAGTTATTCAAAGATCCTTTTACTTCTGCTTTAAAGTATAAACAAAATATAGGTAAATTTTACATATGTCATTACCAATGTTAAATTCAAACTCATTCAAATAAATATGCATTGGGCCAGATTCATTCAGACTTATTACTATGTCCAAACCTCTGAATTAAATGTGTTTAACTGCTTAGATGCTTAATTGGGTCAGAGTCTAATTGGACTCAAACAGACCCAAATTCTTTTCCAATTAATTCAGTAGTATGGTCCAAACAATGGACAATATAATCATGGGCCAGAGTCTATTTGGATTCAGTCCTTATCAGGCCTCAAACTTCTAAAAAATCTGGGCCTGATAGGCAGTTTGTAGATAAGCTGCCCTATTAGATACAAACAAATATGTAACATTAGTATTGAACCTTTACACCTAGATATACGACATAGTATTAGAAACGTAGGCATGACTTTAGGTACTCATAATTAAATTAATTATTACAATTATGTACACGCATGCGTGACATCGTTATGATACCAAAATAAACCAAGGTACATGTTCGCGTGACCATGGTCAAACACTCTTAGTAAATAAAACGCCTTAATCAAATACTCGTAGAAATGCTTTTAGGCGCGAATTTTAAAGTACTATCGTGGTTGCGTACATGTTCGCGTGACGTGATCTCGATTTTTAAATAAATCCAAGGTACGCGTTCGTGCGACTTTGACTATTTTTCTTAAATAAACCAAATGTCATGAGTTGTGTACACGTACGCGTGCCATGATTTTTGACACACCAAACTAAACGGGTATACGTACGCGTAACTCGCATTAAGGTAATCCTTTAGATAAATCAAGTAATTAAAAGCGGTAAAGGATAAATACACATAGGTCCTAAAATGAGTAATTAGATCAAATAAGCCAAGTATGAATCATTAAGCGACCGTGCTAGAATCACGAAATTCGGGAGTGCCCAACACCTTCTCCCGGGTTAACAGAATTCTTTACCCGATCTTCTGGTTTGCAGACTTTTAACGGAGTCAAATTGCCTCGATTTGGGATTTAAAATAAATCAGTGACTTGGGACACCATAAATTATTCCAAGTGGCAACTCTAAAATTAAATAAATAATCTCATTTCGATTAATGTCACTTAAATTGGAAAAACTCCCTTATCCCTATCCCCTTCGAGAAAAAGGAGGTGCGACACTAATCATTCATTCAAATTTAAACTAGCTAGTAAGGTTCTGATATTTTGCCTAATCTTTAAATAACAACCCCTTTTATTTAAGAATTCTAATTTTTGGCCATTTTATTTTTTTTTATAAATGTAGCCTCTATTTCGTTTCAAAGCCATAACCACTTAAATTAAAAAAAAAACTATTAATTCCTATGAGTAAACAAGGAACAACAATGTCAACACTAGGATCCTAATCATAACAAATGAACATCAACTTACTAATGATAATTCACACGAAATAGGCAAAGAACAAGGATGAATTTAATGATAAGGTAACACCTCAATGACATATACTAAAATTGACAAGAACAGATCCAAACCGTGAAACATCTATAAAGAAACAATTCATGGCATTTTTCAAACAGAACAAAAAAAATATAGAAAAGGGCCCAAAGCAACAATAATATATATTATCCCAATAATCTGAACTTAAAGGAACCATTAACAGATTCTATAAATATAAAGCAGCTTAATTTTATGCCATAGTTTAAAATATGAATCAATTCTTCAGACGAGCAGAAATACAAGCATTTAGTATGTACCAATTGTGGTTTCATATTAAGACAAAGCTGAAAATACAAAAGTGAGAAGACACATACCTAATTTCTCTAGAATTAAGTTTGTAGAAGAGAAATCCAAATAAAGGCTAAAATGACAAACCAGAAATCAACAGCGGCTCACCAAAGCAACATCCACGGCATCAAGAAAATCCAGAAAGAAGAGAAGTTGAGCTTTTAAATTGGTTCTCTTCAAACCTTCTTTTGAATTCTATGTTTCCTTCAGTTTTTTCAGCTTTTAGCGAGAGCCAAATAGAGTCAGACTAGTGTGGATTTATGTATGTGTATCGACTGGCCTTTTTTAGAAGAGAAAGAGTGAGGTCTGTCGATCAGAATGGGGGTGGCGATCGAAAGATTGAAGAAGGAGAAGGGGAAGGTCCGTGTGTGTGTGTTCTAGAAAGAGAGGTCCAAATTAGGGTCTCCTCTAATAGAGTGGGGAGATAGGTGTTTTAAGAGAAGAGTATGGGCCAGGCTATGGGGTGGATTGGGCTTCTAAAAGGATGAACTTAAAACAATTACAAAATTAGTCACTTTGGACTCAAATTTTAATTAAAACCAATTTGCGTGAATAAACTATTATATATATATTTTACTAATTGACTAATGACCTAATTAATTAACTAACCTAAGAATGTATTTTTTTTGGTTTTTAGATATTTATATAATGTATTTAACAATGCAATTAAATCCTAAAATACAATTTAAAATCTAAAATGCTATGAAATTAAGATTTGAACATTTTTATGATTTTTATGATTTACAATATTCCTAACATGCATAAACAATGCGAATAAATATAAAATAAATAAAGAAAAACTTCTAAAATTTATAAAAATAATTAAATTATTTTTTAATTTTTTTTAGGAGTAATTTCCTATGTTGGGCAAAAATTAGGTGCTCACAGCTGCCCCTCTTTGCTCGAAAACATGAAAAATTTTGGGGCAAAGATAAAGGGAGCAATCATGAATAATTTTTACCTGTTTGATACTCCATGGGAAGCACTTTGAAAAAGTTTGACCGAACCTTGCTTCGGAGGTTGCCTACATATCCTTGGCTATAAAGGAATCAGGTCAGTATAGTTCTGGAAATTTTGGTAGCTGGGACTATCGAGAAACTGTGATTTAACTGTTGTAACTGCTTGCTGAGCTCCTTATTACGCCGAAAAAAAAAGACTAACTAAGCCTACCAACTGCGAGTTACAAGATTCCTATCCATAGGTCTTCTAAAGCTTGACCTTGAGTCTTGGCTGGTTCTTCATGCATACTCTGATCTGAATCTTGATGCTTAATAGCTGCAAGTGCTTGTTCATTCTTCTTCATCTTTTCGGATCAAGGCGGGACATGCAAAGCTTGTGACTTCAATCATGTCTTGAGCAGTCCACATCTTTTCTCTAGAAAAGATGTGAGTTATTGGTAACAAAACTCTATACTACTTCATTGTTGAAAGCAATAAAAGGCCGGGATTAGTGTACCCTGTAAAAACAGAGATTAGGAAGTGAATACCCTATATCTAATAATAAAATCAACTAGGGATTGGAGACTCTATGTTGGAAAATCATAAACTAGGGAGTGGAGACCCTATGTTGGCATCAAGTTATATTGGTATCAACTAGGGAGTGGAGACCTTATGTTGGCATCAACTAGGGAATTGAGACTCTATGTTGGAAAAGCGACTAGGGAGTGGAGACCCTATGTCTAAAATAAAATCAACTAGGGATTGGAGACCTTATGTTGGAAAATCATCAATTAGGGAGTGGAGACCCTATGTTGGTATCACGTTATGTTGGCATCAACGAGGGAGTGGGGACCCTATGTTAGAATATCATCAACTAGGAAGTAGAGACCCTATGCTGAAAAATCATCAACTAGGGAGTGGAGACCCTATGCTGCATCAACTAGGGAGTAGTGACCCTATGTTGGCATCAACTAGGGAGTGGATACCCTATGTTGATACATCATCAACTAGGGAGTGGAGACCCTATGCTGGCATCAACTAGGGAGTGGAGACCCTATGTTGGAACATCATCAACTAGGGAATGGAGACCCTATGCTGAAAAATCATCAACTAGAGAGTAGAGACCCTATGCTGGCATCAACTAGGGAGTGGTGACCCTATGTTGGCATCAAGTTATGTTGGCATCAACTAGGGAGTGGTGACCTTATGTTGGCATCAAGTTATGTTGGCATCAAATAGGGTGTAGAGACCCTACGCTGTCATCAACTAGGGAGTGGTGACCCTACGCTGGCATCAACTTGGGAGTGGAGACCCTATGTTGGAAAATCATCAAGTAGGGAGCGGAGACCCTATGTTGGAAAGTGCAGCTAGGGATTGGAGACCCTATACTGCCATGATTTTGAAATTTCTTTGTTTTCTGTCTCTCTTTTTTTTGTCTCTTTTTTTATTATTATCATTTTCATCATCATTTCTTCCTTTCTTCTTTTTTTATTATTTCAGAGATTGAGTAAATGCGGAAAAGAATTTTGGAGAAGACTTCCCTTTTTGGAGTTGTTGCTGCGAAGCTGTTTCTTGCCCTTGCGCAGTTTCTTTTAGTTGCACTTGCTTCTTGCAAGGTTACTTTTAATTACACATGTTTCCTATTTTTCAAACAACGAACAATTTGTCAGTTTGAAACAGTGGTTGGTTTTGTGGCCTTGGGCGTTTCAGTCACTTGATCTCGGCCCGGCTTCTTTGATGAAGATCTCAACTGCTTGCTTGTTCCCTGAGGACCGATTTTATTTCTGACCCTGGAGAAACTGGCTTTTCCAAAATTTTACTATGACGGTTAATCACATGGGACTTAACCTTTTTCAACTTTATTTTGCCTTCGTGGGCATTTTGACTTTGATTTTCTTTCTTTTCAGGAGTTTTTGATTTTGAAAAAGGGTAAATTGGTTAAGTATATAAGTTAGAAAAAAATAATCCATCACTAGAATTTTAAAGTCGAAATGTTGGATTTTTTTTTTAAAAAGAAAAGGTTTTAAAGCAGGTCGCCTTTTAGGCAGGCGACCTATTGGAATTCCAAAAAATATTATTTCTAAAATATTCTTCTCTATATGCTTCTTCCTTTATCTTCTCTTTCCATTCTTGGCCTTGCAAAATGATCTGTTTTAACAAATCCTAACGTATTCAACTATTTTTGTTAACGTTTTCAAGTTTATTCACTAAGTCATACAATTCCTAAACTTTTTATAATTGCGTAAATATTTTTCATGATTTTATTAGTTAAAACTTTAACTTAGAGATCATTCTCTAGGTTTGACTCATCTTTGGAGCGGTTTTTTTAAAAGGCCGTCATAGTTGCTTCTCTTCATTGAGACATGATTTAATTGTCGAGGTTAATTTTCTTTCATATGAAAGAAATTCTCCATCTATACAATCAGATATTTTTATAACAATATCGCTATATAACAATTATTTACTATACAAGTCAAGTTTTTTATGGAATTAATTTTCATACTATGTTATAATATATGTTCTCTATAACAACACTTCGCTATAACAACCAAAAAAGTCGGAACAAATGAGACTGTTATGGAGATGTTTGACTGTATAAAAAGGGGAAGTCCAGTGTACAAAGCATTCCGTATTCATGCATGATTCGGGAAGGGCTGTACCCCAAGGCGACCTACCCTGAATCCTGATGCAAGCATTAGTGGCTGATTCCATGGCTAGAACGCGTGAGTTAAATCATTTAAATTTAGCACGTTTGTAACCATCTTATTTGTATCGTTTTGATCACTCATAAGATTGCATAGTACTGCAAGCCTATACAATGGGTAAAATTAAAAAGGAAAGAAAGAAATAGGTGGTGTCATTCACAAAAATATATAGCTTAGAACTTCTCACAAAAAGAAAATAGAAAATAAAGATAAGATGCAGCATTTCTTGAATTACTTAGAGAAATTAAACAAATTACAACGGAATCGAACAAAATTAAGGTAGACTTTATTACATCTCACCAGCTCCACCATAAAAGATGGTATGGTTATAACGAATCCCATTATCTGGAACATCTATTACATTGTACAACATAGGACTGGTTGTAAATGTTGGCAGCTCACCTAAATTTATATAATCACCCTTATCGTTTAAAGCTGTAATATTTCTGCAATATGCGACAACTTTAGCGTTTCTTATAAAAGCATAAAGCCCTGAACCCATAGGTGGTTCAAGTATGCCTGATGGACTATATACGACTCCGCCCCATTCAACTCTTGTTGCAAAATATGCAAAGTCATCAAATACCTCTCGAGGCCAAAAACCAATTGGTACATAATTGTTACGAGTCTCTTCAAGGAACAACCACCAATTGCCAATCTTTATGTCCTACATTTTTCAATAGAGAAAAATATATGGTTAACAAATAAAGATACTAATGCTTCTCCTGAAATCTATGTTGCTCGGATCCTTCAAAAGTATCATCGAATGTGTATCAAATTCTTCAAAAATTATTCATACTCGAAAGATTTAACGCGTGTCGAACAACATGTTGGAAGGATCCGAGCAACATAATATGAAGTTATATATAATAGAGGCAGAAAAGTTAACCCAATTTATGCGAAATCCCTAGTCAAAATGTTTCCCATTAATTTGCGAAATGTGAGGAAATGGTTGACCAAAAGACAGTCGTGTGGTTATAAGTACAAAGCTCGGACATAACAAATCGAAACAAGAATTTGTACCATCCTGAAAATATGAAACATATTATGTTTAATTTGAGGGAGGAACAACTTATAAAATAAAGTAGTTAATTAACCAATATTACTAGTTAGAGACTTACATCGAAATGTATGAATCCTTGTCCTGTTATCTCCATATAAAGTAGGTCAAGCTAAGACAAAAAGGAAATAAAGATATTTTTATGCATGTTGGCGTGGAAAGGTGAAATTATAAATTCACATATATAAAGTAGCTGATTTGACTTACTCTCCAACCCGTTTGTATAATACTATTTCCTTTAACAAGTTTCGACATGCACTATGTGTTGACCCACGCTATTAGGATTATATATAGCAGCTATCATTGAAGCTCCTCCAAACTTGTTATTTGGATTATCTTCAGTTGTAACGATAGCCCGCTGAAGAGAATAAACAACAGTGTAAATTAATTAGAAAAATCTTCACAAAGAGTTACGATCCATAATCTATTTTAGTCACCGCCCCGCAATGACCGTTCCTTATTTTTTGGCGTTATACGGACATAAAACTGAATTCCGCTCGATTCCCTGATTTTCGTGTGTTATAACCCACGCCTTTTATATGGTTCCTTATGTCGTTTTTATGGCCCAGAAAAATTTTCAGCGTCCGGATCTGGGGTCCCAAGCCCATGCGGAAGGCTTGGGCTATAGCATACGAAAATCTGGGAAGCAGGCAGAATTCTAATTTTATATCCGTAAAATGCAAAATAATGAAGAACGGTCATGGAGGGGCGGTGACTATGGTTCCCTGGGTCATTTTTGATGGGTCAAAATTTTTTTAGGTGATCCGGGTCCGGGACGGGCCTATGCGGAAGACGTGGGCTAAAGCACAAGAAAATCTGGGAATCACGCGGAATTCCAGTTTTATGGCCGTAAAATGCCAAAAAATGAGAAACGATCATAGCGGGGCGGTAACTAATTTCCTTAGGTCGTTTTTGATGGCCCGAAAAAGTTTTAGGTGATCCGGATCCAGGGGACTAGGCCTAAACGGAAGGCGTGGGTTATAGCACACAAAAATATGAGAATCAGACGGAATTCCAGTTTTAAGGCAATGAAACACCAAAAAACGAGGAACACTCATGGCGGGGCGGTGACTATGGTTCCTTAGGCCGTTTTTGATATCCCAGAAATTTTTTTGGCGATTCGCGTCTGGAGGCCCGGGCCCATGGAAAGGTGTGGGCTATAGCACACGAAAATTTAAAAATCAGGCGGAATTCAAATTTTATGGCCGTAAAACGCCAAAAAAGAGGAACAGTCATGGCGGGCGGTGACTATGGTTCCTTTGGTCATTTTTTATAGCCCGAAAAAACTTTAGGCGATCCGGGTCCGGGCCCATACGGAAGGCGTGAGGTATAGCATACGAAAATCTGAGAATCGGGCGGAATTCTAATTTTGTGGCCGCAAAATGCATAAAAACAAAGAACGGTCATGGCAGGACGGTGACAATGGTTCCTTAGGTCGTTTTTGATGGCCAGAAATTTTTTTAGGAGATCCAAGTCCGGGGCATCGGGCCCATGTGGAAAGCGTGGTCTATAGAACACGAAAATTTAGGCACATGCAGAAGGGATGGGCTATAGCATACGAAAATCTAGGAATCGGGAGGAATTCTAGTTTTATGCCCGTAAAACGCATAAAAACGAGGAGTGGTCATGGATTGGCAGTGACTATGGTTCCTTAGGCGATTTTTATGGCCCGAAAAATTTTAGGCGATCCGGGTCCGGGGGCCCCTGGCCCATGCGGAAGGCATGAGATATAGCACACAAAAATCTGGGAATCAGGTGAAATTCTAATTTTTTGACCGTAAAACGCGGAAAAAAAGGAACGGTCATGGGGGGCGATGACTATGGTTCCTTAGGTCATTTTTGATGACCTAAAAAACTTTACGCGATTCGGGTCTGAGGGCCTGGGCCCATGCAGAAGGCGTAGGCTATAACATACGAAAATCTAGGAATCAGATGGAATTCCAATTTTATGGCCGTAAAAGGCCATAAAATGAGGAACATGTCATGGTAGAGCGGTGACTATGGTTCCTTAGGTCGTATTTGATGGCCCGAAAAAAATTTAGTCGATTCGGGTCGGGGGTGGGCAGAATGCTAGTTTTATGGCTGTAAAACGCTAAAAATGAGGAATGGTTATGGAGGGACAGTGACTATGGTTCCTAAGATTTTATGGCCCGAATAAATTTTAGACGATTCGGGTCCGGAGGCCCGGGCCCATGCGAGAGGCGTGGGCTGTTGTAGCACATGAAAATCTAAAAATCGGGCGGAATATCAGTTTTATGGTTGTAAGAAGCCAAAAAATGAGGAACGGTCATGGCAAGGTGGTGACTATAACTCCTTTGGTCATTTTTTATGGACTAGAAATATTTCAGGCGATTCAGGCCCATGCGGAAGGCCTTATAGAACATGGAAATTTGAGAATCGGGCAAAATTCTAGATTTTTGGTCGTAAAATACCAAACAACGAGGAACAGTCATGGCGGGGCGATGACTATGGTTTCTTAGGTCATTTGTGATGTCCTAGAATAATTTTAGGCGATCCGGGTCCCGGGGTCGGGGCCCATGCGAAAGGCATAAAACAACAGAAAATGAGGAACGATCATGGTGGGGCGGTGATTATGGTTCCTAAGGTCCCTTTTGATGGCCCAAAATATTTTTTACACGATTTGGGTCAGGGGCCTGGGCCCATGTGGAAGGCGTGGGCTATATCATACGAAAATCTAAGAATCGGGCGGATTTTCAATATTATGGCCGTAAAAAGCCAAAAAATAAGGAACGGTCATGGCAGAGTGGTGACTGTAGTTCCTTTTGTTGTTTTTGATGGACCAAATAAATTTTAGACAACCCGGGTCTGGGCCCATGCGGAAGGCGTGGGCTATAGCACACGAAAATTTAAAAATGAGGTAGAATTCTAGTTTTTTGGCCGTAAAACACCAAAAAATGAAGAACGATCATGGCGGGGCGGTGACTATTGTTTCTTAGGTCATTTTTGATGTCCCAGAAAAATTTTAGGCGATCCGAGCCCTGGGTCCCGAGTCCCGGGCTCATGCGAAAGGCGTGGGCTATAACACACAAAAATCTTGAAATTAGGCAAAATTCTAGTTTTATGGCCGTAAAATGCCAAACAATGAGGAACAATAATGGTGGGGGTGACTATGGTTCCTAAGGTCTCTTTTGATTGCCCGAAAAAAATTTTATACGATCCGAGTGCGAGTGCGGGGGCCTGGGCCCATGCGGAAGGCATGGGCTATAGCATACGAAAATCTGAGAATCGGGCGAAATTCAAGTTTTATGCCCGTAAAACGCTAAAAATGAGGAATGGTCATGAAGGGGTGGTGACTATGGTTCCTTAGATCGTATTTGATGGACCGAAAAATATTTAGTCAATTCGATTCAGGAGCCCGGGCCCATGCGGAAGACGTGGGCTATAACACATAAAAATCTAAGAATCGGATAGAATTCTAATTTTATGGCAGTAAAATGCCAAAAAATGAGGAACGGTCATGCTGGGGTGGTGACTATGGTTCCTTTGGTTATTTTTGATGGCCCAATTTTTTTTTAGAATATCCGGGTTCAGGCCCATGCGGAAGGCGTGGGCTATAGCACATGAAAATTTGAAAATCAGGCGAAATTCTAGTTTTTTTGCCGTAAAACACCAAAAATGAGGAACGGTCATGGTGGGGAGGTGACTATGGTTTCTTAGGTCATTTTTGATATCCTAGAAAATTTTACGCGATCCGGGTCCCGGGGACAGGGCCCGTGCGAAAGGAGAAACGATTATGGTGGGGAGATGACTATGGTTCCTAAGGTCGCTTTTTATTACCGAAAATTTTTTTACGCGATCCGGGTCCGGGGGCCTGGGCCCACGCAGAAGGCATAGGCTATAGCATACGAAAATTTAAGAATCGGGCGGAATACCAGTTTTATGCCTGTAAAATGCTAAAAATGAGGAACGATCATGTAGGGGCGGTGACTATGGTTTCTTAGGTCGTATTTAATGGCCCGAAAATTTTTAGGCGATCCGGGTCCGGGGGGCCCGGGCCCATGCGGAAGGCATGAGATATAGCACATAAATATCTGGAAATCGGGTGGAATTCCAATTATTTGGCCGTAAAATGCAAAAAAAAAAACAGAACGGTCATGGGGGCGGTGACTATGGTTCCTTATGTCATTTTTTACGTCCCAGAAAATTTAAGGTGATCTGGGTCCGGGGCTCCGAACCCATCCGAAAGGCGTGAGCTATGGCAAATGAAAATCTCAGAATCAGACAGAATTCTAGTTTTATGGTCGTAAAACACCAAAAAATGAGGAACAGTCATAGCGGGCGATGACTAAGGTTCCTTAAGTCGTTTTTGATGTCCCGAAAAAATTTTAGGCGATCGGAGTCCGGCCCGAGCCCATGCAAAAGGCGTGGGCTATAGCACAATAAAATCTGGGAATCGAGCGTAATTCCAGTTTTATGGTTGTAAGACGCTGAAAAACTAGGAAGAGTCATAACAGGGCGGTGACTATGGTTCCTTAGGTCGTTTTTGATGTCAGGAAAAAATTTAGTCGATCCGGGTCCGGAGGCCCGGGTCCATGCGAAAGGCGTGGGTTATAGCACATGAAAATCTGGAAATTAGACGGAATTCTATTTTTTTTGGTCGTAAGACGCCGAAAAACGAGGAACATTTATGATGAGGCGGTCACTATGGTTCCTTAGGTCGTTTTAGATGGCCCGAAATATTTTATGCGGTTCGGGTTCGGGAGCCCGGGCCCATGCAAAAGGCATGGGCTATAGGACACTAAATTTAGAAATTGGGCGGAATTCTAGTTCTATGGCCGCAAAATGCCAAAACATGAAGAACGGTCATGGTGGGGCGGTGACTATGGTTCCTTAGGTTATTTTTGATGGCTTGAAAATATTTTAGGCGATCCGGATCCGGGGGCCCGAGCCCATACGGAAGGCGTGGGCTATAGCACCCTAAAATCTGAAAGGGGGCGAAATTTCAGTTTCATGGCTGTAATCTTCCTCAAAATGAGGAACGATCATGGCGGGGTGGTGATTATGGTTCCTAAGGTCATTTTTGATGGCCCGAAAAATGTCTGGGTCCGGGGCCGAGGCCCATGCGAAAGGCGTGGGCTATAGCACACGAAATCTGAGAATCGGGCAAAATTTCAGTTTTATGGCCATAAAACGCTAAAAATGAGGAACGGTCATGGAGGAGCGGTGACTATAGTTCCTTAGGTAGTATTTGATGGCCCAAAATTTTTTTAGTCGATTCGGGTCAGGGGCCCGGGGCCATGCGAAAGGCATGGGCTATAGCACACGAAAATCTAAGAATTGGCGAAATTCCAATTTTATGGCTATAAAATTCCAAAAAATAAGGAATGGTCATGGAGGGGTGGTGACTATGGTTTCACTGGTTGTTTTTGATGGCCCAAAATATATTTAGACAATACGGGTCCGGGCCCATGCGGAAAGCGTGGGCTATAGCACACGAAAATTTGGAAATCAGACGAAATTCTAGTTTTTTGGATGTAAAATACCAAAAACGAGGAACAATCATGGTGGGGAGGTGACTATGGTTTCTTAGGTCGTTTTTTATGTCCCGAAAAATTTTACGCGATCCGGGTCCCGGGGACAAGGCTCGTGCGAAAGGAGGAGCGATTATGGTGGGGCAATGACTATGGTTCCTAAGGTCGCTTTTTATTGCCCGAAGAAATTTTTACAAGATCTGGGTCCGGGGGCCTAGGCCCACGCAGAAAGCATGGGCTATAGCACACGAAAATCTAAAAATCGGGCGAAATTCCAGTTTTATGCTCGTAAAACGCAAAAAATGAGGAACGATCATGGAGGGGCAGTGAATATGGTTTCTTAGGCCGTATTTGATGGCCCGAAAACTTTTTAGTAGATTCGGGTCGAGGGGCTCGAGCCCATACGGAAGGCGTGGGCTATAGCATACGAAAATCTGAGAATGAGGTAGAATTCTAGTTTTATGGCCGTAAAATGCCAAAAAACAAGGAACGGTCATGGCAGGGAGGTGACTATAGTTCCTTTTGTCGTTTTTGATGTCATAGAAAATTTAAGGCGATACGAGTCCGGGGCTCCGAACCCATACGAAAGGCGTGGGCTATGGCAAATGAAAATCTGGAAATCGGGCGAAATTCTAATTTTATGGCCGTAAAACACAAAAAAAAACAAGGAACCGTCATAGCGGGGCGGTGACTAACGTTCTTTAGGTCATTTTTGATGTCCCGAAAAAGTTTTAGGCGATCTGGGTCCGGCCCGAGCCCATGCGAAAGACGTGGGCTATAGCATATAAAAATCTAGGAATCAGGCGGAATTCCAGTTTTATGGTTGTAAGACGTCAAAAAATGAGGAACGGTGACAAGTGGGCTGTGACTATGGTTCTTTAGGTCGTTTTTGATATCCCGGAATAATTTTAGTCGATCCGGATCCGGAGGCCCGGGTCCATGCGAAAGGCATGGGTTATAGCACATGAAAATCTGGGAATTAGACGGAATTCTAATTTTTTGGTCGCAAGACGCCGAAAAATGAGTAACGGTCATGACGGGGCGGTGACTATGGTTCCTTAGGTCATTTTAGATGGCCCAAAAATATTTTACGCGATTCGGGTTCGGGGGCCCGGCCCTATGCAAAAGGCATGGTCTATAGAACACGAAAATTTAGAAATCTAGCGGAATTCTAGTTCTATGGCCGTAAAATGCCAAACGATGAGAAACATTCATAGAGGGGAAGTGATTATGGTTCCTTAGGTTATATTTGATGGCTCAAAAATATTTTAGGCGATTCGAGTCCCGGGGCCCGGGGCCATGCGGAAGGCGTGGGCTATAGCACCCTAAAATCTAGGGTGCAAAATTTCAGTTTCTTGGCCGTAATATTCCAGAAAATGAGGAACGGTCATGGCGGGCAGTAATTATGGTTCCTTGGGTCATTTTTGATGGCCCGAAAAAATTTCCGGGACTGGGATCCCGGGCCCATACTTAAGGTGTGGGCTATAGCACACGAAATCTGAGAATCGGGTGAAATTTCAGTTTTATGGCCATAAAACGCTAAAACACAAGGAACGATCATAGAGGGGTGGTGACTATGGTTCCTTAGATCGTTCTTCATGCCTAGGAAAAATTTTAGTGATCCGGGTCTAGGGGCCCGGGCCCATGCGGAAGGCGTGGGTTATAATACACGAAAATCTGGGGATTGGACGGAATTCTAGTTTTATGGCCGTAAAACATCAACCAATGAGGAAAAGACATGGCAGGGCGGTGACTATGGTTCCTTAGGTCGTTTTTAATGGCCCGAAATGTTTTTAGACAAGTCGGGTCCAGAGGCCCGGGCCCATGCGGAAGGCGTGGGTAATTGCACACGAAAATCTAAGAATCGAGCGGTATTCCAGTTTTATAGCTATAAACACTAAACAATGAGGAACGGTCATGGAAGGGTGGTGAATATGGTTCCTTTGGTCATTTTTGATTGCCCAAAAGTTTTTAGACGATCCGGATCCTGACCCATGCGGAAGGTGAGGGCTAGCGACATGAAAATCTTGGAGTCGGGCAAAATTCCAATTTTATGGTCGTAAAATGCCAAAAATGAGGAATGATCATGGAGGGGCAGTTACTATTGATTTTAGGTCATTTTGTATCTCCCGAAAAATATTTAGATGATCCCGGTGTGGAGGCCCGGGCACATGCGGAAGGCATGGGTTATAGCACAAGAAAATTTAAGAATTGGGCAGAATTCCAGTTTTATGGCCGTAAAATACCAAAACATGAAGAACAAACATGGAGGGGTGGTGACTATGGCTCCTTTGGTTGTTTTTGATGGCCCATAAAATTTTTTAGACGATCCGGTTCTGGGCCCATGCGGAAGGTGTGGGCTAGCGACACAAAAATTTAAAAATCGGGTAGAATTCCAGTTTTATGGCAATAAAATGCTAAAAATGAGAAACGTTCATGGCGGGTCGGTTACTATGATTCCTTAGGTCTTTATTTATGTCCCGATAAAAGTTTAGGCGATCGGGGTCCGGGGACTTGGGCCCATGCGGAAGGCGTGGTCTATAACACACGAAAATCTAGGAATCGGGAAAAATTCCAGTTTTATGGCCGTAAAATGCCAAAAATTGAGGAACGATCATGGAGGGGCGGTGACTATATCTTTGAAACTGGCATACCAAATGACTATGATACCCAAGGAGATAGTGGAAGATGTCTTAGTTCGAGTAGATAAGTTCGTATTTCCTGTAGATTATATAGTAGTGAATATGGAGGAGAACAAGGAGGTCTCCCTCATCTTAGGAAGACCATTCTTAGAAACGAGTAGAGCAATTTTAGATATACACGAGAGAAATCTCATGCTTAGAGTGGGTGAGGAGACTGTAACTTTCGAGATGAATGTAGAAATGGGGGTGAAAAAGGAGAAGCCAGCTGCAAGTGTTGAGTGGAAAGTGAAGGGCTCAAAGGAGACAGCTCCACTGGGTGAGAAAAATAAGTGTGTACCCCAAGAAGGTTGAGAAGAAGTTGTCCGCATGGATATGTGCATTAGTTCGAAGGCGAGGAATGGATCCCGACTTCGACTCATACCCCGACTAGATATCTAGGAAAGTTTCCTTTACCTTATACTTTTTAATTGTGTGTCATGGGTACATGCCACAACTTAAAGTGTGGGGTGGGAAATAATTGTATGTTGTATGTATATGTGTTAGTATTGTTAGTTTTAGTAGTTAGAGTTAGAAACAAATTGAAAAGAAAACATAAAAATTGAAAAAACTGTAAATATTTTTATTTTTCCCGACAATGGATATCATTCGATGGGTTTCTTGAGGGATTAAAGTCGAAAAAAAAAAGACAAAAAGATTTTTGTTTGTTAGGTAGTGTAATAATCCCCCCTTAGTTTTTCTTTGTGCCGCGGTTCTTTTCCAAGGGTTTTATTTGAACCCGGTGTAGTTAGTTTTTAATGTTTTGTTTGTAGGAGTAGGAAACCTTGTGCTATGAATTAAATTGAAAGCAATACCTCTTAACTTTGTTATGCCTTGAGAATAGTAAGTGCTTTAGTTGTGATGCTTAGGCTCAGTTTTTGACTCTTATATAAGTGCCTTAAATTGTATGATCTTAACTTTGCTTAACTGCTTTGACTAGACTGTATTGATAGTCCAATCTTGAGTGAGTCATGTGCCAGGTGTGTGTGAAGTTTTGTGTTATTCTATGCATTGCATTTGATGTCTAGAACTTGCCATGTGTGTTTACAAAGTGAAATATTAGTTTTATTCAGTCTTGGAAGGGATATAGGCATTTCTTTGTTGAGTCAGTTATAAGCTTTTACCCACCTAATTGTTATGTATCGTAGTTAACCCCGTTGAGCCTGTAATCTTTTTTTTGGCAACCATATTATAAGCCTTACCCATTTGTTTGAATTGACCATCTATTTGAACAATATACCTCTCATGAGCACTTAAATTTGTTATAAACTGTATAAAAATTGAAGTGTGAGGTAGTTGGTTTGGCTTTTGAGTGGAACTATTGAACTAAGGAGAAACGTACACTGTTTTGAAAAAAGAAAGAGCCACTTGAATTGAAAAAGTAAGGAAAAATAATAAGTGTATGATTGTGAAAAATGTTCTTTGATAGTGGTGACTCTTGGTGTAATTGTGCTTAAAGAAGTAGGGAGTTAATGTACATTGATGTGAAGATGGAGTTATGGTTTGATATAAGTGTAGGGTTGTGAACAATGAAATATATGTATTAAAATTTCTTAGGGAGGTGTAGTCACTCTTATATCTAAATATGTATCATACCCGTCCCGCAACCTACATTACAACCAATGAAAGTCCTACTTGATCCTTGACTGAATGAGCTCAATTAGTAGAGTAGTACACTATGGGCAAGCCTATGTTACGTCTTTTGTGGCATATGAATGTTGTTTTCAAGAGTGAGTGAATTCTTTCTATCTTGAGTTCTTAATTGTTCTTAATTTCTATTATGTGTGGAAATACTCTCTATTGTGTGTGAGGGTACTTGATTCATGAAGGAAAGGTAGTGTCATTAACCTATGTATTAGAGTAAGTGAGCAGGTTATAAATAATGCGTGGTGCTTTTGAGTCAAATCTTGAGGCTAGGATGTTATGGTATTGTACTTAATCTATTTTAAATATTCTCGGTGTGATGAGTTATGAGAGTTGTTGAAACATGGTCGTGTCTATGTGAAGTGTAGTTTGATTGCTTAAGGACGAGCAATGATTTAAGTGTGAGGTGTTGATGGTAGGCTATAATCTCATATTTTAGTCGCTTATTGCACTCTAATTTACTGTACTTTTATTGTGTTTGAGCTTTAATCGCTAGCGTTTTGTACTTATTGTGTGTTTTATGCCTTGTAGGAGTGATTCCGAGCTATGTATATATATATATATATATATATATATATATATATATATATATATATATATATATATATATATATATATATATATATATATATATATGCAATGAATTTGAGTGATTTTGAGCTTTGAATTCTGAATAAAAGCCGAAGGGATTAAGTCGGGATTGTGTTCGGGGGTCAAGAACCACACCTGGATATCAAAAATCAAGGAAAATTTTGTATTCTAAGAAAAGTCCACTGTTGCGGCGCGTGGGGCGCCGCGACTGCCCATTTTCCTGCTATCTGTCAGAGATCAACTCTCTCTATTTCCCCACTAATACCCCGCATGGCGCGTCACCCCATGCGACACGCTTGTGCATGTTTTATAGAGTGAAAATCCTATTTCGGCTAGGAGAAGGTGGTTTCGTGTGGGCCCGACCCTACTTAGTATAAATAAAAGGAAAAATGTTATTTTTGGGACTTTTGACATATTGGAGACCTAAGGAGGCTAAGGACGAGTTTGAGAAGCAAAAGCACAAGAAGTTCATCATTCAATCCTCACTCAAGACCCAAGTTTGGATCGTTGTATGTTTTCCTTTACTTTAAACATATTTGTGATGAATTGCTCCATATCTATGGAGTAGTTCTCTTTAGGGTTTGATGGATTTGGTGTATTGATGATTTTTTGTGGATTATAACTCTAGTTTTATATTAAAGAGTTTTTTGGATGATTTAATTGTTGCATCTATATTCATTTGTTCATGTAATCGAGAGAGGCATAACTTGTGATATCTTTGCAATATATTATTGGTTGAGTTCATAAATTCTTCTTAGTAATCGAAAGAGGATAGTTGAATCATTGATTAAACCTAGTTAGGAGGATAACTGAGAGAGGTTCTCCTAAAGACCAATCCACTACGCATTCTTGCATATCTTCACGTGCTTAAATTGGTTCAACTTATGAGGTTAAAATTTAATCAAGAGAGGAGTTTTTGCTGAATGTTTGAACTAATAATTGAGTGAATTCGAGAGACTCACTTGAACATTAGAAGTGAATTATCTAGAGTTAGATCCCAAACAGTTATCTTGCACATATCCTATCAACCCATATTTTCTCCCACTAATAACTTCCTTGCTTATCTTTGCTGCGATTGTCATTAGTCAACAGCTTTAGACTCTTAATTAATTTTAGTTAGAAATCATATAAATCTCAAGTATTGATCATCTTGGATAGCAATCAAGCTAGAAACTACAAAAATACTGTTTAACCCCAATCCATGTGGATACGATATTATACTGTACTATCTTTGACTAGCGAGTATAATTTAAGTATGTGTTCTAAGCTCGTTAGGGATACAGGTCCGGGGGCCCGGGCCCTTGCAGAAGGCAAATCTGGGAATCAGACGGAATTCCAGTTTTATGGCCGTAAAATGCCAAAAAAGAGGAACGGTTATGGCGGGGCGATGAATATGGTTCCTTAAGTCATTTTTGATGTGCCAAAAAGTTTTTAGGTGATCCGGGTCTGGGGGCCCGGGCCCATGCGAAAGGCGTGGGCTATGGCACACAAAAATTTGGGAATCGGGCATAATTCCAGTTTTATGGCCGTAAAACGCCAAAAAATAAGGAACGACCATAGAAGAGCTGTGACTTTGGTTTCTTTGGTCGTTTTGGACGGCGCAACAAATTTTTAGGTGATCCGGTTTCGGGCCCTTGCAGAAGGCATATGCAATAGCACATGAAAATCTAGAAATCGGAAAGAATTCTAGATTTATGGTCGTAAAATGCCAAAGAAGAGGACCGGTCATGGCGGAACGGTGACTAATGTTCCTTAGGTCGTTTTTGATGTCCTAGAAAAATTTTAGCCATTCCGAGTACGAGAGCCCGAATCCATGCGGAAGGCGTGGGCTATTACACACAAAAAACTAAGAATGAAGTGAAATTCCAGTTTTATAGCCGTAAAAAGCCAAAAAACGAGGAACTGTCATGGCGGGGTGGTGACTATGGTTCTTTAGGTCATTTTTCATGGCCTGGAAATATTTTAGGCGATCTGGGTCTGGGGGCCCAGTCGCAATAGCACATGAAAATCTGGGAATCGGGCGAAATTTGAGTTTTACGGACGTAAAATGCAATCAAACGAGGAATATTCATGAAGGGGCGATGACTATGATTCCTTAGGTTTTTTCTGATGTCCCAGAAAAGTTTTAGTGAGATTCGGGTCCTGGGTCCTCGGTCCATGAGGATGGTGTAGGCTATAGCACACGAAAATCTGGGAATCGGGCGAAATTCCAATGTTATGACCGAAAAATGCCAAACAATAAGGAATGCTCATGGCTGAGCGGTGACTATGGTTTCTTAGGTCCTTTTTGATGGCCCAAAAAGTTTTTAGGCGAATCGGGTCTAGGGGCCCGGGCCCATTCGGACGACATGGGCTTTAGCGGCAAAATTCCAGTTTTATGGCCGTAAAATGCCAGAAAGCAAGGAACAGTTATGGCGAGGCAGTGACTATGGTTCATTAGGTTATTTTGGATGTCCCAAAAAGTTTTAGGCGATCTGGGTCCGGGGGCTGGGAGCATGCGAAAGGCGTGGGCTATACACACAAAAATCTGGGAATCGGATGGAATTTCAGGTTTAAGGCCGTAAAACTCCAAAAAATGAGGAACGGTCATGGAGGGACAGTGACTATGATTCCTTAGGTCATTTTCGATGGCGCAAAAAGTTTTTAAGCGATCGGAGTCCGCGGGCTCGGGCCCATGCGGAAGGAGTGGGCTATAGCACGTGGAAATCTGGGAATGTGGCACAATTCCAGTTTTATGGCCATAAAAAGCCAAAAAATGAGGAATGACAATTGCTGAGCGGTGACTATGGTTCCTTATGTCATTTTTGATGGCCCGAAAAAATTTTAGCCGATCCGGGTCTGGGGGCCCCGGCCCATGCGGAAGGCGTGGGCTAAGCACACGAAAATATGAAAATCGGGCGAAATTCCAATTTTATGGGCTTAAAATGCCAAATAACGAGGAAATATCATGGCGTGGCGGTGACTATGGTTCCTTAGGTCGTTTTCGATGGCCCGAAAAATTTTTAGGAGATCCGGGTCCGCGGACCTGGGCCCATGCGTATGGCATAGGCTATATCACACAAATATCTGAGAATCGGGCGAAATTTTAGTTTTATGGTCGTAAAATGCCATAAAACAAGAAAAGGTCATGGATGACCGGTGACTATGGTTCCTTAGGTCATTTTTTATGACCCGAAAAAATTCTAGGCAATCTGGGTTTGGGGGCTCGGGCCCAAGAAGAAGGCTTGGGCGATAACGGCCGAATTCTAGTTTATGGCCGTAAAATGCCAAAAAATAAGGAACGGCCATAGCGGGGTGGGAACTATGGTTCATTAGGTTATTTTTGATGTTCTAGAAAATTTTAGGCGATCCGGGTCCGGGGCGCATGTAGCACACGAAAATTTGAGAATCGAATGAGATTCCAGTTTTATGGCCGTTAAAGTCCAAAAATGAGGAATGGTCATGGAGGGGTAGTGACTATGGTTCCTTAGGTCATTTTAGATGGCCCAGAAAATTTTAAGTGATCCGGGTCTGCGGGCTCGGTCCTATGCGGAAGGAGTGGGCTATAGCAAACAAAAATTTGGGAATGTGGCAGAATACAAGCTTTATGGCCGTAAATTCAAAACAATAAGGAACAATCATGGTGGGGTGGTGACAATGGTTCCAAAGGTCATTTTTGATGGCTCGTAAAATTTTAGGCGATCCCGGTCCGAGGGCCGGGGCCCATGCAAAAGGCGTGGGCTATAGCACCCGAAAAGCTGGGATTCAGGTGGATTTCAAGTTTTATGACCTTAAAACGCCAAAAGATGAGGATTGGTCATGGCGGGGGTGGTGACTATGGGTCCTTTGGTTGGTTGTGAAAGCCTAAAGAAATTTTAGACGATCCGGGTTCGGGCCCATACGGAAGGTGTGGGCTAGCGACACAAAAATATGAGAATCGGGCGGAATTCCACTTTTATGACCGTAAATTTCAAAAAGGCGAAGAACGGTCATGGCTGGGCGGTTATTATGGTTCCTTAGGTCATTTTGGATGGACCGAAAAAACTTTAGGTGATCCGGTTCGAGGCCCGAGCCCATGCGAAAGGCTTGGGTTATAGCATTCGAAAAACTGAGAATCGGGCCGAATTCCAGTTTTATGACCGTAAAATGCCAAAACCAAGGAACGACCATGGAGGGGCAGTCACTATGGTTCCTTAGGCTATTTTTGATGTCCTAATAAAATTTTAGGCGATCCAAGTTCGGGAGCCCGGGCCCATGCAAAAGGCTTGGGTTATAGCATTCGAAAATCTGAGAATCGGGCCAAATTCCAGTTTTATGGCCGTAAAATGTCAAAATAAAGGAACAATCATGGCGGGGCAGTGACTATGGTTCCTTAGGTCAATTTTGATGGCTCAAAATATTTTTAGCCGATCTGGGTCCGGGGGCCCAGGCCCATGCGGAAGGCGTGGGCTATAGCCCATGAAAATCTAAGAATCGGGGAAAATTCAAGTTTTATGGCCGTAAAATGCAAAAATAATAAGGAACGGTCATGGGGGCGGTGACTGTGGTTCCTTAGGTCATTTTTTATGTCCCAGAAAAATTTTATTCAATCCGGGTTCGGGGGCCCGAGCCCATGCTCACACGAAAATTTCGGAATCGACCAAAATTTCGGCTTTATTGCTGCAAAATGCCAAAATATGAGAAACGGTCATGGCGGGGCGGTGAATATTGTTCCTTAGGTCGTTTTTGATGGTTCGGAAAAATGTTAGACTATCCGGGTCAGAGGGCCCGGGCCCAAGCTTAACGCATGAGCTATAGCATATGATAATCTGTGAATCGGGCAAAATTTAAGTTTTATAGCCGTAAAACACCAAACAATAAGGAACGGTCATGGAGGGACGGCGACTATGCTTCCTTTGGTCATTTTTATTGCCTAAAATTGTTTTAGAGGATCCGGGTTCAGGCCCATGCAGAACAAGTGGGCTGGCGACAAGAAAATCTGGGAATCAGGTGAAATTCTAGTTTTATGGCTGTAAAACGCAAAAAAACGTGAAACGACAATGGCTAAGTGGTGACTATGGTTCCTAAGGTTGATTTTGATGGCTCGAAAATTTTTTAGCCGATCCGGGTCAAGGGGGCCGGCCCCATGCGGAAGGCGTGGGCTATAACACAAGAAAATCTAGGATTCAGGTGAAATTCCAGTTTTATGGCCGTAAAATGCAAAACAAACGAGGAACAGTCATGGCGGAGCAGTGACTATGGTTCCTTATGTTATTTTTTATGGCCTGGAAAAGATTTAGGAGATCAGGGTCCGGGGACCTGGGCCCATGAGGATGGTGTTGGCTATAGCACACAACTATCTGGGAATCGGGTGGAATTCCAGTGTTATGGCCGTAAAATGCCAAAACATAAGGAACGGTCATGGATGAGCGATGATTATGGTTCCTTATGTCATTTTTTATGGCCCGAAAAAGTTTAGGCGATCCGGGCCCATGCGAAAGGCGTGGGCTTTAGCGTCGGAATTCCAGTTTTATGGCCGTAAAAAGCCAAAAAACAAGGAACGGTCATGGCGCGGCTGTAACTATGGTTCATTAGGTTGTTTTTGATGTCCCAGAAATTTTTAGGCGATCCGGGTCCAGGGGTCTGGTAGCATGCGAAAGGCGTGGGCTATAGCACACGAATATCTGGGAATCTGATGGAATTCCAGTTTTATGGCCGTAAAACTCCAAAAAATGAGGAACGATCATAGAGGGGCGGTGACTATGGTTCCTTAATTTATTGTTGATGGTCCAAAGAAATTATAAGCGATCCAGGTCTGCGGGCTCGGGCCCATGCAAAAGGAGTGTGCTATAGCACGTGAAAATCTAGAATCTGGCTCAATTCTATTTTTACGGCCGTAAAATGCAAAAATACGAGGAACGATAATGGATGAGCGGTGACTATGGTTCCTTAGGTCATTTTTGATGGCCCGAAAGTTTTTATCTGATCCGGGTCAGGGGCCCCGATCCTTGCGGAAGGCATGGGCTATACCATACAAAAATATGGAAATCAGGCGAAATTCCAATTTTATGGCCGTAAAATGCCAAAAAACGAGGAACAGTCATGGAGGGGCGGTGACTATGGCTCCTTAGGTCATTTTGGATGGCCCTAAAAAATTTTAGGAGATCCGGGTCCGGGTACCTCGGCCCATGCAGGATGGCGTATGCTATATCACACATAAATTTGGGAATCAGGCGAAATTTCAGTGTTATGGCTATAAAACACCAAAAAACAAGGATAGGTAATGGCTGGGCGGTGACTATGGTTCCTTATATTGTTTTTGAAGGCCCGAAAATATCTTAGGCGATCTGGGTGCGGGGGCTTAGGCCCATGCGGAAGGCCCTCTAGCGGCGGAATTCCAGTTTTATGGCCGTAAAATGTCATAAAATAAGGAACAGTCATGGCGGGGCGGTGACTATGGTTCATTAGGTTGTTTTATAACAGATCAAGGCCCTGGGCGCATGCGAAAGGCGTGGGCTGTAGCACACGAAAATTTGGAATCTGATGGAATTCTAGTTTTATGGTCGTAAAACTCCAAAAAATAAAGAACAGTCATGGTGAGGCAGTGACTATGGTTACTTAGGTTATTTTTTATGGCCTAGAAAAATTTAAAGCGATCCGGGCATGCGGGCTCCGGCCATGCGGAAGGAGTAGGCTATAGTACACGAACATTTGAGAATTAGGTAGAATTCTAGTTTTATGGCCGTAAAATGCCAAAAAATGAGGAACGATCATGGCGGGGCGGTGACTATGGTTCCTTAGGTCATTTTGATTGCCCAGAAAATTTCAGGCGATCCCGAGGGCCCGGGCCCATGCGGAAGGCGTGAGCTATAGCACACAAAAATTTGGGATTTTGGCGAATTTCAAGTTTTATGACCGTAAAATGCCAAAAAATTAGGAACGATCATGGAGGGGTGGTGACTATGGTTTATTTGGTTGGTTTTGATAGACCAATAAAATTTTAGGCGATCAGGGTTCGAAAATCTAAGAATCGGGCCGAATTACGGTTTTATGACCGTAAAATGCCAAAATACGAGAAACGACCATGGAGGGGCGGTGACTATGGTTCCTTAGGTCATTTTTGATGTCCTAATAAAATTTTAGGCGATCCTTGTTCGGGGGCCCGGGCCCATGCGAAAGGCTTGGGTTATAGAATTCGAAAATCTAGGAATAGGGCCGAATTCCAGTTTTATGGCCGTAAAATGCCAAAAGAATGAGGAACCATGCCAACTCGCATGTGGCCATCGATGCAAACCTACCGACCGACCCCGAGAATAGCATTCTCAGAGGAGCCTGATCAATAGCTCGGGGTATGCACGACGGTGAAGGTGACGAGATCAATCTGCGGGTGATCTTCGAAATGTTACAATCTCACAAGTGGTGATAGCCCTGTTGTGGAATCAGGGGAAAAGAAGATTGAAGCCAACGACAAAAAAGTGGAGACCTATAACTCCAGAGTTGATTAAATCCCAGGAGCACCCCCGATATTAAAAGGCATGGATTCCAAGACATTTGTCCAAATGCCTTTTCCCTCGAGCGCGACACCGAAACAAATCCTGAAGAAGTTCCGTATGCCCGAAATTCCAAAGTATAACAGAACCACATATCCAAACAAACATGTGACCTCCTACACATGTGCCATCAAGGGAAACGACTTAGAAGATGACGAAATCGAGTCGGTTTTGCTGAAAAAGTTTGGAGAAACCCTACAGAAAGGAGCAATGATATGGTATCACAACTTACCTCCTAATTCCATTAATTCGTTTGCTATGCTTGCAGATGCCATTGTAAAAAGCTCATGGCTGGGCCATCAAGGTCGAGACCAGAAAATCGGACCTTTTCAAAGTAAAACAATGAGATAACGAAATGCTTAGGGAATTTGTGTCGAGGTTTCAAATGGAATGAATGGACCTGCCTCCAATTGCGGACGATTGGGCCATTCAGGCGTTCACTCAAGGACTCAATCCAAAAGCTCTTTGGCTTCACAGCAGCTGGAACGAAATTTAATAGAGTACCCGGCGGTAACTTGGGCTGACGTCCATAACATGTACCAGTCAAAAATCAGAGTCGAGGATGATCAGCTCGGGGGCCCGGGGCCCCTCCGGATCCGTTTATCCGATCAGAACTAATGACAAGTCTAAAAGAGTCGTCGATCATGAACTAAGACCTAACAGAGATCGGTATCAACCGTATAGCGGAGATCAAAGGGGTAGCGGATCCGGGCGTAACCCTGCGAGGATTGAAAAAAGGAGCTATCGAGGCCACAATAGACGAGGGTTCATGAGTAAAAATGGTTTCGACAGCCCACTCAGGGCCAAGGAGGCACCGAGATTATTGGAATATAACTTCAGTATCAATGCGGTTAGCATCGTATCTGCCATCGGGCGCATCAAAGATACCAAGTGGCCCCGACTATTGCAGTCCGACCCTACCTAAAGAGACCCTAACCTTATGTATAAGTATCATGGCACTCACGGCCACAGGACCGAGGACTGCAGATAACTAAGAGAATAAATAGCCCGACTATTCAATAACTGGAACCTTCAGAAATTTCTGAGATCGAGCCAAAAGTCACTTCAGGAATAGGGACTCCAACAAATAGACCGAACAAGAGGAACCTCAACACGACATTAACATGATCATTGGTGGAGTCGACGTCCCCCATGGGCCAATTCTAAAGCGCACTAAGGTGTACATCACAAGGGAAAAATGAACCCGAGAATGTAGACTAGAGGGGACCATCTCTTTCAACGATGAGGACACTGAAGGTCTCGTGCAACTGCATAATGATGCATTGGTAATATCTGTACTCATAAATAAATCTTGAGTTAAGCGTGTGTTAATTGATCCAGGTAGCTCGGCTAATTTTATCAGATCAAGGGTCGTAGAGCAGCTGGGTCTACAAGACCAAATAGTGCCTGCAGTCCGGGTTTTAAACGGATTCAACATGGCATGCAAAACTACTAAAGGGGATATAACCCTGCCGATGAACATAGCCGGGACCATTCAAGAAATAAAGTTCTATGTGATTGAATGGGATATGAGATATAATGCTCTATTCGGAAGGCCATGGATTCACAACATGAGGGAAATACCCTCGACACCACACTAGGCACTGAAGTTCCCTAAACCGGGAGGGATCAAGACGGTTTACGGAGAGGAGCTGGCCGCAAAAGAAATGTTCACGGTCGATGAGGTGATGCCGATGTCTGCACTCTAGACATCAAAGAACTGGGAGCCGGTTAGGAAGGAAGAAACTAAATAACAATCACCGACACCGGCCCCAACCGAACCGGAGAAGCAAGAAGCAGGCGAGGATGATGATTAGGGAGTTCCTAGGTCGTTCATCACCTCTGACGATTCCGGCACCACCAAATCAATGGTCGAGGAGCTAGAGAAATTCATATTTATCGAACACTTGCCCGATCGAAAGGTATACCTAGGCACGGGGTTAACTCCCGAGCTCGGGAAAAAACTCATTAAATTCCTTATAGCTAACATAGACTATTTCGCTTGGTCGCATCTTGATATGACAAGGATCCCGCCAAAAATAATAGCTCATAAGCTGAGCTTGGATCTAAATCTCCACCCGGTTAAACAGAAGATGAGGCCTCAGTCCGAAGTTAAGCATGCATTCATCAAAGACGAGGTATCCAAACTCTTTAAAATAGGTTCCATTCGGGAAGTTAAGTACCCAGATTGGTTGGCTAACATAGTGGTAGTGCCTAAAAGAGAAATAAATTAAGAATGCGCGTAGATTACAAAGACTTGAACAATGCATGCCCCAAGGACTCTGTCTCTACCCAAAATCCCACTAGTCGTGATGGCACCTAACCCAACCCGTTAGGTAAGCCAATTTCCATCTATCCAATTCCAATGAAATTAATTACAAGAAAATATCTAAAACCAATACATCTCCCCAAGAACTGGTAGTACAAATCATGAACTTCTAAGAATAGAGTGTACAAAGAGAAAATGAAATAAATACATAGTCTGTTTGAATAATACATAAACAGAGCTTTTATAAATCTAAGGCTACCCTGAACAAGAGGCAGCTACAACAAGAACGCAGGTACATCTTCAGATCCCGCAAACATCGAGGACAACAACAACAACAACAGCCAACATCTGTACGAAATGTGCAGAAGTGTAGTATCAGTATAACCGACCCCATGTACTGAGTAAGTAACAAACCTAGCTGTAGGTTGAAAGTAGCGACGAGCTTCCACCAAGGTCGGGTCTACAACCAATAGTCCACAACAGTCCATAACAAAATAAAACAAATAATACCAGAAGTAACTCAGAGATAAAATGCTCATCCAAATCATGATTTTTAAAAAAAATAATAGTTCTTCCTTTCAAATACATCAGTGAAAATCCAAATCGTTTGCCGAAGTTGCCAAAAATATGAATAGTTTGAAAACAATAATTTCTCCCAAAATCTTTTCAATAATAAATAAAATATCTCATTTTCTTTCCCAGATAACCAGTATAAAACAAATGCATCACTATGCCCATCTGTCAATATGTGTGAGAAATCATGAATAATGTGATACCGTACAGCATGAGGAAAACACATCTCTATGCATATATGTCATGTGTGCATGTCAATGCAATGTATCTCAGAGATTGCACTCATGTACTCACACTCTCAGAGTACTCAATCTCATTGTCTTGCATTCTCTCTCACTGTGCTCAGCACACTCAATCATTCATCGCTATTCAATACCTGCTACGGCGTGCAGCCCGATCCCTGTTTATAGTCGACTGCGCTCACTGGGGGTGTGTACAGACTCATGAGGGGCTCCTATAGCCCAAGCGCTATAAGCACGAACAACTCACGTGCTGCACGGACAACTCACGTGCTGCACGGATAACTCACATGCTGCACGGATAACTCACGTGCTATAATATTATAGCTGGATCTGCACGGACAACTCACGTGCTATAATAATATCTGGATCCACACAGCCAACTCACGTGCTATAATAATATCTGGATCCGCACGACCAACTCACGTGCTGCACGACCAACTCACGTGTAATAGTATAATATATAGATCCGCACGGCCAACTCACGTGCAATAGTATAATATATATAAAGCCAACATGGCATGCTGCGGCGTGCAGCCCGATCCCAAAAATATCCTCACAATCAGGCCCTCGGCCTCCCTCAGTCATCATTCTCTCCAGTCGCTCTTTCATGGGCTCACAATGTCATGAGAATAGCCCAAAATGATGATATGATGTATCAATAAATAACAAGAGAGACTGAGATATGATATGCAATGAAATGAATATGACTGAGTATGAATTTTCAATTTAAAATAAATATTTCACAATAATATGACCTCTGTAGGTCCCAATAATACTGGCACATAGCCTCAACATGATTTTTAATATGCTTTTCAGCTCAATTTCTTTAACTCATAAAATAGCATGGAAAATGCCAAGATCATTTAACTACAAAATTCCACAGAAATAATTATGTCACAATTTCTATAGTGCATGCCCACACGCCCGTCACCTAGCATGTGCGTCACCTCCCAATAATTTACGAAATACATATATTCAGGGTTCATACCCTCAATTCCAAGATTAGAAGAGTTACTTACCTCGAACAGGCCAAATCCAATGTCGAGCAAGCTAAGCAATGCTCTAGAAATTTCATTCTGCGCGCATCAACTTCCATACGGCTCGAATCTAGTCACAATAATTTGATTCAGTCCACAAAAATTATAGGAATTAATTCCATATCAAAATACTAATATTTTCCAAAAATTCAAAATTACGCCCCAAAAATTATTCGTGGGGCCCATATCTCGGACTCCGATAAAAATCACAAAATCCGAACCTCCATTCAACCACGAGTCCAACCATACCAAAATTACTCAAATCCGACCACAACTCGAGGGTTTTCATACTTTTCCAACTCAATTCACCAAATAAATAATAAAAACAACCATGGATTCGGGTAATTTAACCAATAATGAGTTAAGAACACTTACCTCGTTGTTTCCTCTGAAAATCGCCCAAAATTCGCCTCAATCCGAGCTCCAAATCCTTAAAAATCCCATTTTTTGAACTTAAACTTTCTGTCCAGGCCTCTCTTCTTCGCGAACGCGACAGGTCCCTCGCGTTCGCGAAGCACAAAATGTGTTGCCCAATAATTGCTCTTCGCGAATGCGAGACACTGCTCACGAACGCGATGCTTTAGAGAGCCCTTCTTCGTGAACGCGAGCTACCCTTCACGAACGCAAAGGCAAAAATCCATGCCCACTATTTTTCCCTTCGCGAACGCGATGCACAACCCAGCTCCTCTTCGTGAACGCGAGACCCCATCGCGAATGCGAAGAATAAATCCTGCCTGCCTGAAATTACTCTTCGCGAACTCAAGGGCCCACTCGCGAACGTGAAAGAGAAAATCCGAAAAATGTAGCAACAGATATCATCAATCCCACCAAGTCCACAAATGATCCGTTAACCCCCTGGAACTCACCCGAGCCCCTCGGGACCTCAACCAAATATACTGACAAGTCCTGAAACATCATACAAACTTAGTCGAGCCCTCAAATCACCTCAAACAACGCTAAAACCATGAATTGCACCTCAATTCAAGCCTAATGAACTTTGAAACTTCTAATTTCTACAAACAATGCCGGAACCTATCAAATTACGTCCGATTGACCTCAAATTTTACACACCAGTCATAAACGACATAACGGAGCTATGAAAATTTTTAGAACTGGATTCCGACCTCGATATCAAAAAGTCAACCCCCCGGTCAAACTTTCCAAAAATTCAACTTTCGGTATTTCAAGCCTAACTCCACTACAGACCTCTAAATAATTTTCCGGACACGCTCCTAAGTCCAAAATCACCATACAGAGCTATTGAAATCATCAAAATTAAATTCCGAGGTCATTTACACATAAGTCGACATCCGGTCACTATTTTAACTTAAGCTTTAAACCTTGGAACTAAGTATTCCAATTCATTCCAAAACCTCACCGGACCCAAACCAAATGCCCCGGCAAGTCACACAACAACTGTAAAGCCCAATTTGAGCAGTAAATGGGGAAACGAGATTGTAATACTCAAAATGACCGGTCGGGTCGTTACAGACTCTTTTCCTTTACCTAACATCGATTGCATGATCGATGCGACAACCGGGCATGGGATACTCAGCTTTCTCGATGCCCATTTTGGGTACAATCAAATCCGGATGGACCCGGGCGATCAAGAAAAAAACTTCCTTTATCATTAAATTCGGCACCTATTATTAAACGTAATGCCGTTCAGACTAAAAAATGTCAGTGCTACTTATCAACGCCTAGTAAACCGAATGTTCGAAGAACAAATAGGAAAATCAATGGAAGTTTATATTGACGACATGTTAGTTAAGTCCCTGCGAGCAAAGGACCATTTGAAACATTTGGAGGAAACCTTCGACATATTGAAAATATACAATATGAAGCTTAACCCGAAGAAATGCGGATTCGGTGTCGGATCTGGGAAGTTCCTTGGATTCATGGTGTTCAACCGAGGAACTAAGATCATGCCTGATAAAATCAAAGCTATAGAAGACATCATCGTGGTGGACAGTGTCAAGGTCGTTCAGAGGCTAACCGGGCGCATAGCTGCCCTAGGCCGGTTTTTATTAAGGTTTTCCAATAAGAGCCACCGGCTATTCTCATTATTGAAGAAGAATAACTTTTCTTGGACCCCAGAATGTCAACAAGCCTTGGAAGAACTCTAACGGTACCTTTAGAGTCCACCCTTACTCCATACTCTGAAGGCGAATGAGCAGTTGTACCTATACTTAGCGGTATCCGAGGTAGCGGTAAGTGAAGTCTTAGTCCGGGAAGATGGAAGTATGCAATTTCGTATCTATTATGTTAATAGAACTCTAAGCGAAGCTGAAACAAGGTATCCTCACATAGAAAAATTGGCGCTTATAGAGGACATGTTGTGACCTTGTGTCATTGATTTCAAAGGCCAGTGGGATCAGTGTCTACCGTTAGCAGAGTTCAGCTACAATATAAACAATCAGTCGAGTATCCAGATGGCTCCTTATAAGGCCTTATATGGGAGGCGTTGTAATTGTCCGATTGGTTGGTTTGAGCCTAGGGAGGCTAGATTGTTGGGCACTGATTTAGTTCGTGATGCATTGGAGAAAGTGAAATTGATTTAGGAGCGGCTTCGTGTATCACAGTCCAGGAAAAAGACTTATGCTAATAGGAAGGCTCGTGACGTGGCATTCATGGTGGGTGAGAGGGTTCTACTGAGAGTTTTGCCCATGAAGGGTATGATGAGATTCGGGAAGAAAGGCAAGTTGAGCCCTCGGTATATTGATCCATTTGAGGTCTTGGAGAGGATTGGTGAGGTGGCTTACAGACTTTCTTTGCCACCCAACTTATCAGGAGTCTATCCGGTGTTCCATGCTTCCATGCTTCGAAAGTACTAAGAGTATTTTGGCCCGCAACCGGGACTCCATTGGGGTCAACAAGGGGGACCTCGTTGCTGGGTACCATATTGTTGTTTTCGCCGTGGTGGCCAGACTCAACATCAACATTCAAGTGAGCAGATTGAGAGTTTGACATTCTTAAGTTGACCTAAAGTTAAAATCTCTAAGAACAAGCGTAAAACAGAGTGTATTATGGAAATTTGTATCACATTGCCACTATTATCCTTAGCCCATAGTGGGTGCCAAATTGTTTACCCTTACAAATGGATAACAATTGAATTTATACGCGATTTTAAAGATATGTGGACTAATTGATCAATACAAGTGATTACTGACGTTATATAAGCAAATATAAGATATAGTAAATAACCAAACCAATGATGATAGTGAGTCCGAGCTCGGTTAAAAGCTTAATAAGAAACCTGCCTTCGGTTCCGAGCTAGCACTTATGAAGAACTTATGAACGAAAATAAGAACTTTGAATAACTTTTAGAAACAGAGAGAACAGAAGTATATTGCATTGGTATGCGTGTTACAGAGTGTCTAATGAGTAATTAGCTTCCCCCTTTATATAGTAGGGAAGTTTTACCCTAGGTACAATTCTAAGGAAGGTAAAAATCTTCCTTTTCGCTAGTCACTCATTTTCTGCTAATACGGGCCGAGATTCACGCCGTGATATCTGGTTGGGCACAGATATCACAACTCTTTGTTAATCGTGTGCGGTCACTGGTAATGCTCTCCGAGGTCTTGGGACTCAAACCGGACCCGGGGCACGTGGTCTCGATGGCTCCGAAGGCAGGTGTTTTGCTTGGGCCCTGATATGAGAGATTCTTGGCTCTGATTCCGATTCCTTACAGTCACGTCCTTGCTCTTTTTGCTTCACCGGAAAATCGGGGTGCTCATTAGACTCGATTTTATCCGTATACAAATTTTTTTTGGGTGATAATATAAAATTGACCATCAGCATTTATTAGTGCGATAAAGTGACACAAAACCCCTTAGTAAATCAAAAAGAATCTCAAACAATATATACTAATATGGTATATAACAATTACCAAAGATACCCACTAATGACTTTGTCATTTTCCTAGTCTAAAAATCCTGCTCAGAGGATAGGCATCTTTCACATCATTATATGTGCGCATCTTAAGAAGTGTGAAACAAAGCAAACGCCTCTCCAAACAAAAAAAAAAACAAAGAAAAAAAAAAAGGGAAATGGCCCTTCCAAATTCTTCTTTCTTGCCACTTCTAGCACTGCCACTTCTCTACTGGGGTTTCAACTTGCCCAAGCGTCAGCCAAAGGAAACAAAACTAGTGTTTTATGTCCATGACTATTTAAGTGGGCATGACACATCTGCAATCACTGTAGCAGGAAAAGACGGGCCGAAAACTTGTGTTCTTCATTTTGGGACAATGGTTGCAGTGGATGATCGAGTAACTGAAGGTCCAGATCCAAAGTCCAAAGAGATTGGTAGAGCCCAAGGCATGTACATAAATTCACAGTTAGATGGCAAGGGACTGCACTTGATGTTTTCTATTATTTTCACTGATGGGGAATTCAAAGGTAGTACTTTGGAGATTCAAGGTGCTGATCTTTTTGCAATGAAGGAGAGGGAATTCTCAATTGTCTCAGGGACTGGTTATTTTAGATTTGTTAAAGGCTATGGCATAATGACAACTCAGTTTATTGATATTCCTAATCTCAGAGCCATTCTTAAGCTTGATGTTACTGTCAACCACTATTGATTTTAGGAGTTCATTGACTTTTCCTAGTTTATGTCAAAGTTTTGGATGTATTCTGCCTCTTTTCCTAGAATCAAATTCGATGCTACTTTTTTCTACTTACTGAAATGACTATTAACTGAACCAAGTGAAGTATTTCATCTTTACTAATTTGCTTATATGTCAAAGTCATGAAGTATTTAATTTTTTTAAAATAATTATTAATATTATTAAGCAAAGCTTTAATTAAAAATTATACATGAAAGAAAGAGAATAAAAAAGTTTTCCTAAATGATCGATGTGAATATTCGTATGATGACTTGTTTATCCAAGTTAAAATTTTCACCCTATCTAGAAATTTAGGGCTTTGAACAAAGACTTATCTTTATGTATAATTAGTGTTAAAATTACCTGATAGGCTTCTGTAAAGACAACAACAATTTATTACGGCATTAGTTTAAATAAATAACCCAAAAACAAATATGAGATAGAGAAAAATTAATTAATAATTATTACCCGAAGACATGTAATACCCTTGTTGTATCATAAGTCAGGGAACGAAGAGCAAGAAAGTAAGGGTTTTCAATTTCACTTTGTTAGGATGAATCAAAGATGTGTCAGTATCAAAATAGTATATATGTTTCTGATCATTGGAGTGTGTCGACGAAAACAAGTTTAATGGAATTTAAAAGGCCAAATACTTGGACGGTCCGTTAAACTAACACTCCAACTCAAATCAAAGTGTGCATATTAAACACTAAAATCTTAATCCCAAACAAAAATGTGTGAAGCTCAAAAACAACTTGCGTAGAAATATAACCGCCGCAAAAATGGCATATCATTAAAACAAGCCACATCAGTAAAACAAAAACCATACTATTATTTCTTTTTGTTCTAAAAAAGCAACTTGGATATGGCGGGGTGTTGACTATGGTTCCCTATATCTTTTTCATTGACCCGAAATTTTTTTAGACGATCCGGGTCCGAGGTCACGGGCCCATGCGGAAGGCTTGGACTATAGCAAACGAAAATCTGGGAATCGGGTAAAATTCTAGTTTTATGGTCGTAAAATACCAAAAAATGAGGAACAATCATGGCGGGGCGGTGACTAAGGTTCTTTAGGTCGTTATTGATAGTCCGAAAAAATTTAAGGCAATCCGAATCCAGAGGCCCAGGTCCATGCGGAAGGCGTGGGTTATAGCACACAAAAATTTGGAAATCGGACGAAATTCCAGTTTTATGGCCGTAAAATGCCAATAAACGAGGAACAGTCATGGCGGGGCAGTGACTATGGTTCCTTGGTTGTTTTTGATGGCCCGAAAAAGTTTTAAGAGATTCGGATCCGGGGACCTGGGGCCTAAAGAGGATGACGTGGGTTATAACATACGAAAATCTAGGAATCGGGCAGAAATCCAGTATTATGGCCGTAAAATGCCAAAAAATAAGGAACGGTCATGGTTGGGCGGTGACTATGGTTCCTTAGGTTATTTATAATTTACCGAAAAAGAATTAGACGATCTAGGTCCGGGGGCCCAGGCCCATGCGGAAGGCGTGGGCTATAGCGGCGAAATTCCAGAAATATGGTTCCTTAGGTCATTTTTGATGGACCAGAAATATTTTTGGCGATCTAAGTTAGGGGACCCAAGCCCATGCGGAAGGCGGGATAGATACATCTATGGTTCGTGTTGTTCGACCCTCGGCAGTGCGCACACTAATGGGATCGAGTCGTACGCCACGTCAGGATTTATGTACCACACTCTCATGAGAGCGGGTCGTTCGCCTCGGCAATAAAATAGATGTATCGATAGTTTGGTAATGTTATGATGGATCGGGCCGTACGCCTCGGCATTTCTATGAAATACTATTATGAAAAAAATATGGAAATGAGGCGGAATTCTAGTTTTATGGCCGTAAAATATCAAAAAATGAGGAATGATCATGGCGGGGTGGTGACTATGGTTTTTTTGGTAGGTTTTGATAGCCCAAATAATTTTTAGACGATCCGGGTCTGGGTCTGGGCCAATGCGGAAGGTGCGGGATAGCGACACGAAAATCTGAGAATCGGACGAAATTCTAGTTTTATGGCCGTAAAATGCCAAAAAAAAGGAACGATCATGGCAGGGCGGTGACTATGGTTCCTTAGGTCTTTTTTGATGGACTAGAAAAACTTTTGGCGATCCGGGTCAGGGGACCCGAGCCCATGCGGAAGGCGTGGGTTATCGCACACGGAAATCTAGGAATCGAGCGAAATTCAAGTTTAATGGCCGTAAAATGCCAAAAAATGAGGAACGGTCATGGAGGGCGGTGAATATGGTTCCTTAGGTCGTTTTTGATGTCCTAAAAGTTTTTAGGCGATCTAGGTTTGGAGGCCCGGTCCCATGCAAAAGGCGGGGGCTATAGCACATGCAAATCTGGAAATAGGGCAAAATTCTAGTTTTTTGGCCGTAAAACGCCAAAAAATGAGGAACGGTCATACCGGGGCGGTGACTAGGGTTCCTTAGGTTATTTTGGATGTTCCGAAAATTTCTTAGGCGATCCGGGTTCGGGAGCTCGGGCCCATGCGAAATGCTTGGGTTATCTTATTCGAAAATCTGGTAATCGGGTAGAATTCGAGTTTTATGACTCTAAAATGCCAATAGAATGAGGAACCGTTATGGATGGGTGTTGACTACTGTTCCATAATTCATTTTTGATGACCCGAAAAAATTTGAGACGATCCAGGTCCGGGGACCCAGGCCCATGCGGAAGCGTGGGTTATAGCACACGAAAATCGAGAAATCAGGCAAAATTCTAGGTTTATGGCCATAAAATGCCAAAACATAAGGAACGATCATTGTGCGGCGGTGACCCATACGGAAGGCGTGGGTTATAGCACACGAAAATAGAGGAATCAAGCGGAATTCTAGGTTTATGGCCATAAAATGCCAAAAAATAAGGAACGATCAGGGCGGGGCGGTGACTATGGTTCCATAGGTCAGGTTTTATGGCCCGAAAAAGTTTTAGGAGATCCGGATCCGGGGAACCTGGACCATGCAAATGACGTGTGCTATAGCACACGAATATGTGGGAATCAGACGAAATTCCAGCTTTGTGGTCGTAAAACTCCAAAATATAGGGAACGATCATGGTGGGGCAGTGATTTTGGTTCCTTAGGTTGTTTTTAATGGACCTGAAAAATTTTAAGCGATCCGAGTCCGCATACTCGGGCCCATACAGAAGGCGTGGGCTATAGCACACAAAAATCTAAGAATCGGGCGGAATTCCAGTTTTATAGCCATAAAATGCTAAATAATGAGAAACGAACATTGCGGGGTGGTAACTATGGCTCCTTTAGTTGTTTCTGATGGCCCAAAAACTTTTAGACTATCCGGGTCCAGGTCCGGGCCCATGCTGAAGAGTGGTCTAGCAACAAGAAAATCTGAGAATCGGGCGGAATTATACTTTTATGACCGCAAAATGCCAAAAAATAAGGAAAGGTCATGGCGGGGCGGTGATTATAGTTCTTTAGGTCACTTTTGATGGCCCGAATAAATTTTAGGCGATCCGGGTCCGGGGGCTCGGGCCCATGCGGAAAGGCGTGGGCTATAACAAACGAAAATATGAGAATCGGCCAGAATTCTAGTTTTATGGCCGTAAAACATCAAAAAATGAAGAACGGTTATAGAGGGGCGGTGACTATGGTTCCTTATGTCGCTTTTGATGGCCCGAAAATTTTTTAGGTGATCTAGGTCCGGGGGCCTGTACCCATGCGGATGGCGTGGGCTATAACACATGAAAATCTGAGAATCAGGCGGAATTCCAGTTTTATGGTCGTAAAACGCTAAAACACCAGGAACAGTCAAGAAAGGGCGGTGACTATGGTTCGGTAGATCATTTTTGATGGCACGGAAAAACTTTAGACAATTAGGGTTCAGGGGCCCGGGCACATGCGAACTCCGTGGGCTAACACGAAAATTTGGGAATCGGGCGAAATTCCAATTTTATAGCCGTAAAATGGCCAAAAATGAGAAAAGATCATGGTGAGGCGGTGACTATGGTTCCTTATGTTGCCTTTGATGGCCCAAAAATATTTTAGGCAGTCCGGGTCCGGGGCCTGGGCCCATGCGAAAAGGGTGGACTTTAACACACGAAAATCTAAGAATCGGGCGAAATTTCTGTTTTATGGCCGTAAAATGCTAAAAACGAGAAACGATCAAGGAAAGGGCGGTGAATATGGTTCGTTAGATTGTTTTCAATGGTCCAGAAAAATTTTAGGCAATCCGGGTACGGGGGCCCGAGCCCATGCGAAAGACATGGGCTACATCAAGCAAAAATCTCGCAATCGGGTAAAATTTTAGTTTTATGGCCGTAAAATATCAAAACACGAGGAATGGTCATGGTGAGTCGGTGACTATGGTTCCTTATTACGGTTTTGATGGACGAAAAACATTATAGGCGATCCGAGGCCGGGGGCCTGGGCCCATACGGAAGTAGTGGGCTATGCATACGAAAATTTGGGAATCGGGCAAAATTCGGGTTTTATGGCCGTAGAATGCTAAAACACGAGGAACGGTCATGGAGGGGCGGTGACTATGGTTCCTTAGGTCATTGTTTATAGCCCCAAAATTGTTTTAGTCGATCTCGACGCGGGGGCCCGGGCCCAAGCATGGGCTATAGCACATGAAAATCTGGGAATCAGGCGAAAATCTATTTATATTGTCGTAAAATGCCACGAAATGGGAACAGTCATGGCAAGGCGGCGACTATGGTTCCTTAGGTCGATTTTGAAGGTCCGAAAATTTTTTAGGTGATCCAGGTCCGGGGGGCCGGGCCCATGCGGAAGGGCGTGCGCTATAGCACACGATAATATGGGAATCGGCAAGAATTCTACTTTTATGGCAAAAAATAAGGAACGGTCATGGCGGGGCGGTGACTATGGTTCCTTAGGTCACATGTAATGGCACGAAAAAATTTTAGGCGATCCGTGTCCGGGGGCCTGGGCCCATACGAAAGGCTTGGGCTATAGCACACGAAAAATTGGGAATCATACGGAATTTCAGTTTTATGGCCATAAAACGCTAAAACACTAGGAACAATCAAGGAGGGGCGGTGACTATGGTTCGTTAGATTATTTTGTACGGCCCGGAAAACTTTTAGGCAATCCGGGTTCGGGGGCCAAGGCGCATGAAAATGTCGTGGGCTATAGCACACGAAAATTTGGGAATCGGGCGGGAATCTAGTTTTATGACCGTAAAACGACAATAAACGAGGAACAACAACGGCTGAGCGGTGAATATGGTTCCTTAGGTAATTTTTTATAGCCCAATAAAACCTTTTAGCCGATCTCGGCCCGTGGGCGGGCCCATGCGGAAGGCGTGGGCTATAGCACATGAAAATCTTGGAATTAGGCAAAATTCCATTTATATGGTTATAAAATGCCATGAAATGGGAACAGTCATGGCGGGGCGGTGACTATGGTTCCTTTGGTCGATTTTGACGGTCTGGAAAACTTTTAGGTGATCCGAGTCCGGGGGCCTAGGCCCATGCGGAAGACATGGGCTATAGCACACGAAAATCTGGGAATCGGGCGGAATGCTTGTTTTATGGCCGTAAAACTCTAAAATTGAGGAACAATCATGAAGGGGCGTTGACTATGGTTCGGTAGATCGTTTTTGATGTCACGAAAAAACTGTAGACGATTAGGGTTCAGGGGACCAGGCACATGCGAACGCCGTGGGCTAACACGAAAATTTGGGAATAGGGCAAAATTCCAGTTTATGGCCGTAAAATGGCCAAGAACGAGGAATAATCATGGTGGGGCGGTGACTATGGTTCCTTATGTTGCCTTTGATGGCCCAAAAACATTTTAGGTAGTCCGGGACCTAGGCCCATGCGGAAAGGGTGGACTATAACACACGAAAATCTAGGAATCGGGCGAAATTCCTATTTTATGGCCGTAAAACGCTAAAAACGAGAAACGATTAAGGAGGGGCGGTAAATATGGTTCGTTAGATCGTTTTCAATGGTCTAGAAACATTTTAGGCAATCCGGGTACGGGGGCCCGAGCCCATGCGAAAGGCATGGGCTACATCAAGCAAAAATCTCACAATCGGGTAAAATTTTAGTTTTATGGCCGTAAAATATCAAAACACGAGGAATGATCATGGTGAGTCGGTAACTATGGTTCCTTATTCCGGTTTTGATGGACGAAAAACATTATAGGCGATCCGGGGCCGGGGGCCTGGGCCCATACGGAAGTAGTGGGCTATGCATACGAAAATTTGGGAATCGGGTGAAATTCGGGTTTTATGGCCGTAGAACACTAAAACACGAGGAACGGTCATGAAAGGGCTGTGCCTATGGTTCCTTAGGTCATTGTTTATAGCCCCAAAAGTTTTTTAGCCGATCTCGACGCGGGGGCCCGGGCCCAAGCGTGGGCTATAGCACACGAAAATCTAGGAATCGGGCGAAATTCTATTTATATTATCGTAAAATGCCACGAAATGGGAACAGTCATGGCAAGGCGGCGACTATGGTTCCTTAGGTCGATTTTGAAGGTCCGGAAAATTTTTAGGTAATCCAGGTCCGGGGGCCCGGCCCCATGCGGAAGGGCGTGCGCTATAGCACACGATAATATGGGAATCGGCAAGAATTCTACTTTTATGGCAAAAAATAAGGAACGGTCATGGCGGGGCGGTGACTATGGTTCCTTAGGTCGCATGTAATGGCCCGAAAAAATTTTAGGTGATCCGTGTCTGGGGGCATGGGCCCATACGAAAGGCTTGGGCTATAGCACACGAAAATTTGGGAATCATGCGGAATTTCAGTTTTATGGCCGTAAAATGCTAAAACACTAGGAACAATCAAGGAGGGGCGGTGACTATGGTTCGTAAGATCATTTTGTATGGACCGGAAAACTTTTAGGCAATCCGGGTTTGGGGCCCAGGTGCATGCGAACGTCGTGGGCTATATAACACACGAAAATTTGGGAATCGGGCGGAATTCTAGTTTTATGGCCGTAAAACGACAGTAAACGAGGAACAACAATGGCTGAGTGGTGAATATGGTTCCTTAGGTAATTTTTTATAGCCCAAAAAACCTTTTAGCCGATCTCGGCCCGTGGGCAGGCTCATGCGGAAGGCGTGGGCTATAGCACATGAAAATCTGGGAATTAGGCAAAATTCCATTTATATGGTTGTAAAATGCCATGAAATGGGAACAGTCATGGCGGGGCGGTGACTATGGTTCCTTTGGTCGATTGTGATTGTCTGGAAAAATTTTAGGTGATCCGGGTCCGGCGGCCTGGGCCCATGCGGAAGACGTGGGTTATAGCACAGGAAAATTTGAAAATCGGGCGGAATGCCTGTTTTATGGCCGTAAAACGCTAAAATTGAGGAACAATCATGAAGAGGCATTGACTATGGTTCGTTTTATAATTTTAGATGGCCCAAAAAAATGTTAAGCAATCCGGGTCCGGGGACATGGGCCCATTCGAATGGCGTGGGCTATGGCACAAGGAAATCTGGGAATCAGGGGAAATTCCAGTTTTATAGTCGTAAAACGCTAAAGAATGAGAAACGGTCGTGAAATGGTGGTGACTATGGTTCGTTAGATTGTTTCTGATGGCCTGAAAACTTTTTAGGTGATCCGGATCCGAGGACCCGAGCCCATGCGGAAGGTGTGGGCTATAGCACACAAATATTTAGGAATCGAATGGAATTCCAGTTTTATGGCCGTAAAATGCCATAAAAAGAGGAACGGTCATGGCAGGGCTGTGACTATGGTTCCTTAGGTTGCTTTTGATGGCCCATAAAATATTAGCGATCTGGGTTTGGGGCCAAGGCCCATGCGGAAGGAGTGGGCTATAGCACACGAAAATCATAGAAGTAGGGGGAATTCAAGTTTTATGGCCATAAAAATACCAAAATATGAGGAACGGTCATGGCGGGGCGGTGATCGACTATAATTCCATAGGTCATTTTTTATGGCATGGAAAGTTATAGACTATCCGGGTCCGTGGGCCTGGGCCCATGCGAAAGACTTGGGCTATAACATAAAGAAATCTATGAATCGGGCGGAACCGTAAAACATCAAAACATGAGGAACGGTCATGGCGATGTGGTGACTATGGTTCCTTCGGTTGGTTTTGATGGCCCAAAAAACATTTAGATGATCCGAGTCCGGGTCCATGCAGAAGGTGTAGGCTAGCGACACGAAAATTTGGGAATCAGGCGGAATTCCGGTTTTATGGCCGTAAAACGCCAAATAATGAGGAACGTTCATGGATGGGCACTGACAATGGTTCCTTAGGTCATTTTTGATGGACCAAAAATTTTTTAGGCGATCCGGTTCAGGGGGTCAGGGCCCATGCGGAAGGCATGGGCTAGCACACGGAAATCTATGAATCAGACGAAATTCCAGTTTTATGGCCGTAAAATGCAAGACACGAGGAATGGTCATGGCAGGGCGGTGAATATGGTTCCTAAGGTCATTTTTGATGTACTGGAAAAATTTTAGGCGATCCAGGTCCCAGAGCCTGGGCCCATGCGAAAGTAGCGGGTTATAGCACACGAAAATCTAGAAATGAGGGGAATTCCAGTTTTATGACCATAAAATGCCAGAAAATGAGGAACGATCATGGCAGGGCTGTGACAATGGTTCCTTAGGTATTTTTTATTTTCCCAAAATATTTTATGGCGATTCGGTTTCGGGGGCCCGAGCCCATGCGAAAGGCTTGGATTATAGCATTAGAAAATCTGGGAATCACGCGGAATTCCAGTTTTATGACCGTAAAACGCCAATAGAATAAGGAACCGCTATGATGGGGTGTTGACTATGGTTCCCTATGTCATTTTTGATGACCTGGAAAACTTTTAGGAAATACCGGTTCGGGGACCCGGGCCCATGCGAAAGGCTTGGGCTATAGCGCACGAAAATCTAGGAATCGAGCAAATTTCTAGTTTTATGGCCGTAAAATGCCAAACAATGAGGAACAATCATGGTGAGGCAGTGACTAAGGTTCCTTAGGTCATTTTTGATGGCCCGGGAAAACTTTAGCCAATCCGAGTCCGGGGGCCATGGTCCATGCGGAAGGCGTGGGCTGTAGTATACGAAAATCTGAGAATTAGGCGGAACTCTTGTTTTATGGCCATAAAACGCCAAAAAATGAAGTATGGTCATGGATAGGCACTGACTTTGGTTCTTTAGGTCATTTTGCATGGCTCGGAAAAATATTAGGCGATCCGTCAATCCGTGTCTGGAGGCCATAGCCCGTGCGAGGGGCGTGGGCTATAGCACACGAAAATCGAGGAATCAGGCGAAATTCAAAATATTTGCCCGTAAAATGCCAAAAATAAAGAAATGGTCATGGCGGGGCGGTGACCATGGTTCCTTAGGTCGTTGTTTATGTTCCAAAAAATATTTAGGCGATACGGGTCTGGGGGACTGGGCCCATGCGGATGGCATGGGCTATAGCACACTAAAATCTGAAAATCGGATGGAATTCTAATTGTTTTGCCGTAAAACTCCAAAAATGAGGAACGGTCATGGCATGGCGGTGACTATTGTTCCTTAGGTCTTTTTGATGGCCCAACAAAATTTTAGGTTATCCGGGTTTAGGGGCCTGGTACCAAGCAGAAAGCGTGGGGTATTATAGCACTCGAAAATTTTGAAATTAGGCGGAATTCCAGTTTTTTAGTTGTAATACACCACAAAATGAGGAACGGTTATGGTGGGGCGGTGACTATGGTTCCTTAGGTCGCCTAAGATGGCCCATAAAATTTTTGGCGATCTGGGTCCCGGGGCCAGATCCCATGCGGAAGGAGTGGGCTATAGCACGTGAAAATCTAGGAAATAGGCGGAATTTTAGTTTTATGGCCGTAAAATATCAAAAAGGAGGAACGATCATGGCGGGGCGGTGACTATGGTTCCTTAGGTTGCTTTGGATGGACCGGAAAATTTTTAGGCAGTTCAGGTTAGGGGGCCTGGGCCCATGCAGAAGGCATGGGCTATAGCACATGAAAATCTGAGAGTCTGGCGGAATTCCAATTTAATGGCCGGAAAGTGCTAAAATATATGGAACGATCATGGAGGGGCTGTGACTATGGTTCGTTAGATCCTATTTTGATGGACCGAAAATACTTTAGGAGATCGGGTCCAAGGGCACGAGCCCATGCGGAAGGCGTGGGCTATAGCACACGTAAATCTAGGTATGATGCAAAATTCCAGTTATACGGCCGTACAATACAAAACAACGAGGAATGGTCTTGGTGGGGCAGTGACTTTCTTTCCTTAGGCCGCTTTCATTGGCCTGAAATGTTTTTAAGCGATCCCAGTCCGGGACCTAGGCTCATGCGAAAGGAGTGGTCTATAGCACACGAAAATCTAGGAATCGGGCGGAACTCTAGTTTTATGGCCGTAAAACGCTTAAAATGAGGAACGATCATGGATGGGTAGTGACTATGATTCATTAGATAGTTTTTGATGGCCTAAGAAATTTTTAGGCTGTCCGGGTCTGGGGGCATGATACCACACGGAAATTAGGCAATTGGGCAAAATTCTAATTTTATGGCCGTAAAATGCCAAAAAATGAGGAACGATCGTGGCGGGTCGATGACTATGGTTCCTTAAGTTGTTTCTATGTCCTGTAAAAATTTTAGACGATCCAAGTATGAGGGCCCGGACCCATGCGAAAGGGACGGGCTATAGCATACGACAATCCGGAAATCGGGCGGAATTCTAGTTTTATGACCGTAAAACGCCAAACAACGAGGAGCGGTCATGGCGGGGCGGTGACTATGATTCCTTATGTCATTTTTGACGTCACAAAAATATTTTAGGCGATCCGGGTTCGGGGGCCATAACAATTATGTCGTTATAGCATTCGAAAATCTAAAAATCATGCGGAATTCCAGTTTTATGTTCGTAAAACGCCTAAAGAATGAGGAACTGTTATGACGGGGTATTGACTAGGGTTTCCTATGTCTCTTTTGAAGACCTAAAAATCTGGGAATCGGGTAAAAATTGCAGTTTTATGGCCGTGAAATGCAAAAAAATGAGGAACAATCATGGGGGCGGTGAATGTGGTTCTTTAGGTTGTTTTTGATGGCCTAGAAGAATTTTAGGCAATCCGAGTTCGGGGCCCCGGGTCCATGCGGATGGAGTGGGCTATAGCACACGAAAATCTGGAAATTAGACGGAGCTCTGATTTTATGGCTGAAAAATGCCAAAAAACGAGGATTGGCCTAGGCCGATGCGGAAATCGTTGGCTATAGCACACGAAAATCGAGAAATCGGGCAAAATTCAAATATTATGGCCATAAATGCCAATAAATAAAGAACGGTTATGGAGGGGCGGTAAGTATGGTTCCTTAGGTAATTATTTATGTATCCAAAAATTTTTAGGTGATTAGGGTCCGGGGGACCTGGCCCATGCGGATGACGTGGGCTAAAGCACATAAAAATCTGGGAATCGGACGGAATTCCAGTTTTATGGTCGTAAGACTCCAAAAAATGAGGAACGATCATGGAGGGGCAGTGACTATGGTTCATTAGGTCATTGTTTATGGTCCGAAAAGTTTTAGGCGATCAGGGTCCGAGGGCCCGGTCCCATGCGGAAGGCATGGGTATAGCACACGAAAATTTAAGAATCGGGGAGAATTCAAGTTTTATGGTCGTAAAATATTAAAAATGAGGAAGGGTCATGGAGGGACGGTGACTATGATTCGTTAGATTGTTTCTGATGGCCCGAAAAAATTTTAGGCGATCCGGGTCCAAGGGCCCGAACCCATGCGGAAGGCTTGGGATATAGCACACGAAAATCTACGAATCGTGCGGAAATCAAAATTTATGGCCGTAGAATGCTAACAAATAAGGAACGATCATGGCGGGATCGTGACTATAGTTCCTTAGGTTGTTTTCGATGGCCCGAAAAAATTTTAGGCGATCCGGGTCCGGGGGCCTGGGCCCATGCAGAAGGCGTGGGCGATAGCACACGAATATCTAGGAATCAGGCGGAATTCCATTTCAATGGCCTTAAAACGTTAAAAATGAGGAACAGTTATGAAGGGGTAGTGACTGGTTCGTTAGATCATTTTTGATGGCCCAAAAATATTTTAAGCAATTCAGGTCCGGGGGTCGGGCCCATGTGAAAGGCGTGGGCTATAGCACACGTAAATTTGAAAATCAGGCGAAACTCCAATTATATGGTCGTAAAGCACCAAAACATGAGGAATGGTCTTGGTGGGGAGGTGACTATGGTTCCTGATGTCGCTTTTGATGGCCCAAAAAAACTTTTAGGCTATCCGAGTCCGGGGCCTATGCCCATGCGGAAGGAGTGGGCATATGAAAATCTGGTAATCGGGCGGAATTTCAGTTTTATGGCCACAAAACGCTAAAAATGAGGAACGGTCATGGAGGGGCTGTGACTATGGTTCGTTAGATCATTTTTGATGTCCCAAGAAAATTTTGGGCGATTCGGGTCTGGAAGCATGAGCCCATGCGGAAGGCGTGGGCTATAGCACACGAAAATCTGGGAATCGGACGGAATTCAAGTTTTATAGTCGTAAAATGCTAAAAACGAGGAACGGTCATGGATGGGGCCCGAGCCAATGCGGAAGGCGTGGGCTATAACACACGAAAATTTGAGAATCAGACGAAATTCCAATTATACAGCCGTAAGACACCCAAAAATGAGGAATGGTCATAGAGGGGTGGTAACTATGGTTACTTAGGTTGGTTTTCATGGCCCAAAACATTTTAAACGATTCGGGTCCTGGCCCATGCGGAAAGCGTTGGCTAGCATCACAAAAATCTGGGAATTGGGCAGAATTCCAGTTTAATGATCGTAAAACGCCAAAAACACGAGGGACAGTCATGGCTGGGTGGTGAATATGGTTCCTTAGGTCATTTTTGATGGCACAGAAAATTTTTAGGCGATCTGGAACAGGGGCCCTAGGACCATGCGGAAGGAATGGGCTATAACACACGAAAATTTGGGAATCTGGCGAAATTCTAATTTTATGGCCATAAAATGCCAAACACTTAGGAACAGTCATGGCAGGGTGGTGAATATGGTTCCTTAGGTCGTTTTGGATGTCTTCAATTTTTTTTAGACAATCCAGGTCCAGGGGCCCGAGCCCATGCAAAAGGCATGGGCTATAACACACGAAAAATTGAAAATCGAGCGGAATTCTAGTTTTATGACAGTAGAACGCCAAACAATGAGGAACAATCACAACAAGGCAGTGATTATGATTCCTTATGTCATTTTTGGTATCACAAAAAAATTTTAGGCGATCCGGATTCGGGGGCCCGAGCCCATGCGAAAGGCTTGGGTTATAGTATTCGAAAATCTGAGAATGAAGAAGAATTCCAGTTTTATGGTCATAAAACGCCAAAAGAATGAGGAACTATTATGGAGGGGTGTTGACTATGGCTCCCTATGTCATTTGTGATGACCCGAAAAACCTTTAGGCGATCCGGGTCCGGGGACCCGGGCCCATGCGGAAGGCTTGGGCTATAGCACACGAAAATCTGGGAATTAGGCAAAATTCCAGTTTTATGGCCATTAAATGCCAAAAAATGAGGAATAATCATGGCGGGCGGTGACTATAGTTCCTTAGGTTATTTTTTATGGCTTGGAAGAATTTTAGGCAATCCGAGTTCGGGCGCTCGGGTCCATGCGGAAGGCGTGGGCTATAACACGTGAAAATCTTGGGTATTAGGCAGTGACTTGTCTTCCTTAGGTCATTTTCATGGCTCGAAAATTTTTTAGGCGATCTAGGTGCGGGGGCTTAGGCCCATGCGGAAGGCGTGGGCTATATATAGCACACGAAAATCGAGGAATCGGGCGAAATTCCAGATTTATGTTCATAAAATGCCAAAAAATAAGGAACAATCATGGAGGGGCAGTGACTATGGTTCCTTAGGTCGTTTTTGATGGCCAGGAAGAATTTTAGGCAATCCGAGTTCGGGGGCCCGTGTCCATGTGCAAGGCGTGTACTATAGCACACGAAAATCTGGAAATTAGGCGGAACTCAAGTTTTATGATCGAAAAACACCAAACAATAAGGATTGGTCATGGTTGGGCAGTGACTTTGGTTCCTTAGGTCATTTTCATGGCCCGAAAATTTTTTAGGCGATCCGGGCCTGGGGCCGAGGCAGAAGGCGTTGCCTATAGCACACGAAAATCGAGGAAACAGTCAAAATTCAAATATTATAGCCTTAAAATGCCAATAAAAAGGAACGGTTATGGCAGGGCGGTGACTATGGTTCCTTAGGTCATTATTTATGTCTCCGAAAACTTTTAGGCGATTCGGGTTCGGTGGACCTGGCCCATGCGGATGGCGTGAAGACTCCAAACAAATCTAGGAATCGGATGCAATTCCTATTTTATGGCCGTAAGACTCCAAAAAATGAGGAACTGTCATGGAGGGGCTATGACTATGGTTCCTTAGGTCATTTTTGATTGTCCAAAAAATTTTAGTCGATCGAGGGCCCGTGCCCATGCGGAAGGCGTGGGCTATAACACACGAAAATATGAGAATCGAACGGAATTCCAGTTTTATGATCGTAAAATGCAAAACATGAGGATTGGTCATGGAGGGCGGTGACTATGGTTCCTTAGGTCGCTTTTGATGGCCCAAAAATATTTTAGGTGATCCGGGTCCGGGCCCATGTAGAATACGTGGGTTAACCACATAAAAATCTGGGAATCAGGCGGAATTCCAATTTCATGGACGTAAAACGCTAAAAATGAGGAACGGTCATGGAGGGGCGGTGACTGGTTCGTTAGATCATTTTTCATGGCCCGGAAATATTTTAGGCAATCCGGGTCTGGGGGTCGGGGTCCATGAGAAAAGCGTGGGCTATAGCACATGAACATCTGGGACTGGGAGAAATTCCAGTTATATGGCCGTAAAACGCCAAAAAATGAGGAATGGTCTTGGTGGAGTGGTGACTATGGTTACTTATGTCGCTTTTGATGGACCAAAAAGTTTTTAGGCGATTCAGATCCGGGGCCTGGGCCATGCGGAAGGAGGGGGCTATAACACCCAAAAATCTGGGAATCGGACAGAATTCTGATTTTATAGCCGCAAAATGCTAAAAAAATGAAGAACAGTCATAGAGGGGGCCCGAGCCCATGCAAAAGGTGTGGGCTATAGCACACGAAAATTTGAGAATCGAACGGAATTCCAATTATATGGCCGTAAAACACCAAAGAATAAGGAACGGTCATGGAGAGGTGGTGATAATAATTCCTTTGGTTGTTTTTCATGGCCCAAAATGTTTTTAGAAGATTAGGGTTTGGGCCCATGCGGAAGGTGTGGGTAGAGACACGAACATCTAGGAATTGGGCGGAATTCTAGTTTAGTGACCATAAAATGCCAAAAATGAGGAACGACCAAGATCAAGCTCAAGGGCCCGTTCCCTTGCGGAAGGCGTGGGCTATAGCACACGAAAATCTGAGAATCGAACGGAATTCCAATTTTATGGCCGTAAAATGCCAAAACACGAGGAACGATTATAGTGGGGCAGTGACTATGGTTCCTAAGGTCACTTTTGATGTCCCGTCAAACTTTTGGCGATCCGGGTTCGGGGGCCAGAACCCATGCAGAAGGAGTGGGTTACAACACGCAAAAATCGTAGAAGTAGGCGGAATTCTAGTTTTATGGCCGTAAAATACAAAAAAATGAGAAACGATCATGGCAGGGCGGTCACTATGGTTCCTTGTATAATTGTTGATTGTCCGAAAAGTTTTAGGTGATCCAGGTCCGAGGGCCCGGTCCCATACGGATGGCGTGGGCTATAGCACACGAAAATCTAGGAATCGGGCAGACATCCGGTTTAATGGTCGTAAAACATCAAAAAAGAGGAACGTCATGGCGGGGGGGGGACTATCATTCCTTAGGTCGCTTTTGATGGACCAAAAATGTTTTGGCGATCCGGGGGCCTTGGCCCATGCGGAAGGCGTGGGCTATAGCACATAAAGATCTGAGAATCGGGTAGAATTCCATTTTAATGGTCGTAAAATACTAAAAATGAGGAACGATCATGAAGGGGCGGCAACTATGGTTTGTTAGATCGTTTCTTATGAACTAAAATATTTTAGGCAATCCGGGTCCGAGGGCCATGGCCCATGCAAAAGGTGTGGGCTATAACACATGCAAATTTGGAAATCGTGCGGAATTCCAGTTTTATAACTATAAAACGCCAAAAAGGAGGAAAAGTCATGGCTGGGCGGTGACTATGGTTCCTTAGTTTGTTTTTAATGGCACAAAAATATTTTAGATGATCCGGGTCCGGGGGCCTCGGCCCATGCAAAAATCTTGGGCTATACCACACAAAAATCTAAGAATCGGGTGGAATTCTAATATTATGGCCGTAAAACACCAAAAAATGAGGAACGGTCATGGCAGGGTGGTGACTATGGTTCCTTTGGTTGGTTGTGATGGACCAAAAAAATTTAGACGATCCGGGTTGGGGCCCACGCAGAAGGTGTGGGCTAGCGACCCAAACATCTGGGAATCAAGCGAAATTTCAATTTTATGGCCGTAAAAAACCAAAAAATGAGGAACGATCATGGCAGGGTGGTGACTGTGGTTCCTTTGGTTATTTCTGATGTCCTGGAAAACTTTTAGACGATCTAGGTCTGGGGGCTCAGGTCCATGCGATAGGCGTGGCACACGAAAATGTAGAAATCGGGCAAAATTCTAGTTTTATGATAGTAAAATGCTAAAAAATGAGGAACGGTCATGGCCGGGTGGTAATATGGTTCCTTTGATCGTTTTTTATGTCTCAAAAACAATTTAGGCTATCCAATTTCGGGGGCCCAGGCCCATGCGAAAGGCCTGGGTTATAGCATTTGAAAATCTGGTAATTGGGTAGAATTCCAGTTTTATGGCCGTAAAACGCCAAAAGAATAAGGAACCGTTATGGCAGGGTGTTCACTATGGTTCCCTATGTCGTTTCTGATGACTCGGAAAATATTTTGGCGATCCGGGCCCATTTGGAAGGCTTGGACTATAGCACACGAAAATGTGAGAATCAGGCGGAACTCTAGTTTTATGGCCGTAAAACGCTAAACAATGAGGAACTGTCATGGCAAGGCGGTGAATTTGGTTCCTTAGGTCCTTTTTCATGGCTCGGAAAGGTTTTAGGCGATTCGTGTCTGGAGGCCCGGGACCATGCTGAAGGCGTGGGATTTAGCACATCATAATTTGCAAATCGGGCAAAATTCCAGTTTTATGACCGTAAAACACCAAAAAATGAGGAACGGTCATGGAGGGGCGGTGACTATGTTTCCATTTGTCATTTTTGATGGCCTACAAAATTTTTAGGCAATCCGGGTCCGGGCCCATGTAGAAGGCGTGGGCTAGCGACACGAAAATCTGAGAATCGGGCGGAATACTAGTTTTAAGGCCGTAAAAATCCAAAAATGAGAAACGGTCATGGCGGGGTGGTTTCTATGTTCCTTATGTCGTTTTTGATGGCGTGGAAAAGTTTTAGACGATCCGGGTCCGGGGGCCTTGGCCCATGCACAAAGCTTGGGCTATAACACACGCCAATCTAAGAATCGGGTAGAATTCCAATTTTATCACCGTAAAACACCAAACAATGAGGAATGGTCATTGTGGGGTGGTGCCTTTGGTTCCTTTGGTTGGTTTTGATGGACCAAAAAAATTTAGACTATCCGGGTCCGGGCCCATGCAGAAGATGTGGGCTAGCGACACGAAAATCTTGGAATTAGGCGGAATTCCAGTTTTATGGCCTTAAAACGCCAACATATGAGGAACGGTCATGGCTAGGCACTGATTATGGTTCCTTAGGTCATTTTTGATGGAACAAAAAACTCTTAGGCGATCTGGGTTAGTGGGTCTGAGCCCAAGCGGAAGGCATGGGCTATAACACATGAAAATCTAGAAATCGGGCGGAATTCCAATTTTATTACCATAAATTGACAAAAATGAGGAACAATCATGGTGGGGCAGTGAATATGGTTCATTAAGTTGTTTTTGATGTCCCAAAAGTTTTTTAGACAATCCGGTTTCGGAGGCCCGAGCCCATGCGAAAGGCTTGGGTTATAGCATTCGAAAATCTTGGAATCAAGCAGAATTCGAGTTATATGGCCGTAAAATGCCAAAATAATGAGGAACCATTATGAAGGGGTGTTGATTATGGTTCCCTATATCATTTATGATGACCCGAAAAGTTTTTAGGCGATACAGGTACGGGAACCCGGGCTCATGCGGAAGTCTTGGGTTATAGCATACGAAAATCTAGGAATCGGGTAAAATTCTAGTTTAATGGCCGTAAAATGCCAAAATATGAGGAACAGTCATGGCGGGGGGGAGTGGGGACTATGGTTCCTTATGTTATTTTTGATGGCCCGGAAGAATTTTAGGCAATCTGCATCCTGAGGCCCAAGTCCATGCGAAAGGCGTGGACTATAACATACTAAAATTTGAGAATCGGGCGGAACTCTAGTTTTATGGTCGTAAAACGCCAAAAAATGAGGAACGGTCATGGAGGGGCGGTGAATATGGTTCGTTAGATCATATTTTATGGCCTAGAAAATTTTTAGGCGATCCAGGTCCGGGGGCCCGAGCCCATGCGGAAGGTTTGGGCTATAGCATACGAAAATCTGGGAATCATGCGAAATTCCAATTATATGACCGTAAAACACCAAAACATGAGGAGCGGTCATGAAGGGGTGGTGACTATGGTTCCTTTGGTTATTTTTCATGGCCCAAAAATTGTTTAGACGATTTGGATCCCGTTTCATGCGGAAGGAGTGGGCTAGCGACATAAAAATCTGAGAATTAGGCGGAATTCCAGTTTGATGACAGTAAAATGTTAAAAAATGAAGCGTGGGCTATATCACACGGAAAGGGGCCTGGGCCCATGCGGAGGGCGTGGGCTATAACACACGAAAATTTGGCAATCGGGTGAAATTCTAATTTTATAACCATAAAATTCCAAAAAAACGAGGAACGGTCATGGAGGGGCGGTGACTATAGTTCCTTAAGACGTTTTATATGTCCTGGAAAAATTTTAGACGATCCAGGTCCGGGGGCCCGACACCATGCGAAAGGCACGGTCATGGCGAGGCGGTGACTAAGGTTCCTTATGTCATTTTTGATGTCACAAAAATATTTTAGGATATTTGGGTTCGGGGGCCCAAGCCCATGCAAGCTGCTTGGGTTATAGCATTCGAAAATCTAGGAATCAGGCGGAATTCCAGTTTTATGGTGGTAAAACGCCAAAAGAATGAGGAACTGTTATGGAGGGGTGTTGACTAAGGTTACCTATGTCGTTTTTGATGACCCGAAAAACTTTTAGGTGATCCGGGTATGGGGACCCAGGCCTATGCGGAAGGCTTGGGCTTTAGCACATGAAAATCTATGAATTATGTAAGTTTCTAGTTTTATGACCGTTAAATGCCAAAAAATGAGGAACAATTATGGCGGGGCGGTGACTATGGTTCATTAGTTTGTCTTTGATGGCCTGGAAGAATTTTAAGCAATACGAGTTTTGGGGCCCGGGTCCATGCGGAAGGCGTGGGCTATAACACATAAAAATTTGGGTATTAGGCGGAACTCCAGTTTTAAGGCTGTAAAACGCCAAAAAATAAGGAACGGTCATTGTGAGGCGGTGACTTTGGTTCCTTAGGTCATTTTTCATGGCCCAAATATTTTTTTTAGGTGATTCGAGTCTAGAGGCCCTGGCCGATGCGGAATGCGTGGACTATAGCACACAAAAATCGAGAATCAGACGATATTCCAGTTTTATGGCCGTAAGATGCCAAAAAAAGGAATGGTCATTGGGGGGGATGACTATGGTTACTTAGGTCATTATTTATGTATCAGAAAACTTTTAGGCGATCCGGATCCGGCCCGAGCCCATGCGAAAGGCGTAGGCTATTTGCACAAGAAAATCTCATAATCGGACGAAATTCTAATTTTATAGCCGCAAAATTCCAAAATATGTGAAACAGTCATGGCGGGGTAGTGACTATGGTTACTTAGGTCATTTTTGACGGCTTGAAAAATTTTAGGCAATCCGGGTCAGGGGGCCCGCACCCATGCTTTAGGCGTGGGCTATAGCATATGATAATCTATGAATCGGGCAAAATTCCAACTTTATGACTGTAAAACACCAAACAATGAGGAACGGTCATTGAGTGGCGGTGACTATATTTCCTTTGGTCATTTTTGATGGACCGAAAAATATTTAGACGATCTAGGTCCGTGCCCATGCGGAAGGCGTGGGCTAGCGACATGAAAATCTGGGAATTGGGAGGAATTCTTGTTTTATGGCCGTAAAACGCCATAAAATGAGGAAAGGTCATGGCGGGGCGGTGACTATGGTTCCTTCGGTCATTTTTTATGGCACGAAATGTGTTTAGACGATCCATGTCTAAAGGCCTGGGCCCATGCGGACGGCTTGGGCTATAGCACTCGAAAATCTATAAATCAGGCGAAATTCCAATTTTATGACCGTAAAATACCAAATAATGAGGAATGGTCACAGCTGGGCACTGATTAGGGTTCCTTAGGTCATTTTGGATGGACCAGAATAAACTTTGGCGATCCAGGTCAGGGGTTCGGGCCCATGCGGAAGGCGTGGGCTATAGCACACAGAAATCTAAGAATGTGGCGAAACTTTAGTTTTATGGATGTAAATAGCAAACGATGAGGAACGGCCATGCCAGGGCGGTGACTATGGTTCCTTAGGTCATTCTTGATGTCTTGAAAAAATTTTAGGCGATCCAGGTCCGGGGGCCCAGGCACATGCGAAAGGTGTGGGCTATAGCACATGAAAATCTGGAAATCGGGCCGAATTCCAGTTTTATGACCATAAAACGGTAAACAACGAGGAACAGTCATGGTGTGGTGGTGACTATGGTTCCTTTGGTCATTTTTTATGTTCCAAAAAAACTTTAGGCGATCCGGTTTTGGGGGCCCAAGCCAATGCGAAAGACTTAGGTTATACTATTCGAAAATCTAGGAATCAGGCAGAATTTCAGATTTATAGCCGTAAAATGCCAAAAGAATGAGGAATTGTTATGGCGGGGCATTGACTATGTTCCCTATGTCGTTTTTGATGACCCATAAAAATTTTAGGCGATACAGGTCCGGGGACCTGGGCCCATGCGGAAGGCTTGGGCTATAGCTTACAAAAATCTGGGAATCGGGCAAAATTCCAGTTTTATGACCGTAAAATGCCAAAACATGAGTAACAGTTATGGCAGGGCGGTGACTATGGTTCCTTAGGTCCTTTTTGATGGCCCGAAAGAATTTTAGGTAATCCGAGTCCGGGGACCCGGGTCCATGCGGAAGGCGTGGGCTATGGCCTACGAAAATCTAAGAATGAGGTGGAACTCAAGTTTTATTTGCCGTAAAACGCCAAAGAACGAGGAATGTTCATGGCAAGGTGGTGACTTTGGTTCCTTAGGTCAGTTTTCATGGCCCAAAAAGGTTTTAAGCGATCTGTGTTTGGAGGCCCCCGGGCCCATCCGAGGGGCGTGGGCTCACAAGAAAATGGAGGAATCGGGCGAAATTCAAAATTTATGGCCGTAAATTGCCAAAAATAAAAGGAACGACCATAGCGGGGTGGTGAAAATGGTTCCTTAGGTCATTGTTTATGTCTCAGAAAAGGTTTTGGCAATCTGGGTCTGGGGGACCGGTCCCATGCGGATGGTGTGGGCTATAGGACACGAAAATCAAGAAATCAGATGGAATTCCAGTTTTATGGGCGTAAAACTCCAAAAAATGAGGAAGGATCATGGAGGGGCAGTGACTATGGTTTCTTAGGTCGTTGTTTATAGCCTGGTCCCATGCGAAAGGGGTGGGCTATAACACATTAAAATCTGGGAATCGGGAGAAATTCCAGTTTCATAGTCATTATACGTTAAAATATGAGGAATGGTCATGGTCGGGTGGTGACTATGGTTCCTTAGGTCGCTTTTGATGGCCCGTAAAGGCTTTGGCGATACAGATCTGGGGGACAAGTCCCATGCGGAAGGACTAGACTATAGCATGCGAAAATCTAGGAATCAGGCGAATTTTAGTTTTATGGCCGTAAAATAACAAAAAATGAGTAACGATTATGGTGAAGCGGTGACTATGGTTCCTTAGGTAGCTTTTGATGGCCTGGAATAATTTTAGGTGATTCGGGTCCGGGGGCCTGGGACCATGCGGAAGGCGTGGGCTATTAACAAACGAAAAATTGGGAACCAGGCGGAATGCATATTTTATGGCCGTAAAATTCTAAAATATGAGGGAATGGTCATGGTGGGGCGGTGACTATAGTTAAAGTTTTATGGCCGCAAAATACCAAAGAATGAGGAACGATCATGGCGGGGCAGTGACTATTCTTCCTTAGGTCATTTTTAATGGTCCAAAATTTTTTAGACGATCCGGGTCAGAGGGTCTGGTCCCATGAGGAAGTCATGGGCTATAGCACATGAAAATTTGTAAATCGGGCAGAATTCCAGTTTTATGACCGTAAAATGTCAAAAATCGATGAACGGTCATGGCGGGGCGGTGACAATGGTTCCTTACATCGCTTTTGATGGCTCGGAAATATTTTAAGCGATCTGGGTCTGGGGGGCCTGGGCCCATGCGGAAGGCGTGGGCTACAACACACGAAAAGCTTGGAATCAGGGAGAATTCCAGTTTAATGGCCGAAAATGCTAAAAATGAGGAACGGTCATGGAAGGGCAGTGACTATGGTTCGTTAGATCTTTTTTGAGGGCTCAAAACTATTTTAGGAAATTCGGGTCCGGGGGCGCGGGCCCATGCGAAAGGCGTGGGCTATATAGCACACGCAAATCTTGAAATCGGGCGGAATTCTAGTTTTATTACCGTAAAACGCCAAAAAGCGATAAACGGTCATGGAAGGACAGTGACCATGGTTCCTTAGGTCATTTGTTATGTCTCAAATTATTTTTAGGCTATCCGGATTCAGGGGCCTCGGCCCATGTGAAAGGCTTGGGTTTTAACATTTGAAAATCTGTAAATCGGGCCGAATTCCAATTTTATGGACGTAAAATGCCAAAAGAATAAGGAACTGTTATGGCGGGGTATTGACTATGGTTCCCTATGTCATTTCTGACAACACGGAAAAATTTTGGAGATCCGGGTCCGGAGACCTGGGCCCATACGGAAGACTTGGGCTATAGCACACGAAAATCTGAGAATCAGGCGGAACTCTAGTTTTATTGTCCTAAAACGCTAAAACATGATGAACCGTCATGGCAAGGTGGTGACTTTGGTTCCTTAGGTCATTTTTCATGGCTCAGAAAATTTTTAGACGATTCGTGTCTGGAGGCCCGGGCCCATGCGAAATAAGTGGGCTAATCCAGTTTTATGGACGTAAAATACCAAACAATAAGAAATGGTCATGGTGGGGCGGTAACTATGGTTCCTTAGTTCGGTTATTATGTCTTGGAAAACTTTTAGGAGATTCAGGTCTGGGGTTCGAGCCCATGCAAATGGCGTGGGCTATTTGCACACGAAAATCTCGGAAACCAGCGAAATTCCGATTTTATAGCCGGAAAATACCAAAAAACGAGAAATGGTTATGGCGGCTATGGTTCTTTAGGTCATTTTTTATGGCTCAGAAAATTTTTAGGCGATCCGGATACGGAGGCCCGGGCCCACGTTGAAGGCGTGGGCTATAGCACATGATAATCTGTGAATCGGGCAAAATTCTAGTTTTATGACCGTAAAACACCAAATAATGAGGTACGTTCATGGAGGAGCGGTGAGTATGTTTCCTTTGTTTTTAATGGTTCGAAATATTTTTAGACGATCGGGGTCCTGGCACATGCGGAAGGCATCGGTTGGAGATACGAACATTTGGGAATCGAGCAGAATTCTAGTTTTATGGCCGTAAAACACCAAATATGAGGAACGGACATGGCAAGGTGGTGACTATGGTTCCTTTGGTTGGTGTTTATGGACCAAAAAATTTTTAGACGATGCGGGTCGGGGCCCATGCGGAATGTGTGGGCTAGCGTTGGGAATCAGGGGGAATTCTAATTTTATGGCCGTAAAACACCAAAATATGAGGAACGGCCATGGAGGGGTAGTGAATGTGGTTCCTTTGGTCATTTTTGATGTCCTGGAAAACTTTTAGGCGAACCAGGTCCGGGGGCTCAGGCCCATGCGATAGGCGTGGGATATAGCATACGAAAATGTGAAAATCGGGCAAACATCCAGTTTTATGATTGTAAAACGCCAAAACATGAGGAACGGTCATGGCCGGGCGGTAATATGGTTCCTTAGATTGTTTTTTATGTCTCAAAAACATTTTAGGCTATCCAAATTTGGGGGCCCAGGCCCATACGAAAGGCTTGGGTTATAGCATTTGAAAATCTGGAAATCGGGTAGAATTCCAGTTTTATGGCCGTAAAATGCCAAAAGAATAAGGAACCGTTATGGAGGGGTGTTGACTATGGTTACCTATGTCGTTTATGATGGCCCGAAAAAATTTTTGGCGATTCGAGTCCGAGGATCTAGGCCCATGCGGAAGGCTTGGGGTATAGCACACGAAAATCTGAGAATCACACGAAACTCTTGTTTTATGGCCGTAAAATGCTAAAAATGAGGAACCGTCAAGGTGAGATGGTGAATTTGATTCCTTAGGTCATTTTACATGGCTCGAAATTTTTTTAGGCGATTCGTGTATGCAGGCCCAGGCCCATGCGTAAGGCGTGGGCTAAAGCGCACTAACATTTCGGAATCGGGCAAAATTTTGGTTTTATAGCCGCAAAATACCATAAAATTAGTAAAGGTCATGGCGGGGCGGTGATTATGGTTTCTTAGGTCATTTTTCATGGCTCGAAAAACTTTTAGGCAATCCGGGTACAGGGGCCCAGGCCCATGCTGAAGGCTTGGGCTTTAGCATATCATAATTTACGAATCGGGCAAAATTCCAGTCTTATGACCGTAAAACACCAAAAAATGAGGAACGGTCATGGAGGGGCGGAGACTATGTTTCCATTTGTCGTTTTTGATGGCCTATAAAAATTTTAGACGATCCGGGTCCGGCCCCATGTAGAAGGCGTGGGCTGGTGATACGAAAATCTGGAATTCGGGCGGAATTCTAGTTTTAAGGCCGTAAAAAGCCAAAATTGAGGAACGGTCATGGAGAGATGGTGTCTATGTTCCTTATGTCATGTTTTATGGCACGAAAAAGTTTTAGACGATCCAGGTTCGGGGGCCTAGGCCCATGCACAAAGCCTGGGCTATAACACATGCCAATCTAAGAATCGGGCAGAATTCCAATTTTATGACCGACAAACACCAAACAATAAGGAATGTTCATGGTGGGGTGGTGACTTTTGTTCCTTTGGTTGGTTTTTATGGACCAATAAAAGATTTAGACTATCCGGGTATGGGCCTATGCGGAAGATGTGGGCTAGCGACACGAAAATTTTGGAATTAGGCGGAATTCCAGTTTTATGGCCGTAAAATGCCAACATATGAGGAACGGTCATGGCTAGGCACTGATTATGGTTCCTTAGGTCATTTTTGATATACCAGAAAACTCTTAGGCATTCTGGGTCAGTGGGCCCGGGCCCAAGCGGAAGGCATGGGCTATAACATACGAAAATCTAGAAATAAGGCGGAATTCCAGTTTTATTATCATAAAATGCCAAAAATGAGGAACAGTCATGGTGGGGCAGTGACTATAGTTCATTAGGTTATTTGCGTTGTCCCAAAAAATTTTTAGACGATCCGGTTTCAGAGGCCCGAGCCCATGCGAAAGGCTTGGGTTATAGCAATCGAAAATCTTGGAATCAAGCGGAATTCTAGTTATATGGCCGTAAAATCCCTAAATAATAAGGAAACGTTATAGCGGGGTGTTGACTATGGTTCCCTATATCGTTTTTGATGACCCAAAAAGTTTTAATGCAATACGGGTTTGAGGACCCGGGCCCATACGAAAGTCTTGGGCTATAACATACGAAAATCTAGGAGTCGGGCACAATTCTAGTCTAATGGCCGTAAAATGCCAAAATATGAGGAACAATCATGGAGGGGCGGGGACTAAGGTTCCTTATGTCATTTTTGATGGTCCGGAAGAATTTTAGGCAATTAGCGTCCTGGGGCCCGAGTCCATGCGGAAGGCGTGGGCTATAACATACTAAAATCTGAGAATCAGGCGGAACTCTAGTTTTATGGTCATAAAATGCTAAAAATGAGGAACGATCATGGAGGGGTGGTGAATATGGTTCATTAGATCATTTTTGATGGCCCGAAAATTTTTTAGGCTATCTAGGTCCGGGGGCCCGAGCCCATGTGGAAGGTGTGGGCTAAAGCACACGAAAATTTGGGAATCAGACGGAATTCCAATTATATGGCCGAAAAACACCAAAACATGAGGAGCGGTCATGGAAGGGTGGTGACTATGGTTCATTTGGTTGTTTTTCATGGACCAAAAATTGTTGAGACGATTCAGATCCCGGCCCATGCGGAAGGTATGGGCTAGCGACATAGAAATCTGGGAATTAGACGGAATTCCAGTTTGATGACTGTAAAACGTTAAAAAAGGAGGAACGGTCATGTATGGGTGGTGATTATGGTTCCTTAGGTTGCTTTTGATGGCCCAGAAAAGTTTTAGGCAATCCGGGTTAGGGGGCTCGGGCCCATGTAGAAGGCGTGGGCTATAGCACACGGAAATTTGGGAATCGGGCGAAATTCAAATTTTATGGCCGTAAAATTCCAAAAAATGAGGAACGATCATAGAGGGGCAGTGACTATGGTTACTTAGGACATTTTTATGTCCTTGAAAATTTTTAGACGATCCAGGTCCGGGGGTCTGGAACCATGTGAAAGGCACGGGCTATAGCACACAAAAATTTAAAAATCGGGCGGAATTCTAGTTATATGACTGTAAAATGCCAAAAAATGAGAAACGGTCACAATGGGGCGGTAACTATGGTTCCTTATGTCATTTGTGATGTCAGAAAATAATTTTAGGTGATCCGGGTTCGGGGGCTTGAGCCCATGCGAAAGGCTTGGGTTATAGCATTTGAAAATCTGGGAATCAGGCGGAATTCCAGTTTTATGATGGTAAAACGCCAAAAGAATAAGGAACTTCTATGGAAGGGTGTTGAATATGGTTCCTTATGTCGTTGTGATGACCCGAAAAATATTTAGGCGATCCGGGTCTGGGGAAGGCATGGGCTATAGCACCCAAAAATAGAGGAATCAGACGAAATTCTAGTTTTATGGCCGTGAAATGCCAAAACAAAAAAGGAACAGTCATGGCGAGGCAGTGACAATAGTTACTTAGGTCGTTTTTTAAGTATCAGAAAACATTTAAGCGATCTGGGTCCGGGGGACCGAGCCCATGCGAAAGGCGTGGGCTATTCCTACAAGAAAATCTCGGAATCGGGCGAAATTTCAGTTATATAGCCGTAAAATTCGAAAAATGAGAAACACTTATGGCAGGGGCAGTGACTATGGTTCCTTAGGTCATTTTCGATGGCTCAAAAAATTTTAAGCGATCCGGGACAGGGGGCCCGGACCCATGCTTTAGGCATGGGCTATAGCACATGATAATCTGTGATCGGGCAAAATTCCAGCTTTATGACCTTAAAATACCAAACAATGAGAAACGGTCATGGAGGGGCGGTGACTATGTTTCCTTTGGTCATTTTGGATGGTCCAAAAAGTTTTTAGACGGTCCGGGTCTGTGCCCATGCGGAAGGCGTGGGCTGGCGATATGAAAATCTGGGAATCGGGCGGAATTCTCGTTTTATGGCCGTAAAACGCCATAAAATAAGGAACAGTCATGGTGGGATGGTGACTATCGTTCCATAGGTCATTTTGGATGGCACGAAAAGTTTTTAGACGATCCATGTCTAAGGGCCTGGGCCCATGCGGAAGAAGGCTTGGGCTATAGCACTCGAAAATCTAAGAATCGGGCGGAATTCCAATTTTATGGCAGTAAAATACCCAAAAAAGAGGAACGGTCATGGCTGGGCTCTAATTAGGGTTTATTAGGTCATTTTGGATGGACCAGAATAAAATTTGGCGATCCGGGTCAGGGGTTCGGGTCCATGAGGAAGGCGTGGGCTATAAGCACACGGAAATCTAAAAATCGGGTAAAATTTCAGTTTTATGGCCGTAAAGTACCAAAAAATTAGAAACGGCCATGACATGGCGGTAACTATAGTTCCTTAGGTCGTTCTTGATGTCCTGAAAAATATTTAGGCGATTCAGGTTCAGGGGCCCAGGCACATGCGAAAGGCATGGGCTATAGCACACGAAAATCTGGAAATCGGGCGGAATTCCAGTTTTATGACAATAAAACGGCAAACAACGAGGAACAGTCATGGAGGGTGGTGACTATAGTTCCTTAGGTAATTTTTGATGTCCCAAAAAAAATTAGGCGATCTAGTTTTGGAGGCCCGAGCCAATGCTAAAGGCTTGGGTTATAACATTCGAAAATCTAGGAATCACGCAAAATTTCAGTTTTATGGCCGTAAAAACGCCAAAAGAAAAAGGAATTATTATGGAAGGGTGTTGACTATGGTTCCCTATGTCATTTTTGATGACCCATAAAAATTTTAGGCGATACGGGTCCGGGGACCTGGGCCCATGCGGAAGGCTTGGGCTATAGCTTAAAAATATCTGGGAATAGGGCAAAATTCCAGTTTTATGACTGTAGAATGCCAAACAATGAGTAACAGTCATGGTAGGGCGGTGACTATGGTTCCTTAGGTCATTTTTGCTGGTCTGGAAGAATTTTAGGCAATCCAAGTCCGGGGGCCCGGGTCCATGCGGAAGGCGTTGGCTATGGCCTACGAAAATCTAAGAATGAGGCGGAACTCAAGTTTTATTTGCCGTAAAATTCCAAAGAACGAGGAACGTTAATGGGGAAGTGGTGAATTTGGTTCCTTAGGTCATTTTTCATGGGCCAAAATTTTTTTAAGCAATCCGTGTCTGGAGGCCCGGGCCCATCCGAGGGGCGTGGGCTCACACAAAAATTGAGGAATCGGGCGAAATTCAAAATTTATGGCCGTACAATACCAAAAACAAAAGGAACGACCATGGCGGGGCGGTGACTATGGTTCCTTAGGTCGTTGTTTATGTCTCGGAAAATGTTTTGGCTATCCGGGTATTGGGGGACCGGGCCCATGCGGATGGCGTGGGCTATAGTACACGAAAATCTTGAAATCCGATGAAATTCAAGTTTATGGGCTTAAAACTCCAAAAAATGAGGAACGATCATGGAGGGGCAGTGACTATGGTTTCTTAAGGTCGTTACACGCTAAAAACGAGGAATAGTCATGGCAGGACGGTAACTATTATTCCTTGGGTCGATTTTGATGGCCCGTAAAACTTTTGGCGATCCGGGTCCGGGGGCCAAGGCCCATGTGGAAGGAGTGGGCTATAGTATGCGAAAATCTGAGAATCAGGCGGAATTCCAGTTTTATGGACGTAAAATAACAAAAAATGAGTAACGATTATGGCGAGGCGGTGACTATGGTTCCTTAAGTCACTTTTGATGGCCTAGAATGATTTATGCGATTCGGATCCGGGGGCCTTGGCCCATGGGGAAGGCGTGGGCTATTAACAAATGAAATTTGGGAATCGGGTGGAATGCATGTTTTATGGCCATAAAATGCTAAAATATGAGGAATGGTCATGGTGGGGCGGTGACTATGCTTCCTTAGGTCTTTTTTAATGGTCCGAAAATTTTTAGACGTTCTAGGTCTGAGGGCCCGGTCCCATGCGGAAGTTGTGGGCTATAGCACACGAAAATTTGTGAATCGGGCGGGCTTCTAGTTTTATGGTCGTAAAACATCAAAAAATGAGGAATGGTCATGGAGAGGCGGTGACTATGGTTTCTTACGTCACTTTTGATGGTCCGAAAAATTTTTAAGCGATCCGGGTCTGGGGGGCCTAGGACCATGCGGAAAGTGTGGGCTACAACATGGAGGAACGGTTATAGAGGGGTAGTGACTATGGTTTGTTAGATATTTTTTTAGGGCCCGAAAATATTTTAGGCAAACCGGTTCCAGGGGCCGGGACCCATGCGAAAGGCGTGGGCTATATAGCACACGAAAATCATGAAATCGGGCGGCATAAGGAACCTGGGCCCATGCGGAAGGCTTGGGTTATAGTACACGAAAATCTGAGAATCATGCGAAACTCTAGCTTTGAGGCGCCGTAAAACGCTAAAAATGATGAACCGTCATGGCAAGGTGGTGACTTTGGTTCCTTAGGTCATTTTTTATGGCACGAAAATTTTTTAGGTGATTCGTGTCTGTAGGCCCGGGCCCATGCGAAATGAGTGGGCTATAGCATACGAATATCGAGGAATCAGGCAAAATACAGATTTTATGGCCGTAAAATGCCAAACAATAAGCAATGGTCATGGCGGGGCGGTGACTATGATTCCTTAGTTCCGTTATTATGTCTCGGAAATATTTTAGGAGATTCAGGTGTGGGGGCCCGAACCCATGCGAATGGTGTGGGCTATTTGCACACGAAAATCTCGAAATCGAGCGAAATTCTGGTTTTATAGCCGCAAAATGCCCAAAATGAGAAACGGTCATGGCGGCTATGGTTCTTTAGGTCATTTTTGATGGCTCAGAAAATTTTTAGGTGATTTGGGTACGGAGGCCCGGGCCCATGCTGGAGGCGTGGGCTATAGCACATGATAATCTGTGAATCAGGCAAAATTCTAGTTTTATGATCGTAAAATACCAAAACATGAGGTACGGTATAGAGGAGTGGTGACTATATTTCCTTTGTTTTTAATGGCCTGAAAAAGTTTTAGACGGTCTGGGTCCGGGCCAATGCAGAAGGCATGGGCTGGAGACACGAAAATCTGGGAATGGGCAGAATTCTAGTTTTATGGCCGTAAAATGCCAAAAACGAGGAACGACAATTTTTGAGCGATGACTATGGTTCCTCATGTCATTTTTGATGGCCTGAAAACTTTTTAGCCGATTCGGGTCAGCTGGCCCGGGCCCATGCGGAAGGCTTAGGTTATATAGCACACGACAATCTGGGAATCAGGCGAAATTCCATTTATATGGCTGTAAAATGCCAAAAATGAGAAACAATCATGGGGGGCGGTGACTATTGTTCTTAAGGTTGCTTTTCACGACCTAGAAAAATTTTCTGCGATCCGGGTCTGGGGGCCTCGCCCCATGTAGAAGGCATGAGCTTTTTTAGCACACAAAAATCTTGGAATCGTGCGGAATTCGAGTTTTATCGCCGTAACTATGGTTGGTTAGATCATTTTTTATGTCCCAAAAAAATGTTAGGTAATCTAGGTCCGGGGGCCCGGGCCCATGCGAATGTTGTGGGCTATGGCACACGAAAATCTAGAAATCGAGCAAAACTTTGATTTTATGGCCGTAAAATGCCTAAAATCGAGGAAAGGTCATGGCAGAGCGGTAACTATGGTTCTTTAGGTCGTTTTTGATGGCCTAAATTTTTTTTAGGCAATCTGAGTCTTGGGGCCTGTGTCCATGCGGAAGGAGTGCGGTATAACACACGAAAATCTGGGAATCGGACAAAATACCAGTTTTATGGCCGTAAAATTCCATAAAACGAGGAACGGTCATGGAGGGGTGGTGAATAGGGTTCCTTAGGTCATTTCTGATTCCCCAAAAAATATTTTGGCTATCCGGGTACGGGGGCCTAGGCCCATGTGGAAGGCGTGGGCTATAGCACATAAAAATCAGGAAATTGGGCACAATTCTAGTTTTATGACCGTAAAACACAAAACAAAAGAGGAACGGTCATGGCGTTGTGGCGACTATGGTTCGTTAGGTCATTTTTTATGGCTCGAAAATATTTTAGGCGTTTCGAATCCGGGAGCCCATGCCCATGTTGAAGGCGTGGGCTATATCACATGATAATCTGTTAATCGGACAAAATTCCAGTTTGATCATCGATAACATAAAAATACAAGGAACGATCATGGAGGGGCGGTCACTATGTTTCCTTTGGTCGTTTCTGATGGCCCAAAATATATTTAGATGATCAAGGTCCGGGGCTATGCGCAAGGCGTGGGCTGGAGATACGAAAATCTGGGAATCGGGCAAAATTAAAGTTTTATGGCCGTAAAAAGCTAAAAAATGAGGTAATGGCCATAGTGGGGTGGTGACTATAGTTCCTTAGGTCGCTTTTGATTTCTTGAAAAAGTTTTAGGTGATCCAAGTTCAGGGCCTGGGCCCATGCGGAAGGAGTGGGCTATAGCATACGAAAATCTGGGAATCGGGCAGAATTCCAGTTTTATGACCGTAAAACATCAAAAAATGAGGAACAATCATGGCGGGGCGGTGACTATGGTTCCATAGGTCGCTTTTAACAGCCCGGAAAAATTTTAAGCAATCCGGGTCCAGGGGCCTTGACCCATGCGGAAGGCGCGGGCTATAACACACAAAAATCTGGGAATCAGGTAGAATTTGAATTTTATCACTGTAAAACGCTAAAAATGAGGAACGGTCATGGAGGGGAGGTGTCTATGGTTCTTTAGATCATTTTTGATGGCCCAAAAAAATGTTAGGCAATCCGGGTTCGGGAGCCCGGGCCAATGCGAATGCGTGGGCTATGGCATAAGAAAATTTAGGAATCAGGCGAAATTTTAGTTTTGTGGCCGTAAAACGCCAAAAAATGAGGAACGGTTATGGATGAGCGGTGACTATGGTTCCTTAGGTCATTTATTATGTTCGGAAAAAAATTTAGCCGATCCGGCTCCCGGGGCTCGGGCCCATGAGGAAGGCGTGGGCTATACCACACAAAAATTAGGGAATCAGGCAAAATTCCAGTTTTATGGTCGTAAAATACCAAAAAACTAGGAACGGTCATGGCGGGGCAGTGGCTATGGTTCCTTAGGTCATTTTTGATGGCCCGGAAGAAATTTAGACAATCCGAGCCCGGTGGCCCGAGTCCATGCAGAAGGAGTGGTGTATAGCATACGAAAATCATGGAATCAGATGAAATTCTAGTTTTATGGCTGTAAAACTCCAAAAATTGAGTAACGCTCACAGAGGGGCGGTGACTATGGTTTCTCATGTCATTTTTGATTGCCTGAAATATTTTTATGCAATTCCGATCCGGGCCCATGTGGAAGGCATGGGTTATAGCGCACGAAAATTTGGGAACCGAACGGAACTCCTATTTTTTTGCCGTAAAATACCAAAACACAAGGAACGGTCATGGCAGGGCGGTGTTTATGGTACCTTACGTCTCTTTTATAGCCCATAAAATATTTGGCGATCCGGGTCTGGGGACAGGGTCTATGCGAAAGGAGTAGGCTATAGCATGCGAAAATCTGGGAATCAGACGGAATTCTAGTTTTTTGGCCGTAAAATACCAAAAAATGAGGAACGATCATGGCGGGGTGGTGACTATACTTCCTTAGGTATTTTGTAATGGTCCAAAAGTTTTTAGGCGATCCAGGTCTGAGGGCCCGGTCCCATGCGGAAGTCGTGGGCTATAGCACACGAAAGTTTTTGAATAGGGTGGAATTCAAGTTTTATGGCCGTAAAAAGACAAAAAAAAGAGGAACGGTCATGGCCGGACGGTGACTATGGTTCCTTACATTGCTTTTGATGGCCCAGAAAAATTTTAGACAATCCGGGTCTGGAGGTTTTGGCCCATGCGGAAGGCATGGGCTACAACGCACGAAAATCTGCGAATCAGGTATAATTCCAGTTTAATAGCCGTAAAACGCTAAAGAATGTGGAACGGTCATGGAGAGGTGGTGACTATGGTTCGTTATATCATTTTTGATGGCCCGAAAATATTTTAGGCAATCCGGGTCCAGGGGCCCGGGCCCATGCGAAGGGTGTGGGCTATAGCATACGAAAATCTTGAAATCGGACGGAATTCTAGTTTTATTACCGTAAAACGCCAAAACACGAGAAACGGTCATGGCGGGGCGACAATTATGGTTCCTTAGGTCATTTTTTATGTCTCAAAAACTTTTTAGGCTATCTAGGTTCGGAGGCCTGGGCCCATGTGAAAGGCTTGGGTTATAGCATTTGAAAATCTATAACTCGGACGGAATTTCTATTTTTTAGACGTAAAACACCAAAAGAATAAGGAACCGTTATGGCGGGGTGTTGATTATGGTTTCTTATGTCGTTTATGATGACCCAGAAAATTTTTTGGCAATCCGGGTTTGGAGACCTGGGCCCATGCGGAATAGCACACGGAAATCTAAGAATCAGGCGGAACTCTAGTTTTATGGTCGTAAAATGCTAAAAATATGAGGAACCATTATGGCAACGCGGTGTGTTTGGTTCCTTAGGTCATTTTTCATGGACCGGAAATTTTTAGGCAATTCGTGTCTAGAGGCTCGAGCCCATACGAAAGGAGTGGGCTATAGCACACAAAAAATGAGGAATAAGGCAGAATTCCAATTTTATGGTCGTAAAATGCCAAACAATAAGGAACGGTCATGGAAGGAGGTGACTATGGTTCCTTAGTTTGTTTTCTATGTCTCGAAAAAATTTAAGGAGATCCAGGTTTGCTAGGCCCGAGCCCATGCGAAAGGCGTGGGCTATTTACACACGAAAATCTCGCAATCGGGCGAAATTCTAGTTTTTTAGCCACAAAATACCAAAAAATGAGAAACGGTCATGACAGGGTGGTGACTATGGTTCTTTAGGTCGTTTTTGATTGCTCGGAAAACTTTTAGGCGATCCGGGTACGGGGGCCCGAGACCATGCTGAAAGCGTGGGCTATAGCACATGATAATCTATGAATCGGGCAAAATTCTAGTTTTATGATCATAAAATACCAAAAAATACGGAACGGTCATGGAGGAGCGATGACTATGTTTTCTTCATTTTTGATGGCCGAAAAATTATTTTTAGACGATCTAGGTTCAGAACCATGCGGAAGGCGTGGGCTGGAGACACGAAAATCTGGAAATCGGATGAAATTCTAGTTTTATGGCCGTAAAACACCAAAACCGAGGAACGACAATGGCTGAGCGATGACTGTGGTTCCTCATGTCATTTGTGATGTCCTAAAGAAATTTTAGCCGATACGGATTAGAGCGGCGGGTCCATGCGGAAGGCGTGGGTTATAGCACACGAAAATTTGAGAATCGGGCGAAATTCCATTTATAAGGCCGTAAAATACCAAAAAATGAGAAACAGTCATGGCGGGGCGGTGACTATTGTTCTTAAGGTCTCTTTTGACGGCCCAAAAATTTTTTAGGTGATCGGGGTCTGGGGGCCTGGGCCCATGCGGAAGCCGTAGGCTATAACACCCAAAAATCTGGAAATCGGGCGGAATTCGATTTTTATCGCCGTAAAATGCTAAAAATGAGAACGGTCGTGGAGGGGCGGTGATTATGGTTCTTTTGATCGTTTTTATTGGCCTGAATAAATGTTAGGCAAAATTCCAGTTTCATGGCTGTAAAATGCCAAAAGTTGAGGAACGGTCGTGGTGTGGTGGTGACTATGGTTCCTTATGTCGCTTTTGGTGGCCCAAAAAATATTTAGGCGATCCGGGTCCGGGGCTTGGGCCCATGCTTAAGGAATGGTCTATAGCACACGAAAATCTGAGAATCAGGCAAAATTCTAGTTTTATAGCCGTAATACGCTAAAAACGAGGAACGATCATGGAGGGGCGGTGAATATGGTTCTTTAGATCATTTGTTATGGCCCGAGAAAATTTTAGGCAATCCGGGTCCGGAGGCATGAGCCCATGCGGAAGACGTGGGCTATAGCACACAAAAATCTGGGAATCGGACAGATTTCCAATTTTATGGCCGTAAAATGTCAAAAAAGAGGAATGGTCATGGCGAGGCGGTGATTATGGTTCCTAAGGTCGATTTTGATGGTCCGAAAAAATTTTAAGCGATCTGGGTGACGAGCTCAGAACACACACTTAAATTATGCTCGGTAATTAAATATAGTATAGTATAATACCGTATCCACATGGATTGGATTTAAACAGTATTCTTGCAGTTCCTAGCTTGGTTGCTACCCACGATGATCAACAATTGAGATTTATATGATTTCTAACTAAAATTAACTAAGAATCTAAAGCTATTGACAATGACAATCGCAACAAAGATAATCAAGTTATCAGTGCGAGAAAGTAGGGGTTTATAGGATAGGTGCAAGATAATTGTTCGGGATCTAACTCTAGATAATTCACTACTAATGTTCAAGTGAGTCTCTCGAATTCACTCAATTAATAGTTCAAACGTTCAACAAAAACTCCACTCTCGGTTAAGTCTTAACCTCACAAGATGAACCAATTTAAGCACGTGAAGATATGCAAGAATGCGTAGTGGATTGGTCTTTAGGAAAACATCTTTTGATTATTCTCCTAACTAGATTTAATCAATGATTCAACTAGCCTCTTTCGATTGCTAGAAATAATTAATGAACTCAACCAACAATATAATGCAAAGATATCACAAGTTATGCCTCTTTCGATTACATGAACAAGTGAATATAGATACAATAGTTAATTCATCCAAAAATGATTCAATACATAAAACTAGAGTTATAATCCACAAACAATCATCAATACACCAAATCCATCAATCCTAAAGAGAACTACTCCATAGATATGGAGAAATTCATCACAAATAAAGTTAAAGTAATGGAAAACATAAATTCAATCCAAACTCGGGTCTTGAGTGAGAAAGGAAAGATGAAATCCTTGTGCTCGTGTTCTTCTAACTCCTCCTTAGCCTCATAAGGTCGAATATGTGTCAAAAGTCCAGAAAATAACGTTTTTCTATCTATTTAAACCAAGTAGGGTCGGCCCCAGATGAAATCACCTTTTCCTAGCTGAAATAGGATATTTACTTTGTAAAATTTGCACAGGCGCGTTGCATGGGGCAACGCGCCATGTTGGGCATTAGTGGTGAAATCCAGAAGAGCTGATTATTTCACTTTGCAGGAATTTTGCACTAGCCCCCCGCGCTCCGTTACCCATGGCACGGGGCGGTAGTGTAATTTTCTCAGTGTAATTTTGTTTTCTCATTTTTTGCATCCAGACTTGGTCCTCGACCCCCGAACGGGATCCCGACTTAATTTCTTGGGCTTTTACTCAGACTTCAAAGCTCCGACTTATTCAAATTAGCTCTACAACATCTACATCACTCAGAATCACTCCTACAAGGCATAAAATACACAATAAGTGCAAATCACTACCAATTAAAGCTCAAATACAAGTAAAGTGCAGTAAATTAGAGTGTAATAAGCGACTAAAATACGAGATTATAGTCTACCATCAACACCCCAGGCTTAAACCATTACTCGCCCTCGAGCAATCAAACTACACTTCACATAGAACACGGCCTTTTTAAACAACTCTCATAACGCATCACACCAAGAATAATTAAAACAGATTAAGAACTCTAACGTAACATCCTTGCCTCAAGATTTGACTCAAAAGCACCACGCATTTTTCACAACCCGCTCACTTACTCTAACACAGAGGTCAACGACATTACCTTTCCTTCATGAATAAGTGCCCTCACACAACAATAGAGAGTAGTTCCACACGTAATAGAATTAAGAATATATAGGAACTCAAGATGGAAATAATTCTCTCTCTCAGAGACAACATTCATGTGCCACAAAAAGTAGTACCATAAGCTTGCCCGTAGTGTACTACTCTACTAATTGAGCTTATTCAGTCAAGGATCAAGTAGGACTTTAATTGGTTGCAATATAGGTTGCGGGATGGGTAGGATGTATTTGGATATAAGAGTGACTACACCTCCCTAAGAAATCTAATACATACAATTAGCCATTTAAAACCCCACACTTATGTCAAACCAAAACTCCACCTTCATATCAATATACATTAATACCCTACTTCTTTAAGCACAATTACATCAAGTTACCACTATCAAGGAACATTTTTCACAATCATTCACTTAATTGTTCTTTCTTTTTCAATTCAAGTGGCTCTTTCATTTTCAAAACAATGCGCCTTTCTCCTTAGTTCAATAGTTCACTCAAAAGCCAAACCAACCACCCCATACTTCACTTTTACAAAGTTCATAACAAATTCAAGTACTCACGAGAGGTACAAAGTTTAAATAAATGGTCAATTCAAACAAATGGTTAGGGCTTGTAATGTGGTTGCCAAAGAAAAAGGATTACAGGCTCAATGGAGTTAACTAATATACATAACAATTAGGTGGGTAAAAGCATACAACTGGCTCAATAAAGAAATGCCTAAATCACTTCTAAGACTGAATAAAACTACTATTTCGCTTTGAAAATACACAGGGCAAGTTCTAGACATCAAATGCAATACACAGAATAACACAAAACCTCACACACACATGGCACAAAACTCACTCAAGATTGGATTATCAAGACACTCTAGTCAAAGTAGTTAAGCAAAGTTAAGATCATACAATTTAAGGTACTTATACAAGAGTCAAAAACTGAGCATATACATCATAACTAAAGCACTTACTGTTCTCAAGGTATAATAAAGTCAAGAGATATTGCCTTCCATATAAACCATAGCACAAGGTTTTCTACTCCTAAAAAAAGTAAAAACTAACTATACCTGGTTCAAACAAAACCCTTGAAAAAGAACCGCGGTACAAAAAAAATTAAGGAGGACTTATTACACAACCTAACAAAAGAAATTTTTTTTATCTTTTTTTCTTTCGACTTTAATTCCTCATGAAACTTGTCGATGACATCCATCGTCAGGAAAAATAAAAAAATTTAAAATTTTATGGTTTTTTAAATTATTTTCTATCTCTAACTACTACAACTAACAAAAAGAAAACTACTATACATACATACAAATATCCCCCACCCCACACTTTAAGTTGTGGCATGCCCCATGACACACAATTAAAAAACATAAGGTAAAGAAAAATTTCCTGAATTTTCTTATTTTTCGAGAACTTATGAACTTCACCCCTAATTCTGAATTCATTCCTAAATTTCGCTCTTTGGGATTTTTTGTGGAGATCATTAAGCCCAATTCTTCTGAGGATACTTGTAAGACCTGCTCTTTTCTTTCTTTCTTATCCTCGTCTTGAGTAGTGAATTGCTCGTTCATGATGATCCTTAACTTGTTTCTGCATTCTTTCACAGGATCAATCCATACATATTCCTGTAAATCCCCAAAAATAAAATCCATATAATCAAGGTTAGAATAAGAAAACAATGAAGAAAGGTCAAGTGAATATTCCTCTGTTATGTCCAAGACCATTTGTTTCTCATTAGATTCTATTAAAGGTTGCAAATGTGGAAAGCTAGATAGGAGTTTGAACTCTTCTTCCGTTGCTTCACACTCAACCACAGCCTTATTTTAAATCATCTTAGTTGAATCAGAGTCCTCTTGAATGGTGGAAAGCTCTCTCTATGGATGCTCATCCTCTTGAGTAGGCTGGTATCAGAACCATGTTGGCAGTATACATACTTAGCATGAGCAGCTAAGTATATATATACTATTTGGGGCATGGAAAAATTATAATTTAATTATGTAATAATCGTTGATTTTATGCTATACTTTTATCTATTTTCAACTGTTACTTATAATCATGTTCTATTATTGTTATAGTTGTGAGTGTGAGATATTCATTTTTCTCTAAGTGTATGAGGTAGCAGAGTAATACTCGGCTCATACGTTGGCTAGCCAAAATGATAGGTCGTAGCAAGGAGTGCGTTTAGACCCTGTAGGTGATTCCGTAGCCAAGATAACTCTAGAGAAAATAGATGTAAAGCCAAGAAAATTTTCAGCTTAGCTCCATAGATCTCTGATTATTTGTTACTAGTTCTCTTTAGATATTTGTATAACATACTGCTACGTATTATTCATTATTTAACTATTTTTTCCTATATAGACCCTAGACATTATATTTGCGCCATTTATGAATACTAATCAAAATATTTTGAATAGTGTTAATCTTTTTTCTCAGGCAACTAAGATTGCCAAACTTGAAAATGATCTTCAAAACTGAAATACTCTAGAAGAACCATTCAAAAATATTTACCAACTAGGTAACTTTAGTTTCATTAAAAGACATAATATTAAGACCTGTGAGTCTACCACTACTATCAATAGTTCCCTAGAAATTATTAGACTTTTAAACGAGAGAGATATAAATCGATATAAAACCCAGTTTAATTATCTTTATATAGGACTCATACAAGTTGTTGTCAAGCCTCTCTTTCGAAAAGGTTTGGATATTCCTATTTATGTTCTCCTTAGAGACGATCGTCTTCTTAACTTCGACAACTCCCTCTTAGGTGTTCTTCAAAGTAACCTCGTCGATGGCCCGGTATACTTTAATTGTTATCCTAATTTCTCGGTTGACGTCAATGATCCCAATGTCATAGATGCTTTAACACTAAATGTCAAAATCATGAATATAAATAGCAAAGCCAATACTCGAGAGATAGGCATTATCTACAAGGTATATTATAGACTTATGTCAACTACCCTTGCCCCTATGGCAAGAATTGAAAGTGAAAAGGAGTTACCATACTTATGGAAGCGAACCATGAGCACAGTACGACCTTCGTACTTAGACTCCTCATATGGAACGACATACTTTCTAGTAATGATTGGCACTTTGATTCCATAACTCAACCACTTCGTCCCATTCTGAGAGATCTCAAATAGAAAGGGTAATCCAATTCCCAGTCGGCTCGATCGATCTCAAATTTCTTGAAAATTCTATGAGTCAAACCTTTTCCCTTAAAAGAACGTCCTCGATGCGACCTTCGTCAGCTTAACCCCCTTCTTCTTCAAAACCCCGGAGGAGAGTCACACTGACAATGACAAAGGAATAATCAGAGGAGTTGATTTCTCTGGAAACATTCCCAAAGACTACTACCAGACTGAAACCTATGTCCCAGGTAGCCCCTCTCAGAGCAATATGGATCCTCCTCTTGATACACCTAAATTCGTCAAAATGATTAGGTCAGAAGATTCCTTTACTCCCAATCCCGAGATTCTCAAAAATCTCTGGACAAATCCCGACAATCAAACCAACAGAAATTGGTATGTCGCCACCTACTCTCTTTAGTAAAGGGAAGCTTTTAGAGATTGTTGGATGTCAGACATGGAAAGAATTAGATGCGAAATCGAGTTCTTTAAATGGTTTGAAATATTTGGCAAACTCGGAAACTAGAATGATTTTCTTCAGGTCCTCATCAATAAGTGGTATACCACTACAAACAAAGTTGTTGAATCTATCATTCCTCCCTTTGAAGAAATCAACATTCCAGTCTTCAATATTATTGTTACAGGTTCTCCCTTTAAAACAAAAGGTGGAAAACCTCAAGCTATAGTTTCATGTTCAGACATCGATCGAGTCAGCAAACAAAACAACTATACCAACCAACTTCTTCATATCGTTTCTAGCCAGATAGAAGAAACAAAAGAAAAATCTTTGTTCACTTATAAGCCTACTCCTTCGAAAGCCAGCATTAGTCAAGATATTGATTCTAGTCTAGTTTTCAAAATGACTGAATTCACTAGAGATAAATTCTCCAAGTTTAAAAAAACATTTGAGATCTATGGCAATGTGCTTGACAAAATCAACGAGCAATTATCCAACTTCAATATTATCATAACCGAAAAAACTATCACAAGCATCCTTTTCCTGACCTACAGTACGAAGAAAACGCTTTCTTGTCTTCCTCCTCTCATGAAGGGAGAAGCATCACAGAATGAAATATCGATGGACAAGCTGAACATCAGATATATAACAAACTCCATGAAATGGGCGTTTCCGTAACTGCTTAGAAAACCATAGGTTCCTCTGACAAAGATGCAACCTCTATGATAGTAGCTGGTTTCACTGGTATATTAAGGCATCAGTGAGATAATTATTTCACCGATGATATCAAGCGTGCCATCTATGATGCCACAACTATTGAAACAATAGTCAAGACTGAAGGTACTGCTGAAACTACTACTCAGGTATCTAAAGAGGATGCTTGTGCTACCCTCCTTTATCATATCGCAAAACACTTCATTAGAGAACCCAAACTCTTTCAAGATAGAAGCTTGCAAATCCTAAATAATCTTTCGTGTCCTACCCTGGACGACCTCATCTGGTATAAAAACCAATTCATCAGCAAGGTCATGATTAGACCAGAATGTAATCTTGATTTCTAGAAAGAACACTTCGTCAGCGGATTACCTCCTCTTTTCGCAGAAAAGGTCAGAACCAAAATCCTAAATTGTTGTGATGGTAAAATTCCTTACCATCAAATGACATATGGAGACATTATTAGCATCATTAATGTAGTAGGGTTAGAACTCTATACAGACATCAAATTGAAATACCAGCTCAAAAAGAGCGATCTTCATCTAAAAGAGAGTTAGGTACCTTCTGCCAAGACTTCAGATTTACCTCTATTTCTGCCCCTTCTACCCATTCTTCCAAAAAGGACAAAATATTAAAATCCTATAAGAAAACTCATCGTAGCAAATCTCGTAAAGATTTCGAAAAAACCCCCAAAAGAAGATCTAAATTTCGTAGACCTTCTACGAATTCTGATATTGATATTTGTTCGAAGTGTGGAAAGACTGGTCACCGATCCAGTGAATGCAAATCAGGCAAAAAGAAAAAGAAAATCAATCTTCTTGAAATCAGTGATGACACAAAGAAAGAGATTTACTCTATTCTCCAAGAAGCTTATTATGATCCCTTACCTCATCAGTCCTCAGATGAATATAGTGACGAGGAAAATATCAACGTCACATATGATTCAGATTCTAGTCAATTTGGTGGTGAATGCAATTGCACTGAAGCCTTCTGCACTTGCAATAACTCATCCAGAGTTAGAGTTTTAACTAATGACTCAAAAATAAGCTCTCTTCGATGTCATTCAACACATCAATGATGAAGAGTCTAGAAAACGTTATCTTCTAGAACTCAAAAATATTATCCTCAATCAGCAAGAAGATAAACCCAAAACTAAAGTCATCATTGAACCTTCTAGCACGAAACAAATTATGTCTCGTTTTAATAAACCTTCCGAACCTTCAATCTTCGATCTAAGACATGAAGTTGCAGAACTCAAAGGAGAAATCAAAGGCATAAAGTCTAGACTTGGAAAGGTCGAACTTGATGCTCTTACAGACCAAGTCCTCAGGCGTGCTAATTCCTATTATCATAAGTCAGATGATGAACTTTATCTAAAGGAAGAAGTCCTCCCCAATAATGATCATTTGAATGAACCAACTGCTATTAAACCAACTGCGAATGACTTCAGCCTCACTGGTAAAAAGGCTTCAACCTCCGAAACTCCCGGTATTACTGCTATCACTTCTATTAGGCCTCAGAGTCATCATATCCCCATTAAGATAGTCGTAAATAAAAGTTTTGTGATTAACAAAATCGCTTTACTTGACAGCGGAGCTGATCGTAATTGCATATTTAAAGGTATTGTTCCTATTCAACACTTAGAGAAAAGTACCTCCAAGCTTTACTCCACTACAGGAGAATAATTTCGCATTAATTATAAATTGTCTAAAGCTCATATTTGTAATAATGGTATTTGCCTGACAAATAATTTTGTTATTACTGAAGATATCAACGAAGATATCATCTTAGGAATTCCTTTTATCACCCAGATAAAACCCTTTGTCACTAATTTAAATGGTATAACTACCACCATCCTGGGAAATGATCTATATTTTCCTTTTATAAAAACTCTTTCACAAGATGAAGCAATTTTATTAGCAAAAATACCACTTTTAGAATAAACCAACTTTCTCAACATATCACCTTTTTAAAAGATGAAAGTAAGGACAAGAAAATCAAGCAGATTTTAAAATTCCCGGAGATGGTTACTAAAATAGCTGATCTTCAAAAATATTTTGAGAAAGAAATATGCTTTGATTTTTCTAACGCTTTTTGGGAAAGAAAATAGCATGTAATTGAACTTCCATACATAGAAGGATTCAATGAACACGTCATTTCTACTAAGGCAAAACCTATTCAAATGAATCATGAAATGATAGAAATTTGCAAAAAAGAGATTTTAAATCTTTTAAAAAATAATATTATTCGTCCTTCTAAATCTCCATCGAGTTGCTCTGCATTTTATGTTAATAACAATGCAGAAAAGGAAAGAGGAGCACCACGACTAGTTATCAACTATAAACCTTTAAACATTATTTTAAAATGGATTAGGTACCCAATTTCTAACAAAAGAGACCTCTTAAAAAAAACCTATAAAGCTAATATATATATAGCAAATTTGATATGAAATCTGGTTTTTGACAAATTCAAGTAGCCGAAAAAGATCGCTACAAAACGGCCTTTAATGTTCCCTTCGGATAATACGAATGGAATGTTATGCCTTTTGAGTTCAAGAATGCCCCTTTTGAGTTTTAAAATGTCATGAACTCTATTTTTAATTATTTTAGTCATATGGCTACTTTTTATATATATGATGTTCTTATCTTTTCCAAAGATACCGATTCACATTTCAAACATCTTAATACCGATTCAGATTAACATTTCAAACATCTTAGTTGTTAGCGCTAAAAAAACTCTTTCAGACGTCTATCGTATTTTTAGGCCATGAACTTTATCAAGGTTCTTATAAACCCATTTGTAGAGACATAGAGTTCTCTTCCAAATTTCCCAATAAAATTACAGATTTAACTCAGCTTAAAAACTTTCTAGGAAGTCTCAACTATGTAGCTGACTTTATTCCTAACATCAGGCAGGTTTGTGAACCTTTGTACAAAAGACTTAGGAAGAATCCTATCCCTTGAAGTTTTGAGCTAACTCAGGCAATAATCCAAATCAAAGGAACAGTTCAAAACCTTCCCTTTCTAGGTTTTCCCAACCCAGAAGATTTTATGATCGTAGAAACTGACGATTCATATATCGGATATGGAGGAATCCTTAAACAAAAAATGACCCATGAGTCCCATGAACAACTTGTTCGTTTTACTTCATGAATCTTGAATTCCGCTCAAAAAAACTATTCTACTGTTAAAAAAGAAGTATTGTCTATAGTGCTATGTATCACTAAATTTTAAGATGATCTTATTAATAAAGAATTTTTAGTAAGAGGTGATTGTAAATCAGCCAAAGATATTCTTCAAAAGGAAGTTAAAAATCTTGTTTCAAAATAAATATTTGCTAGAAGGAAAGCTATACTATCTAGATTTGATTTCAAAATTGATTTTATTAAAGGAGAGGAAAACTCTTTACCTGATTTGCTAACTAGAGAATTTCTACAGGGAAAAAATGTGGCCCTTCAAACCTGATCCTTCCCTCAAGGGAAAAGAGTCGAAAAATCCCCAAATGGCTAGACCATTTGAACTTCCCCCTTTTCCCCTACCAAAACTACAGTCTCACAATTGCCCCAACTTCTCTTTCAAAATAGGTATACAATGCTGGCTGAATACCCCAAACTACCAGCTCCAGTACTAGTCCCATCAGCAAAACTGATTAATTGTAAATCAACAAAACTATTTGAAAAGGAGCATCATTAAGTTTATCAGTACAAACCAAAGAAAGTTATGCCATGAAGACCCCAAAAACCATTGCAGAAGCAGTCAACCCATCATTGACTCCAAAAAAGCCGCAAGAGGGCACATCTCCTTCTAATCCTTCTAAAGAAGAAAAATTCGAGTTCATTACTTCTTAGGTACTGCCTCTAATGGCAATTGACAAAGAATATGAAGGTTTTAGAGTAGAAGACCTTATCAAGCCATGTTACACATATTTTAATTATGTGAATACAGAAAATCCATACAAAATAAGAAGATATTATGAGGCCATCCTCATAGATACCGATTCTATAGAGGTGGAACACACCGTGAATTAAAAGAATCCAAAGTATATCAATTATTCCAGGTTTACTATAAAAAGGATTTTATCTCCATTTGAATGGTTTGCAGATCATGTGCACACTCTATAGCATTGTCAATGACGCACAGACCTCAGACTTACAATTGGCAGGACTACAAAGCTTGCGGGTTCAACTTTTTATATCTCAGGCCATGACATACTTGGTTCATTAAATATTATCTCAAAGTTACGAAATCAGTTATCGCAAGATGGTTCTACAAGTGGTGGAATCTTTTCGGAGGTAACAAAAGAATATTACCATAATAATTTCTCAGCAGGTTCGAAGATTTTCAGATCAAATAAGAAATCTCATCCCTACCAGAGCATTATAAAATGTGCAAATACTTTATTCAAAAAAGAATATCCTTTATTATTAGTTGGACTTTCTCAAAAACAGAATTCGAAAGATTCAAATTTTTGTTTAAAGAAATGAAAATTAGAGGATGGACTCCTAAACAACAAATACCAAAGTTTCATAAGAGTGTTCCGCCAAACTCTACAAAGGCTTCACCATCAAAAGCAGAGCTTAGAGAAAAACTCAGACAAGCTCTACAAAATCTTGATAAATATGAAGAACAACAGATTATGCAATTAATTGAAGATGCTACCTCATCAGGGAAAAGTAGCAATGGAGACATGTGTAATCCTAAAGAATTGGCACTTGCCCTAAAGGACCCAAATTATGAAAAAACAAAATGACCCTTGATAAAAGGTAGAGGTTCAAAGAACCAAAATTACTTTTTCCAAAGGGCATTCTACTATTCCTAAAAGGGATCTATTATTACCTATCATCATCAAAGACAAAAGCATCACCTACTTTATTAAAAGTAGTCGTCCCTCTTTTGTAATTGTCGGCCAAATATAAAGGAACGCCTTTATTTTTGTCGGCAATTTTGGAGCCATCCACTTGTCATCATCCTAGAGATAACTTAAACCCCCTTAGATCTATATAAGACATCACTTATCCATTGTAAGAGACATCAGAAAATTATCCAATTTTCTAAGACCTCTCTCCCTGCAGTATCTTTATATTCTCTCGTATGTTCTTATGTTTTGCTTAATGATATTTTTCCAATAACTTTTCAGTTTGTAAGTATACTTTCTTTCTTATCTTTTAATACTGCACTTAATTCCGTTTTACTGAAATTATAGCGGGGCGGTGACGATGGTTCCTTAAGTCGTTTTGATGGCCCGAAAATATTTTAGGCGATCCGGGTCCAGGTGCCCAGGCCCATGCGGAAGGTGTGGAGTATAGCACATGAAAATCTTACAATCGGGCGGAATTCCAATTTTATGGCCGTAAAATAACAAAAGACGAGGAACGGTCATGGTGGGGTGGTGACTATGGTTCCTTAGGTAATTTTTAATCACCCTAAAAACTTTTAGGCGATCCGGGTTCGGGGGCTCGGGCCCGTGAAGAAGACGTAGGCTATAGCACACGAAAATATGGGAATCGGTTGGAATTCCAATTTAATGGCCGTAAAATGCCAAAACGAGGAACGGTCATAGAGGGGCGGTGACTATGGTTATTTAGGTCATTTTTGATGGCCCAGAAAATATTTAGGCGATCAGGTCCGAGGTCCTGGGCCCATGCAAAAGGCGTAGGCTATAGCACACGAAAATCTTGGAATCGAGCCAATTTAAGTTTTATGGTCGTAAAATGAAAAACAAATGAGGAAGGTCATGGTGTGTAGTGACTATGGTTCCTTAGATCATTTATGATTGTCCGGAAAAAATTTAGGTGATCCAGTTCCGGGGGCCTGGGCCCATGCGGAAGGTGTGAGCTATGCACACGAAAATATGAGAATCAGGCAGAATTTTAGTTTTATCACCGTAAAATACTAAAAAAAAGAGAAATGATCATGGTGGGGCGGTGACTTTGGTTCCTTAGGTCATTTTGGATGTTCCAGAAATATTTTAGGCGATCCGAGTTGGGTGTCGGGTCCCATGCGGAAGGCATAGGCTATAGCACACTAAAATCTTTGAATAGGTTGGAATTCCAATTTTATGGTGGTAAAACGCCAAAAAATGAGGAATGATCATGGAGGGGAAGTGACTATGATTCCTTAGGTAATTTTCTATGGTACGAATATATTTTAGGCGATCTGGGTCCGGGGGCCTGGGCCCATACGAAAGGCGTGGGCTAGCACACGAAAATATGGGAATCATGTGAAATTCTAGTTTTTTGGTCGTAAAATGCCAAAATATGTGGAACGGTAATGGAGGGACGGTGATTATGGTTTCTTAGGTCATTTTTATGGTCCAAAAGGTTTTTAGGCTATGTGGGTCCCGTGGCTCGGGTCCATGCGTGAAGCGTGGACTATATCACACGAAAATCTGCGAATCAAGCGGAATTTCAGTTTTATGGCCGTAAAACGCTAACAACGAGGAATGGTCATGGCAGGGTGGTGACTATGGTTCCTTAGGTCATTTTTGATGGCCCGAAAAGTTTTTAGGAGATCCGGTTCCGGGGTCCTGGATTTATGCAGAAGGCGTGGACTGTAGCACACGAAAATCAGAGAATCTGACAGATTTCCAGTTTTATGGCCGTAAAACGCCAAAGAACGAGGAACGGTCATGGCGGGGGTGGTGAATATTGTTTCATAAGTCATTTTTAATGGCCCATAAAAAATATAGGCGATCCGGTTCCGGGGCCCGGACACATGCGGAAAGCATGGGCTGCAACACAAAAAATATAGAAATCGGGTAGAATTAAAGTTTTATGGCCGTAAAACACCAAAAAATGAGAAACGGTCATGGCGAAGCGGTGATTATGGTTCTTTAGGTATTTTTTATGGTCCAAATAAATTTGAGGAAATCCGGGTCTTGGGGCCCGGGCCCATGCGGATGACGTGGGATATAGCACACGAAAATCTAGGAATCGAGCGGAATTCTAGTTTTATGGTCGTAAAACGCCAACAAATAAGGAACAGTCATGGAGGGGCGATGACTATAGTTCCTTAGATCGTTTCTGATGGATCATAAAAAAATTTGGCGATCACGGTCAGGGCCTTAGGCCCTGGGCCCATGTGGAAGGCGTGGGCTATAGCACACGAATATCTGGGAATAGGGCGAAAATCCGGTTTTATGGCCGTAAAATACAAAAATGAGGTACAGTCATGGCGGGGCGATGACTATAGTTCCTTAAGTCTTTATTGATGGCCCGAAAAATATTTAGGCAATCCGGGTTAGGGGACCTCGGCCCATGCGGAAGGCGTGGGCTATAGCACACGCAAATCTGGGAATCGGGTGGAATTCTAGTTTTATGGCCGTAAAACGTCTAAAAACAAGGAACGCTCATGGCGGGGCAGTGAATATGGTTCCTTAGGTCATTTTTGATTGCCCGAATATTTATTTTAGCTTTTCAGGTCTAGGGGTTGGGACCCATGCAGAAGGCGTGAGCACACGAAAATCTGGAAATCGGGCGGAATTCTAGTTTTATGGCCGTAAAATGCCAAAAATGGGGAATGGTCATGGCGGGACAGTGACTATGGTTCCTTGGATCATTTTTGATGGCTAGAAATATTTTTAAGCAATCTGGTTCCGAGGTTTCGGGGTCCCGAGCCTATGTGGAAGGCGTGGGCTATAGCGCACGAAAATTTAAGAATCGGGCGGAATTCATTTTTTTGATCGTAAAACGTCACAAAATGAGGAACGGTCATGGTGGGGCACTGAATATGGTTTCTTAGGTCATTTTTGATGACCCATAAAAATTTTAGGCTATCCGGGTCCGGGGTCCGGGCCGATGCGGAAGGCGTGGGCAATAACACACAAATATTTAGGAATATAGTAGAATTACAATTTTATGACCGTAAAATGCCAAACAATGAGGAACGGTCATGGCAGGGCGGTGACTATGGTTCCTTATGTCATTTGTAATGGCCCTAAATAATACTAGGCGATCCGAGTACAGGTGTTCGGGCCCATGCGGAAGGCTTGGGCTATAGTAGACGAAAACTTGAGAATCGAGCTGAATTCCAGTTTTACGGTCGGAAAATCCCAAAACACGAGGAACGGTCATGGAAGGGCGGTGATTATGGTTCCTTAGGTCTTTTTTGATGGTTCGAAAAAATTTTAGGTGATGCGAATCCGGTGACCCGGGCCCATGCAGAAGGCGTGGGCTATTATACACGAAAAATTGGGAATCGGCCAGAATGCCAGTTTAATGGCCGTAAAATGCCAATAAATGAGGAACAATCATAGTGAGGCGGTGACTATGGTTTCTTTCGTCATTTTTGAAGGCCTGGAAAAATTTTAGGCGATCCGATTCTAGGGGTCTGGGCCCATGCGGAAGGCGAGGGTTATAGCACATGTCACAATCTAGCAATCGGGTGGAATTGCAATTTTATGGTAGTAAAACTCCAAACAATGAGGTACGGTCATAGTAGAGCGGTGACTATGGTTCCTTCGATCATTTTTGATGGCCCAAAAGCATTTTATGAGGTTCGGCTCCGGGGGCCTGGGCTATGCAAAAGGCGTGGGTTATAACACACGAAAATCTGAGAATCAGACGAATTTCCAGTTTTATGGCCATAAAACGCCAAACAACGAGGAACAGTCATGGCGGAGCGGTGAATATGGTTTCATAGGTCATTTTGATGGCTCGAAATAATTTTGGCCAATCCGGGTCCAGGGACCCGGGCCCATACAGAAGGCGTGGGCTATAGCGCATGAAAATCTAGAAATCGAGCAGAATTCCAATTTATGGTCATAAAATGCCAAAACAAGGAACAATCATAATGGGTAAGTGACTATAGTTCTTTATCGTTTTTGATGGATTGAAAACTTTTTAGGCAATCTGGGTCGGGGCTCCGGGCCCATGCGAAAGGCGTGGGCTATAGCACACGAAAATCTGGGAATCACGCGGAATTCCAGTTTTATGGCCGCACAATGTAAAAATGAGGTACAATCATGTCGGGGCGATGACTATGGTTCCTTAAGTCTCTTTTGATGGCCCAAAAAACTTTTAGGTGATCCAGGTCCGGGGACCTGGGCCCATGCGGAAGCCGTGGGCTATATCACACGAAAATTTGGGAATTGGGCGGAATTCTAGTTTTATGGCCGTAAGACGCCAAAAAATGAGGAACGCTCATGGCGAGGCAGTGACTATGGTTCCTTAGGTCATTTTTGGATGGTCCGAATTTTGTTTTTTAGATTTTCGGGTCTAGAGGACCGGGCCCATACGGAAGGCATGAGCTATAGCACACGAAAATATGGGAATCAGGCGGAATTCTAATTATATGGCCGTAAAATGCCAAAAACGAGGAATGTTCATGGTGGGGTAGTGACTATGGTTCCTTAGGTCAGTTTTGATGGATATAAAATTTTTTAAGCAATCTAGTTCCGAGGTCCCGGGCCCATGTTGAAGGCATGGGCTACAACGCATGAAAAACTAGAAATTGGGATGAACTCTAGTTTTATGGCCGTAAAACATCAAAAAATATAAACGGACATAGCAGGGCACTGAATATGGTTTCTTAGGTCGTTTTTGATGACCCAAATTGTTTTTAGGTGATCTTAGTCCAGGGTCCGGGCCCATGCGAAAGGCATATAGTACACAAAAATCTAGGAATATAGCAGAATTACATTTTTATGACCGTAAAATGCCAAACAAATGAGGAACGGTCATGGCGGGGCATTGACTATGATTCCTTAGGTCATGTTGTATGGCCCAAAATCATATTAGGCGATCGGGGGGTTGGGGCCCGGCCCCATGCGGAAAGCGTAGGCTATAATACACGAAAACCTAAGAATCGGGCTGAATTCCAGTTTTAAGGCCGTAAATCCCAAAACACGAGGAACGATTAAGGCGGGGTGATGAAAATGGTTCCTTAGGTCATTTGTTATGGCTCGACAAAATTTTAGGCGATTCGGGTCCGGGCCCATGCGGAAGGCATGGGCTATAGTACACGAAAATGTGTGAATTGGTCGGAATTCTAGTTTAATGGCTGTAAAATGCCAAACAATGAGGAACAGTCATGGCGGGGTGGTGACTATGGTTCCCTTCGTCATTTTTGATGGCCTAGAAAAATTTTAGGCGATCCGAGTATGGGGGTCCGGGCCTATGCGGAAGGCGAGGGTTATAACACACGTAAATCTGGGAATCGGGTGGAATTGCCATTTTATCACCGTAAAATGCCAAAAAATAAGAAATGGTCATGGAGAGGAGGTGACTATGATTTCTTAGGTCGTTTTGGATGGCCCGAAAAATTTTTAGGCGATCCAGGTCCAAAGACTTGGGCCCATGCGGAAGGCGTGGGCTATAACACACGAAAATCTAAGAATCGAGCGGAATTCCAATTTTATGGTCGTAAAATGCCAAATCGAGGAATGGTCATAGTGGGGCAGTGGCTATGGTCCCTTCAGTCTATGTCGTAGAAACAATTTAGGCGATTCGGGTATGGGGGCCCGGGCCCATGCGGAAGGCGTAGGCAATAGCACACGCAATCTGGGGATCGGGTAAACTTTCAGTTTTATAGCCGTTAAACGCCAAATATATGAAGAATGGTCATGGTGAGGCGGTGACTATGATTCCTTAGGTCATGTTTTATGTCCCAAAATCATGTTAGGCTAGGAGGTGGGGGGCCGGGCCCATGCGGAAGGCGTGGGCTATAACACACGAAAACCTAAGAATCGGGTTGAATTCCTGTTTTATGGCCATAAATCCCAAAACACGAGGAACGGTTAAGGCGGGGTGGTAAAAATGATTCCTTAGGTCAATTTTTATGGCTCGACAAAATTTTAGGCGATTCGGGTCCGGGCCCATGCGGAAGGCGTGGGCTATAGTACACAAAAATGTGTGAATCGGCCGGAATTCTAGTTTAATGGCTGTAAAATGCCAAAAATGAGGAACAATCATGGAGGGGCGGTGACTATGGTTCCTTTCATCATTTTCGATGGCCTAGAAAAATTTATACTATCCGTGTGTGGGGGTTCGGGCCCATGCAGAATGCGAGGGCTATAGCACACGTAAATCTGGGAATCAGGTGGAATTGCCATTTTATGATAGTAAAATGCCAAAAAATAATAAATGGTCATGGAGGGCAGGTGACTATGGTTCCTTAGGTCATTTTTGATGGCCCGAAAAAATTTAGGCAATCTGGGTCCGAAAACTTGGGCCCATGCGGAAGGTGTGGGCTATAGCACGCGAAAATCTAAGAATCGGGCGAAATTCTAGTTTTATGGCCGTAAAATGCCAAATCGGGGAATGGTCACAGTGGGGCGGTGACTATAGTCCCTTCGGTATATGGCTTAGAAAACGTTTAGGCGATCCGTTTCTGGGTGCCCGGGCCCATGCGGAAGGCGTAGGCAATAGCATCCGAAAGTCCGGGGATCGGGTAAAATTCCATTTGTATATCTGTTAAACGCCAAAACACGAGGAAAGGTCATGGCGAGGTGGTGACTATGATTCCTTAGGTCATTTTTGATGGCCCGGAAAAATTTTAGGCGATCCGGGTCCAGGGACCCAGGCCTATGCAGAAGATGTGGGCTATAGCACTCGAAAATCTAGGAATCGGGCAAAATTCCAATTTTATTGCGGTAAAATGCCAAAAGATGAGGAACGGTCATGGAGGGACGGTGACTATGGTTCCTTCATTCATTTTTTATGCCCCAAAAAAGTTTTAGGCGATTCAGAATACGTGGGCTATAGCATACGAACATCTGTGAGTCAGGCGAAATTCTAATTTTATGGCCGTAAAACACCAAAAATCGAGGAATGGTCATGGTGGGGCAGTGACTATGGTCCCTTCGGTCTATGGCTCAGAAAATATTTAGGTGATCCGGGTCTGAGGGCCCGGGTCCATGCGGAAGGCGGAGGCTATAGCACACGAAAGTCTGGGGATGGGGTAGAATTCAGGTTTTATGGCCTTAACATGCCAAAAAAATCTTAGGTCATTTTTGACGGCCCAAAAATTTTTTAGGCGATCCGGGTCCAGGGGCCCAGGCCCATGCGAAAGGCGTGGGCTATAGCACTCGAAAATTTGGATTCTGGCGGAATTCTAGTTTTATTGCCGTAAAATACCAAAATATAAGGAATGGTCATGGAGGGGAGGTGACTATGGTTCCTTCGTTCATTTTTTATGCCCCGGAAAATTTTTAGGCAAGTCGGAATACGTGGGCTATAGCACACGAAAATCTGTGAATCGGGCGAAATTCTAGTTTTATGATTATAAAATGCCAAAACATGAGAAATGGTCATGGGATGGAGGTGATTATTGTTTCTTAGGTCTTTTTTGATTGTCCGAAAACCGTTTAGGCGATCCGGGTCTAGGGGTCTTGGCCCATGCGAAAGGCGTGGGCATAACACATGAAGATCTGAGAATCGGGCGGAATTAAAGTTTTATGGTCGTAAAATGCAAACAAATGAGGAACGGTCATGGCGGGTGGTGACAATGGTTCCTTAAGTCATTTTTGATGGCCTAGAAAATTTTTAGGCGATCCGAGTTTCGGTGTCTGGGCTCATGCAGAAGGCGTGGGCTATAGCACACAAAAATCTGGGAATCGGGCGAAAGTCTAATTTTATGGCCGTAAAACGTCAAAAAACGAGGAACGGTCATGGCAGGTTGATGAATATGTTTCTTAGGTCATTTTTTATGACCTGGAAAAGATTTTAGGCAATCTGGGTCCGGGGTACGGGCCCATGCAGAAGATGTGGGCTATTGCACATGAAAATCTAGGAATCTGGCAGAATTACAGTTTTATGGTCGTAAAACGCCAAAAACCGAGGAACGGTCATAGAGGGCAGTGTCTATGTTTCCTTAGGTCATTTTTTATTGCCCAGAAAAATATTAGGCGATCCGGATTTTGGGGCTCGGGCCCATGCAGAAGCTGTGGGCTATAGTATATGAAAAGCTAAGAATCTGGCTGAATTCTAGTTTTATGGTCGTAAAATGCCAATACGCGAGGAACGGTCATGGAGGGGCGGTGACTATGGTTACTTAGGTCATTTTTAATGGTATGAAAAAATTTAAGTCGATCCGATTATGGGTGCCCGGGTCCAATGCAAAAGGCATGGGCTTTAGCACACGAAAATTTGGCAATCAGGCGAAATTCCAATTTAATGCCGTAAAATGCCAAAAATGAGGAACGGTCATGGAGGGGCGATGACTATGGTTTCTTTTGTCATTTTCGATAGCCCGAAATTATTTTAGGTGAATCCGGGTCTCTAGGCCCCGGCCAATGCTAAAGGCGAGGGCTATAGCACATGTAAATCTAGGGATCGAGTGGAATTCCAGCTTTATAGTCGTAAGACATCAAAAAATGAGGAATGGTCGTAGCGGGAGATGAATTTGGTTTCTTAGGTCGATTTTGATGACCTGAAAAGATTTTAGGCAATCCGGGTCCGGGGACCTTGATCCATGCGGAAGGCGTGGGCTATAGCATACGAAAACCGACGAATCGGGTAGAATTATAGTTTTATGGCCGTAAAACGCCAAAAACCAAGAAATGGTGACTATGGTACCTTAGGTATATGGCCCGAAAATATTTTAGGCGATCCTGGCATGGGGGTTCGGGCCCATGCAGAAGGCGTGGGCTAAAGCACACGAAAGTTTGGGAATCGGGCAGATATCCAATTTTATGGCCGTAAAACACCAAAAAATAAGGAAGGGTCATGGCGAGGCAGTGACTATGATTCCTGAGGTCCTTTTTGATGCTCCGAAAAACTTTTAGGCGATCCGGGTCTAGGGTCCTAGGCCATTGCGGAATGTGTGGGCTATAGCACTCGAAAATCTAGGAATCGGGTGGAATTACAGTTTTATTCCCGTAAAATGCCAACAAATGAGGAACGGCCATGGATGGACAGTGACTATGGTTCCTTAATTCGTTTTTGATTCCCCGGAATAATTTTAGGTGATACGGGTCCGGGGGCACTGGCCCATGCGAAAGGCGTGGGCTATATCACACGAACATCTAGGAATCAGGCGGAATTCTAGTTTTTTGGTCGTAAAAGTCCAAAAATGTGGAACGGTCATGGTGGTGCAGTGACTATGATTTCTTAGTTCATTTTTTATGGACCAAAACTTTTTAGGTGATCCGGGTCCCGTGGCCTGGGTCCATGCGGAAAGCGTGGACTATAGCAAATGAATTTTTGCGAATAAGGCGGAATTCCTATTTTATGGCCGTAAAAAACCAAAAAATGAGGAATGGTCATGGCTGGGCAGTGGGTATGGTTCCTTAGGTCATTTTTAATGGTCCAAAATATTTTTAGGAGATCCGATTTCAGGGGTCAGGGCCTATGCGGAAGGCGTGGGCTATATAGCACATGAAAATCTGAGAATCAGACGGATTTCTAGTTTTATGGCCGTAAAACGCCAAACAACGAGGAACAATCATGGCAAGGCGGTGAATATGATTTCTTAGATCATTTTTTATTTTCCTAAAAGTATTTGGGCGATCCGGTTCCGGGAGCCCGGGCACATGTGAAAAGCGTGGGCTACAACACATAAAATCTAGGAATCGGGTAGAATCTCAGTTTTATGGTCGTAAAACGCCAAAAACGAGGAAGGGTTATGGCAGGGCGATGATTATGGTTCTTTATGTCGTTTTTGATGGTCCGAAAAATATTAGGCGATCCGGGTCTAGGGACACGGTCCCATGTGGAAGGTGTGGGCTATAACACACGAAAATCTAGGAATCAAGCAGAATTCTAGTTTTTTGGCCATAAAATGCCAAAAACGAGGAACGGTCATTGCGGGGGAGTGAATATGGTTTCTTAAGTAGTTTTTGATGACCCAAAAAAATATTAGGCGATCGGGTCTCGGGGCGGGGCCCATGCGGAAGGCATGAGCTATAACACACAAAAATTTGGGAATCGGACAGAATTCTAATTTTCTGGTACTAAAACGCTAAAAACGAGTAACGGTCAAGGCGGGGTGGTGACTAATCTTCCTTAAGTCATTTTTTATGGCACAAATATTTTTTAGGCGATTCGGGTCCGGAGGCTCGAGCCCATGCGGAAGGCGTGAGCAGCATATGAAAATTTGGGAATCGAGCGGAATTTCAATTTTATGGTCCTAAAATCCCAAAAATAAGGAACGGTCATGGAGGGGAGGTGACTATTGTTTCTTAGGTCTTTTTTCTGCATGGACTTGAGTGCTCGAATCCGGATCGCCTAAAATTTTGTCACACCATCAAAAATGATCTAAGGACCAAATATCACTGCCTCGTAATGATCGTTAATCATTTTTAACATTTTAGGGCCATAAAACTAGAATTTCGCCTGATTCTCACATTTTCAGTGATATAGCCCACGCCTTCTGCATGGGTCCAGGTGTCCGGACCTGGATCCCCTAAACTTTTGTCGGACCATGAAACAACGACCTAAGGAATAATAGTCACTATCTCGCCATGATCGTTCCTCTTTTTTGGCGTTTTAGGGCCATAAAACTAGAATTTTACCCAATTCCCCGATTTTCATATGTTATAACCCATGCTATTTGCATGGGCCCTGGCACCCGGACCCGAATAGCCTAAAAATTTTACCGTACCATAAAACACGATCTAAGGAACAATTGTTATCAATTCTCTATGATCTTTTCCAATATTTTGGCATTTTTGAGCCATAAAATTGTAATTCCGCCCGATTCCTAAATTTTCGTGTGCTATATAGCCCACGCCATCTGCATACATCCGGGCGCCCGGACCTGGATCGCCTAAAATTTTGTCGGACCATAAAAAATGACCTAAGGAACAATAGTCAGTAACTCGCCATGACCATTTCATATTTTTGGCATTTTAGGGCCATAAAACTCAAATTTCGCCCGATTCCCAAATTTTTGTGTGCTATAGCCAACGCCATATGCATGCATCCGGGCGACTAGACCCGAATTGCCTAAGATTTTGCCGGCCCATCAGAAATAACCTAAGGAACAATAGTCATCACTTTTCCATGACCGTTCCTCACTTTTTGGCATTTTAGGTTTATAAAACTAGAATTCTGCCCGATTCCCAGATTTTTGTATAATATAGCCCACGCCATTTGCATGCCTCCGGGAGACAGGACCCAAATTGCCTAAAATTATGTCGTCCCTTCAAAAACGACCTAAGGAACAATAATCATCGCTTCTCCATGATCGTTTCTCATTTTTTGGTGTTTTAGGGCCATAAAATAGGAATTCTGCCCGATTCTTTGATTGTCGTGTGCTATAGCCCCCACCATCTGCATGCATCCAGGCGACCAAACCCTAATCGCCTAAAATTTTGCCAGACTATCAAATATGTCCGAAGGAGCAGTAGTCATCTTTCGCCATGACCGTTCCTCATTTTTTGGTATTTTAGGGCCATAAAACTGGAATTTCGTCTAATTCTAAGATTATCGTGTGCTATAGCCCACACAATTTGCATGCATCTGGGCGACTTGACCTGAATCACCTATAATTTTGCAGGAGCATAAAAAATGTCCCAAGGAGCAATAGTCGTCGCTTTGCCATGACCGTTCCTCATATGTTTTGGTGTTTTAGGACCATAAAACTGGAATTTCTCCTGATTCCCAAATTTTAGAACCATAAACCCACATCATCTGTATGGGTCCATGCGACCGGATCCGAATCATCTAAAGTTTTGTCGGCCGATCAAAAATGACCTAAGGAACAATAGCCATTGCTTCGCCAAGACCAATCCTACTTTTTTGGTGCTTTAAGACCGTAAAATTAGAATTCCGTCTGATTCCCAGATTTTCATGTGCTATAGCCCATGCCATCTGTATGCATCCGGGCGACCGGACTTGAATCGCCTAAAAATATTTTGGCCCATCAAAAATGACCTAAGAAAAAATAGCCATCGTTTTGCCGTGATCGTTACTCGTATTATGGCCTTTTAGAGCCATAAAACTTGAATTCCATCGAGTTCTCAGATTTTTGTGTGCTATATAGCCCACGCCATCTGCATGCATCTGGGCGATCAGACCCGAATCACCTAAAATTTTGCTTGCCCATCAAAAAAGACCTAAGGAACAATAGTCATCACTTTGCCATGACCATTCCTCGTTTTTTGGCGTTTTAGGGTCGTAAAACTGGTATTCCTCTCGATTCCCTGATTTTCGTGCGCTATAGCCCATGCCATCTGCATGTATCTGGGTATATAAGTAGGCAGGCCTTAGACTCCAGTGACGCATTTTAAAGTTGAGTGGGCCTAGGCCCAAAGCGGACAACTTCACTAGTGGTATGAGATGTTACATATGATAACATAGCCACTCATCGTGCAACCTTGAACGGTGGTGGGGCATACCTCATCGAGGACACTGAGTCCCTAGGGGGTATATGTGACACCCTAGGCGAATCTCACATCGACAAATATTGGGAGAGATGTTGGGTATATAAGTGTCACGACCCAAAATCTCACCCATCGTGATGGCGCCTATCTTAATACTAGGCAAGCCAACAATCTCAATAAACCACATATCCTTTAAATTTGGAAACATAATGATTAAATTCAGCGGAAGAAATCTCACAAGTAGAAATATAAATACTCTCAAAACCTGGTGTCACTGAATACATGAGCATCTAATCTGAATACAAGTATGGAAAATATGGTCTATAATAGTCCAAGACCAAATACAGTAAAGAAGGAAATAGGGAAGGAGAGACAAGGTCTACGAAACACTACAGCTACCTTTGGATCTCTGAAAAGTCAACTGTATGAGAGAATCAACACCCGCTATGACCGGAAACACCTGGATCTGCACACGAAGTGCAGGGTGTAGTATGAGTACAACCAACTCATTAAGTAATAATAATAAATAACGAACTGAAGATAGTGACGAGCTACACAGTTATAGTTCATTTTCAGTAATTCCAGCAAAGAATAGACATACTTTCAAATCCGGCAGTTTAAGTCAAATTAATTTTTATACAGTTCAAGTTCATGTAATCCGGATATAAGATCTTTCAGGAATTTCACAACAATAACAGATAGCACCTAAGTGCATTAACAAATGAAAAGTAAGTACAACCTCTCAGGACAACAATCACTCACTAGGCTCCCAGCCCTCAGCACTCACACTCCATGGGTACCCGCGCTCACTAGGGGTGTATAGACTCCGGAGGGGCTCCTACAGCCTAAGCACTATAATCTGCACGGACAACTCACGTGTTGTACGGACAACTCACGTGCTGTATGGACAACTCACGTGCTATAGTATCAATATCTGGATCCGCACAGACAACTCACGTGCTGCACGGACAACTCACATGCTAGAGTATAACATCTCATAATCAGGCCCTCGTCCTCGCTCAGTCATAAATATCTCCAGTCTCTCGGGCTCTCAAAAATTATAAAATCAGCCCAAACAAACAATGATATGATGCATCAATAATGAACAATAGAGACTGGAATAAAATAATCAAGTAAACTGTGACTGAGTACAAAACAACAATTAGGCAGATAGTTCAACATGTACATGACCTCTGTGGGTCCCAACAGTACCAACATATAGTCTAAACATGGTTTCTAACATGGCTTACAGTCAAATTTCCACAATACATAGAGAACAAGTTATTCAACTTTTTAGTTTCCACGGGATGGACCAAGTCACAATCCTCTCGGTACACGCCCATCACCTAGCATGTGCGTCACCTCCAAAATAATCACATGATACAAAATCTGGAGTTTCATACCCTCAGGACCAGATTTATAACTGTTACTTACCTCAAACCATGAAATTCTTTACTCTGCTATGCCTTTGCCTCGAAAATCGGCCTCCGAAGGCCTTGAATTTAGTCATAAATAATTCTTTTCAGTCAATAAAATTTATTAAAATTAATTCCATATGAAAATATAATTTTTCCATAAAACTCCGAAATTACACTCCAAAAGTCGCTCGTGGGGCCCACATCTCGGAATCTGACGAAACTCATAACATCAAACAACCCATCCAATTACAAGTTCAACCATAATAATTTCACTCAAATCCGACTCCGAATCGGTGTTCAAATCTCGAAAATTCATTTTATAAAATTGTAGAAATTTTCTCCGATTTCTCTTGAAAAAACAATAATCTAACGCTGAAAACGAAGATTAATTCGTGGAATATAATCACAAGGGATTCAAGAACACTTGTCCCAAGTTGTGTGGAAAAACTCCTCTCCAAATCGCCCAAACTGTGCTCCAAAATCCTAAAATGGTGAAAAATCATGAACCCTCGAACTTAATGGTTTATGTCCAGTCAATCCGCACTTGCGGACAAGAAGTCGCATCTGCGACCTTCGCTTCTGCCGGAAAAATCTTGCTTCTGCAAGAACAGCTTGGCCAGCCATGATCGCTTCTGTGATGCCTAGGACCGCACCCGCGGTCGCGCTTCTGCGCTCAATGGTTCGCACCTGCGGATTTGCCTCTTCTTCAACTCCGCATATACGGAGCCTCGCTCGCACCTGCGGGTTCGCAGATGCAGTTAACTCCCTCGCACTTGCACTTTTCCCGGGCCATACCATCTCCGCTTCTACGTAAAAGGAACCGCATCTGCGGCCAATTCCTCACAGGTGCGATCACACCAGAAGATAGAAATTTTCCAGATTTTTTCTAAGTCCGAATTTGATCCGTTAACCATCCGTAACTCACCCGAGGCCCCCGGGACCTCAACCAATTATACTAACAAGTCCTAAAACATCATACAAACTTAGTCGAGTCTTAAAATCACATCCAACAACACTAAAAAATGAATCACACATAGATTCAAGCCTAATGAACTTTGAAACTTTTAATTTCTACAAACGACGCCGGAACCTATCAAATCGTGTCCGATTGACCTCAAATTTTGCACACAAGTCATAAATTACATAACGGAGATATTTCAATTTTTAGAATCGGATTCCGACCAGGATATCAAAGGTCAACCCCCCGGTCAAACTTTTCCAAAAATTCAACTTTCGCCATTTCAAGCCTAATTCCTCTACCGACCTCCAAATAATTTTTCGGACATGCTCCTAAGTCCAAAATAAGCATACGGAGCTATTGGAATTATTAGAATTCGAATCCAAGGTCATTTACACATAAGTCCACATCCGGGCAACTTTTCTCACTTAAAATTTTCAATTATGAGACTAAGTGTCTCGTTTCACTCCGAAATACCTAAAAACCAAAACCGATAATTCACACAAGTTATAATACATCGTAGGAAGTTATTCAAGACTTCAAATAGTTGAAAGGAGCGTAAAGGCTCAAAACGGCATGTCGGATCGTTACAATCTCCCCCACTTAAACATACGTTCGTCCTCGAACGTGCCAAGTGTTGTTCCTAGGCCTTTAAATCACTATTCCATCTTACCACGCACGTACCTGGGGCTGATACCACGTCACCCTATTCCACATAGGTCTGATAGCACAATACAACTGAAAATCCTTAATTTAACCTTAGCCCGAGAACCTTGAAATTCAATTCCCAACCTTTAGGATTTCCTTTTAAGACACGAATCTTACGTTTACACACTGTATGAGTCTGAACAAGCTGCATCGAGTCATAACTATAACCACGGATATAATCACCTAACATATTACACAACTCGCATGTTCGTAGCACCATTCCTAATCACAGTAACTACTCCAAACCAACCAAGTACTAGTATTAAACCCCATATCGAACCAAACTTCATCCCAAAACCTTTGTACACTGTTGATAATAAAAGAAACACGCAGAATCTTCTAACCCCTTATCAGATAAACAAGTCATGGAGCTCTCTCGCCCCAACCAGAACCATAATCACTTTCTAAGCCGACTTTCAATATTATCCTCCCAAATATACCGTTTCAAACCTGATAGTATCTATTCTAGGTCCAATGACCATATATTATTAAACAAAACTATCCCACAGACACGCCACATCAATATAACTCCAGCCACTACTGCGTAATCCGTGTACCCAAATATGGGAGATGTCTTAAGAAAGAGAACCATATTGCAAGTTCAACAAGCACCACCGCAACCACAATGTTACAACCAACTCCTCAAATTTCATGAAGAGGATAACCGTAGGTGCATGTGAACAATTGTAGAGGAAGAAAATTAATGAATCAGATAAATAATCATAGAAGTAAAATTCCCACTCATGGCACGGACAACTCACGTGCCAATAATATGAATCGCCCGGCATGGTCACAGGCCTCCAGTCCCAGCATATCATACAAGAGCATTTAAACAAGTACACTTGTATAGGATAATAAAATAAGATTCTCATACTCCTGGACTGGTATAAATAGCACGCTATAGTGTAAGCATGTGTAAAGTTTGCTATCACACTTCAAATCGGCAATTTTCTTTAATGCAGAATTAGTAACTACCCCGTTTATTTAGGGAATCATCTTCTTTGTAAACTCCAGTATAGCCCAGATAGTTTTCAACAAAGGTGCGAATATGGGCAACATTATAACTTTACACTTAACAGTCAACTCTAGGCATATTATAGCCTAAGCATTCTTCCGAGTATGAATACTTGCTCTAATGCCCTCACAATGTCTCAAACCTCACATATATGCGCACTCAGAGCGCATAGCTATCACAAATAATTAACGCCACTAGTACCTCCACCATGTTTAAAATAAATTAGTCACCTCAAATAGGTCGCAACCCCGAAACAATATATTTCTGAGAACTCCCAGTCTCCAACTTCATCGAACATATGAATCACCGTAACTGATCCCAACTCCAGCACTAAAATGACTAACACATCTTCCATTTACGATAATCCTATGAGGAATACTTTCATAATTCTTCCGTGCCACATAGCAAAATTTGAATATCAGCAGTCGATCAACCAGGAGAGTGCCGCAATACCAATGAAGTATCCATGATTCAAAACACATTGCCCCTTCTAAAATGTATACTCTCATCAGGCCATACCAATTAGCAATATCATTTACCTAGTCATCTGAAACCGTCCATGCTGTCTACGAATTTATGTCCTTCCCTTCAAAACTGAACTGTGACCTTGCACAAGCAAATCTCAATCCCACACAACACACCGCGTCTACCATGCCATCATGTGAAGAGTACAAGAATCTCATAATCACTCTGATTCACAAGCAGAATACATACCCGATCAATCAAAAACTTTCCATTTGATCTCCTCTCGGAGAAAATCCCAATACGCAACATATTTCTCATGCCGGCAGGAAATATACTCCTCGAACCGTGGTAAAAACCATTGAGAACTCTTCGAAACCCATTTGCACACAACCAAGCTATTAGAACCGAATCTCTCTAACTCAACCCAGCCGCACAGGTCGCCAAATCTAAGAGTATTGCCACAAAGCACCTGTAGAAAACCCCCACATCATAAGAACCCAAAAGAACCGATCATATCTATTACCATGTTGTCATATTTCTCCGAGTCCCTTCCGAATTTGTCTTCAGATTGATACTTCTCCTTGCTAAATCGCCACGATCTTTAGCCACAACTCACCCCACAAACCTTAGCATAGAACCATAATGCCCTACGGCCTTTAAGCAGTTGTATTCTTCTTAAGCACCTTCATAAATACCCCAACTGTAACACTCACTCCGAAAATACCTTATGTGAATTTAAAATTGTTCTTCTTACCTTCCTTACACTAAAATGTAGAATCCATAGTCATACAGAATTTTCGTAAGTCCAGGCACCATCAAATGCAAATCTCAAATTTTATTCATACACAAGTCCGGAGAAATTCTCAATTGCTATATATAAATCTTGAACCCATTAGAACCTTCTAAAGAGTCTGTTACTCTACTCAAATCTAAATTGCACTGCCCGAACGGGCTGAAAGACATGTGCTCCCTTAGCTTGACCACACTTACAGAAGTAACCCTGCCTTAACGTCACCAATCAAATTCATACTTCGTGCGTACTACATCCAACAATAACAACTCGATCATCCCATGATTTTCATATACTCATAAAGTGCAATATAACATGTATTCAGGAATTTCTTTACTTGAGTCATCCTCGATCTCAACCTCTGCAAGTCATAACTAATCCACAAGTATGCCTCGTACCAAAACTAAAATTTAACACATAACCATGAAATCAAATTGTCAATAGCAGGCTCCCCCACTTAGCTCCAAGCTGCAATTATATAAAATTAGAACCCACAAGGATTTCTCCTTCACAATTACCAAGATCTCGCACCGTTAACCCGCCAGATTTCTCGAAGTCTTTTGTTAAGCTTTTCATGAACATTCTGAATCACCAGCCACTGTCACACACTCGACCTCTTACCGGGTAGCAAGTAATATTCCTCGCAAAAGCTTCATCAACATCATGCCACAGCTAACTGCTCACAGGAGATAACCCACATGTGAAATTCCTTACCGATATCTTCCAACGATGCCGCACTGGGTGCAACGACTACGTAATCAGTAATTCTCCTGAGCTCATGCTCGCCCACCATTTGTATAAGTCTGCACTTTACCTATTGACATCAACTGAAAGTTCAACAATACCTTCCGAACTCAAGTCATATTGCGCCTGAAACGATAATCAGATCTTCACATCCCTCTTCATTTCAAACAAACTCCTTTCTGCCATATTAAATCTTTCTCTGTATAGTAACTATCACTCGAAATAAATTTTGTAGGCCAAATCACATTCTATCACGATTCAAACCGTTCTACACTTTCTCAAGGCGCACGACTACTCTACCATTGAATTCATATGCCAATCTGCCACTCTTACTTCGGTTAAATCATCTCCTTTAAGAAACTTTTCAACCTTTACTTCTCCTACTTGACCTGCTAGTACTTCAACCACCGCGAAACACTTCCCATCATGTCTTCCCTCATACTTTGCTGCCCAACTATTGCATCAAATCGAAATGAATCTCTGTTGCACCTGAACCAATAAAATGTTCCCGACTCTAAGTCTCTTCGAAGATCATCTTTCTCGAGCCATCAACATCATAAATACCCATTCGCAACCACAATTACTACATAATAACTTACTCTTCTTGAGTCCAAACTCATTGACAAGACATGAGAATTTAATTTGTCCCAAAATTTAACAACATGAAAAATCCTTCAAAATATTCACTCGAGGTCGTACGTCACATCAAAACGAAAATCAAGCACCCAATGGCCTTCCTTTACATTTCAAGGAAAAACTTCTCGTCACATTCAAATCGTCTTTACATATCCTGCAGTTACATCATACTCATCACAAAGCCATTCCACCGCTCATCGAGCCACAAATTCCCCTCGTAGGGACATTACCGGACATATGAGTCTAAATGTACAGGATACAACTGAAGCTACCGAGCCTAAGCTGCAGTTTAAACCTAGCCTCAAGTCGTCCAGACAAGCCCATCACCAAAATACAGAATACACATCTTGAACCTCGTTCATAGAATCACAAGTCGGTGATGCACAATTGATACCGAGCGCTCATATGCACATACAAAATGCGTGGAAGCAATTCAAAGAGTTATGTTTCAAGCTGAATAAATTCCGCACAATAGCATACAAGAAAGTGAAGTTTTATTTTTCCAAAGGGTTAGGTAGCCTCTCGAAGATAAGTACAGACGTCTCCGTACCGATCCGCAAGACTCTACTAAACCTGCTCATGACTCGTGAGACCTATGTCACCTAAAGCTCTGATACCAACTTGTCACAACCCAAAATCTCACCCATCGTGATGGCGCCTATCTAAATACTAGGCAAGCCAACAATCTCAATAAACCACATATACTTTAAATTTGGAAACATAATGATTAAATTCAGCGGAAGAAATCTCACAAGTAGAAATATAAATACTCCCAAAACCTGGTGTCACTGAGTACATGAGCATCTAATCTGAATACAAGTTTGGAAAATACGGTCTATAATAGTCCGAGACCAAATACAGTACAGAAGGAAATAGGGAAGGAGAGACAAGGTCTGTGAAACACTACAGCTAACTCTGGATCTCCGAAAAGTCAACTGTGTGAGAGAATCAACACCCGCTATGACCAGAAATACCTGGATCTGCACACGAAGTGCAGGGTGTAGTATGAGTACAACCAACTCAGTAAGTAACAATAATAAATAACGAACTGAAGATAGTGACGAGCTACACAGTTATAGTTCATTTTCAGTAATTCTAGCAAAGAATAGACATGCTTTCAAATCCGGCAGTTTAAGTCAAATCAATTTTTATACAGTTCAAGTTCATGTAATCCGGATATAAGACCCTTCAGAGATTTCAAAGCAATAACAGATAGCAACTAAGTGCATTAACAAATGAAAAGTAAGTAGAGCTTCTCAGGACAACAATCACTCACTGGGCTCCCAGCTCTCAGCACTCACACTCAATGGGTACCCGCGCTCACTGGGGTGTACAGACTCTGAAGGGGCTCCTACAATCCAAGCGCTATAATCTGTACGGATAACTCATGTGCTGCACGGACAACTCACATGCTATAGTATCAATATATGAATCCGCACGGATAACTCACATGCTATTATATCAATATCTGGATTCGCACGGACAACTCACGTGCTATAGTATAACATCTCACAATCAAGCCCTCGGCCTCGCTCAGTCATAAATCTCTCCAGTCTCTTGGGCTCTCAAAAATCATGAAATCAGCCCAAACAAACAATGATATGATGCATCAATAATGAACAATATAGACTGGATAAAATAATCAAGTAAACTGTGACTGAGTACAAAACAACAATTAGGCAGATAGTTCAACATGTACACGACCTCTATGGGTCCCAACAATACCAACATATAGCCTAAACATGATTTCTAACATGACTTACAGTCAAATTTCCATAATACATAGAGAGCACATAACTAACAAAAAGTTATTCACCTTTACAGTTTCCACGGGATGGACCAAGTCATAATTCCCTCGGTGCACGCCCACATGCCCATCACCTAGCATGTGCGTCACCTCCAAAACAATCACATGATACAAAATCCGGGGTTTCATACCCTCAGGACCATATTTATAACTGCTACTTATCTCAAACCGTGAAATTATTTACTCTCCTATGCCTTTGCCTCGGAAATCGACCTCCGAATGCCTCGAATCTAGTCACAAATAATTCATTTCAGTCAATAAAATTTATTAAAATTAATTCCATATGAAATTATAATTTTTCCATAAAAATCCGAAATTACACTCCAAAAATCATCCGTGGAGCGTACGTATCGGAATCCGACGAAACTCACAAAATCAGACAACCCATCCAATTACAAGTTCAACCATACTAATTTCACTCAAATCCGACTCTGAATCGGTGTTCAAATCTCGAAAATTTATTTTATAAAATTGTAGAAATTTCCTCTGATTTCTCTTGAGAAAAATAATAACCTAACACTGAAAATGAAGATTAATTCGTGGAATATAATCACAAGGGAATCGAGAACATTTACCCCAAGTTGTGTGGAAAAACTCCTCTCCAAAATCGCCCAAGCCGTGCTCCAAAATCTGAAAATGGTGAAAAATCACGAACGCTCAAACTTAAAGGGTTCTGTCCAGTCAATCCGCACATGCGGACAAGAGGTCGCATCTGCGACCTTCGCTTCTGCGGGAAAAATCTCGCTTCTGCAAGAATAGCTTGGCCAGCCATGATCGCTTCTGCGATGCCTAGGACCGCACTTGCGGTCGCGTTTCTGCGCTCAATGGTCCGCACCTACGGATTTGCCTCTCCTTCAACTCCGCATCTGCAGAGCCTCGCTCGCACCTGAGGGCTCGCAGATGCGATTAACTCCCTCGCACCTGCTCTTTGCCCAGGCCAGCCCAGCTCCGCTTCAGCATAAATGAGCCGCATCTGCGGCACCGCACCTGCGGCCAATTTCTCGCAGGTGCGATCACACCAGAAGACAGAAATATTTCAGATTTCTTCTAAGTCTGAATTTGATCTGTTAACCATCCGAAACTCACCCGAGGCCCCCGGGACCTCAACCAATTATACCAGCAAGTCCTAAAACATCATACGAACTTAGTTGAGTCTTCAAATCATATCCAACAACACAAAAAACACGAATCACACATAGATTTAAACCCAATGAACTTTGAAACTTTTAATTTCTACAAATGACGCCGGAACCTATCAAATCGCGTCCGATTGACCTCATATTTTGCACACAAGTCATAAATGACGTAACAGAGGTATTCCAATTTTTAGAATCTGATTCCGACCCCGATATCAAAAAATCAACCCTCCGGTCAAACTTTCCTGAAAATTTAACTTTCGCCATTTCAAGCCTAATTCCTCTACCGACCTCCAAATAATTTTTTGGGCACGCTCCTAAGTCCAAAATCATCATACAGAGCTATTGGAATTATCAGAATTCGAATCCGAGGTCGTTTACACATAAGTCCATATCTGGTCAACTTTTCTAACTTAAAATTTTTAATTATGAGACTAAGTGTCTCGTTTCACTCCAAAATACCTTAAAACCAAAACCGACAATTCACACAAGTTATAATACCTCGTAGGAAGTTATTCAAGACTTCAAATAGTTGAAAGGAGCGTAAATGCTCAAAACGTGTCGGGTCGTTACAATAAGTATACATGCCTTAGACTCTAGTAATGCGTTTTAAAGTCATACGAGCCTAAGCTCAAAGCGAAAAATATCACTAGTGGACTGGACTGTTACACATTAGGTCGTTTCCAATAGACTTATAAATTTCAGGTTAATCAGAGTGTGTTAAAAAAATTCTACAAAAACCAATTTAGGTTGGTTTTTTTCCAAATAAATATTGTAGCTCGTGTGTATGCCCCTACTATACAGTTAAGCAAGAAATTGGGCAGAAAAGGCAATGAATATCCCATTAATTACTTGCTAAAGATACGCTCTATATTTTATAATGTCAAACGAAGAATAATGAAAGAATCAATTGACACAGACGATCTTATGTTGTCTGTCAATCATAACAAGTACTAAAGGTACAAAAGCTTTCTTTCTGGAGGGGGAGAGATTACCACCGTGATTCTCGTGTTTTAGTATTTCATGTTTATTTGTGACGTATTATTTGAAATTTGAGAGAAGTTGGCTGCCTATGGAAAAGTTTAAAAGGGTAAACTACTAATGATTTCTACGTAATGATTCTTTGTATTATTAGGGGTCCATCTTCCTTTAAAATCCATTGACAATTCAGAATTAGGATTTCGAATAATCTGGATTCATACCACGTAATGTCTTATTAAAAGATTTTTTTTTTATTTTCAAAATTTGAATCTGAAATTAAAGATGGAGAGATTGTATCCATCCTACCACAACTATTTAACTTGGTGGTGACTTAATCATTCTAAATAGACATTTCACCAATATCGATTCATATCTTTTTCTATTGTGGACATCCTCAAAATTTATACTCATCAAGATCAAGGTGAATTCATATTTGGAATTGGTAAGCTTAAAATAGAGGGTTTTATACTTTTATTATACTCTCTCCGTTTCAATTTACTTAAACATATTTCCTTTTTAGTTCGTGCCAAAAAGAATGGCTCATTTCCTTATCTGAAAATAATTTATCTTTATGCAATAATTTATAGCCACACAAAATATATGTCTCATTTTATCACAAGTTCAAAAGTCTTCTATCTTTTCTTAAATTCTGTGTCCAGTCAAATAGGTTCATATAACTTGAAGGAAAATTACCAATAATGTTCATTTATAAGTAGCTTATTATAAAAATCGGTCAATTCATAAAATATTACTAATATTAGCCAAATGTTACCAATATTAGCTAATTAGCTATTTGTAGCAAAAACAAAAGGTTAAATTTTTGCTTTCTTTTGAGTGAGTATTGTTAGAATAGATTGGATACATCGTAAGGAGTTTGAATTCCAGTTTTGGGATGATTTGATGGAGTTTTGAGGTGGTTTGAATTGAAAATTCGAAGTAGAAGATGAACATAAAAAAAAAATGATGTGTATCACACGTTGTATCATTTGTGTATCACATATATATCATATGTGTATCAAATATGTATCACATGTATACCCATGCATACTTCTGTGTGTGATACATGCGTGATACATATTTGATACATGTATCGCAGAAATATTATTTAAAATCGATTTTAACTACGAATTTTGATACCAAATTAATCCAAATCACCTCAAATCTTTCTCAAATTTTGTATATTTACTCATCTATGTCTTTTCAATGAATTTCAACTATACCCATTGAATTTTTTTTTCTTAGATTTTTGAAATTTTGTATATATATATTTTTGTATTTCATCACCTTGTTTGCTACCTCATCCATGAATTTTCTTTCCGTCTTGTATCTAATGTTGTTGATCACGCCTAAAAATATGAAATGAGATCTTTGCATGTGATTCTTGAAGAGAAAGAACCTTATTTTTTTGGATTTTTAATTTTTATATGTTCTTGGCTAGTTTTGGTAAGTCTATGATTAATAGCTAGAGGTTGGTAAGTTAGTACTTATTTGGGATATTTATGTAAGATTCCCTAAATTGAAACGGAGAGAGTATAAATTTACGTGATACACTTTATAAAAATTTCCATATATGATTCAGACATCATCATAATTTGTTATACAATGCGGCCTCAGGGTTATGGCTGTCCAACGGGATAGGGCAGGACAAAATTAATAAGACGGGACGGGACGTGACGATATTTAGCCGGGACGGTGGCGGGACAGGACAAACGGGACGAAATGGTAGGCCCATCCCGTCCCGCTAACAAATAGGATAGGACGGGACGGGACGGACGGTAGGCCCATCCCGTCCAGCTAATAAACGGGATGGGACGGGACGGGTTCGCGGGACTTAAATACCGTTTTAAAAAAAATAAAAAAATAAGCATTGAATTTGGCAACGGCTATTCTTTTGACAATGACTAAGTTTTAAAAGTTTGCAACAACTAGTTTTTTGACTTATTTAATAAACTTAAAAATTAAACGAAAATTAGAAAACTAAGTAAAGAATTATAAAATATTAAAACAAAAGACTTGTAATGAAATATTCTAGTAATTATAAATTTATAATAGAGTTATAATTTATTTAATATAATTTCAAGCCATTAAGTAACTAAGTAAGAGTGTAAGACAATTCATAAAAAAAATTCAACGCTTAGAGCCTTTTATTTTATTAATAGAACTTTCAAATCTCACATACAAATATAATTCTTTTGAAGAGCACCTAATCTACGCAGCCACCTTCTAGGAAGGGTTCTGTTTGAACTAGGCCTCTTAGTAGCCAATTACAAATTATCATACTAATATTTGTAAGCTCCTATATAACTTCGTTGTAACTTATCTATAATTTCTCTCGGACATTGTTCTGGAATTGGCAATGTTGATTGATGTTCCATGAGTTCCATGTCGTCATCGCTCCCAGTGCTAAATATCTCATTGTATTCTTCTTCTTCCCTAGTGGTTAATTTTTCAAAACCAAGATTTCTTCTTTCTGAATTAATCCAATCTCTAAATAATACGGAAATCTCTAGGCTGTCCTCCGCTAATGAATGTCTATGATCTCCGATTTGAAATCTTATCGCACTAAAAGCACTCTTCGATGCTACTGATGATGCTTGAATAGTAAGGATATCTCGGGCCATTATTGAAAGTGTTGGAAAAGTCTTGCCACGCTCCCTCTACCATGCCAAAAGTTGTTCGTTTCCTTCTTCGTCTTTAATACTTTCCAATCCTTGATTAAGATAAGAATCAAGTTCATCATCAATAGAGGAATCAAAACCTGTTATATCATCCATATCTTTCCATAGAACTTCTACTCTAGACTTAGAAGTAGAAGGAGCAGTTTCACTACCTGTTGTTTCCATAGATTTATATTTATCAAATATTGATCTAACATAAGAATATATGTTAGCTTGTCAGTCTTCGAGAGATGGTTGTTCATTTTTTTGAATTGCTAAATTCTCATAAATTTTACGAACAAGTCCCTTTGCACCTCTTAATTTTAAAGATGGGTTAAGTATAGTAGAAATTAAATAAACTTGGGGAATAGAAAAAAAATACTTTTTAAATTTTACAATCATTTCATTAATGGCCGGTGCATTAGTTGGATTAGTTTTATACTTATCAAATACAACAGAAATTACACATATATACCATAATATTTGTATAATAGTAGGATAATATATACCAGAAAATTATTTTGTAGCATAATAAAATTTTTCTAAAAATTCAGTAAGCAATTGGAGTCGTTGCCCAACGGTTAGAATTCAAAAAAAAAAAAAAAGGATGCGGGACAGGCGGGACGGGACGGGATGAGACGGGACAGACGGGACGAAAAGGGACGGGACAAACGGGATAAAATGGCCATCCCGTCCCATCTCGTGTCCCGTTTAATATGGGCCCATCCCGTTTAGAATTAAGTAGAACGGGACGGGATGGCACGTCCCGTTGGACAGCCTTACTCAGGGTGATGGGGATGGAAAAAAACTTAACATCACAAAAAACATAAAGTGACAAATGTTTGTTCCCTTCTTTCTTTTTCTTCTTCGTTTTTCTTACCCTTAGGGTTGTACAAAGAAAATCGATAAATCGCACCAAATCGATAATCTGAGTTAAATCGGGGAAAAAAACTCGATTGTGATTTGGTTTGGGATTGGAAAAAAAATCCGACCATAATAAGTTTGATTTGGTTTTAACTAAAAAAAGTCGAACCGAAACCAAACCAGCCCTATATTACATTTATACAATTTTTAAAAGTATTTATACATATAAATATTTATTGTAATGTAATTTATAAATATTTCTTTAACTTTTTCACAGTTTTACCTTTTAAAATATTATTTCAAGTTTGGACTTAACATTCTTGAATACTAAATAAATTTTATAGCTCATAAATGTAATAATTGATCAAACAAATTAAAGTTCAAATCGATATTAATGCTAACAAAAGAAATTCAAATCAATACTAAGAATGACGATAGTGTTGTATATCTATTTTTTTAGTTTTACATTAGTTTATAATGAAAGCATAACTTAGTTTATTTTTTTTTAGTGCTTAATTATGTAATTAATAGTACTTATTAGCTATACTTATTTTAGCATGACCTATATAGTATTTTTAGATTATGTTAATTTTTATTATGGCTTATTAATTAGCAATATTTGCTCTATGTAATTTTATTATCTTTGTTATTGAATATTTTAGTATAATGTTATGACTTATCTCATATTATTGTGTTATTTTCTTGAAAACTACATTATATAGTTGTATCTTACTAGGACTAAAGAAATATTTGGAGCACAACTTACATAATTTGTGCTATGAAGACTTTACCGGAAAAAAAACGAAAAAAACCGGAAAAAAAAATCTAAAACTCGAGAAAACCCGAAATTGAAAAGCCCGACTTTGTTGGTTTGGTTCGGTTTATAGATTTAAAAACCCGACACTATTGGTTTGGCTTGGTAATTGAAAAATCCGAACCAACCCGACCCATGTACACTACACTTGAGAGAATTATATGCTAAAATAAGATGTTCAAACATAAAAGAAGAAAAATAGCACCAAAGTATGTGTCAATGTATAGAACTATCTGATATGTTAGTTGACCTTTGCTTGTAAAAAAAATTCAATTTGTACGTTATTTCTTTTCAGACTGTGGATTTAATTAGATCGGTGCTAAAAGTAAAAGATTGTCCACAAAAAGATAAATTAAATCAACTCATATGTGAAAAGCATGTATTCCATTTTTCTTGCAAGATACAATTCTAGCAACTAATTTTTCCTTTCCCAACTGCAAAATAATATCTCATCCTTAGCTTTTATAGAACTTCTAGAAAAGACATATTTTTGGAAATTAGACAAGAATTCATGACTATGACAGATAAACAGAACTTGAGAAAAGATGGTACCAACGGATGCCAAAAGTAATTTTTTAAAATTTAAAAATTGTCAGGGCCTAAGAATTGAAATGTATTTAAATTAAAAAAATATTAATTGATTAATGAAAATTCATACATCCAACTTAATTTGTTTGAGATTACGTCATAGTTATTATTATTGTAACATAAACCATGCTGATTTGAATCCACGTCATAAAATTATACCGTAGAACAATTATCACACTTTAATCCACTTTATCTCTGTATATAATTATTTACGTAGTCAATGTCATACAGTAAAAATAGTGATAGACTTATTTACACAGCAGTAAAGGAAATTCCGGCGAAGAAAGATTTGCAAATAACGGTAAAAGATTAACATGTTAGTAAAGGGGCTACTGCCCCACCTGTTCCCTATTTGCAACAATACATACATCCACCTCGTAAATATTTACATGCATTCGATATTTACCTCAAATCATATTAATTTAATATAATTAGTGATAAAATATATGAAAAGACACATGTTATATTATCATTAATCGATATAAACACCGATTATAAGTTAAGTTTTTTCACATCGCCTTGTGTATATTCATCAACAAAGAAACAAATTAAAAGCACCGCCCAAGTAAAGCAGGATACTCCCTCCGTTCATTTTTATTTGTCCACTATGGATTTTGCATACCCTTTAAGAAATAATAAATTAAGTGTATAATTTACCATTATACCCATATTAATTTATGCATATATTTAATGGATTTGAGAAAATGATTTGAAATGAGTAATTAATAATGTGGGTATAACAAGAAAAAAGAAATTATCTTCTCTTGATATGCTAAAAGTGAAAATCAATTTTTAGAATACGGGACAAGTAAAAGTGAACGGAAGAAGTAATTAGTATTCTTGATCTATTTGGTGCATTTTTGTTGTTTAAGGTCTCCACTATAAGGTGATTCATTGAGTTAATCATTTATGTTAAAGTCGTTGACCATGACTTCCATTAGTATCGTCAGCTTCAATATGCATATCATTAACCTACATACTGCTTTAATGCTTGTAATTTAATGCTAATAAAAAGGCCTAGTCTACGATTATTATGTCCCTAATAAGATCTTACTGTACATATTGCTGCAGCAGAATCCATAGACCACTCTCCCAATTGAATGTACGTGAAAATTAGAATCATTAGTGAGATTCAGTAACTCTCATAATATGAAGAATGCATTCAGGGCGTATATGGATCGAGTTGGTTCAATTTTTATCAAAATCAATCCAGACTAATTATATCGATTTGGATTTTATCGGATTTTTCGGGAGGGTTTTGTTACATGGTTATTATTTCAATCATACTTTGTTTATAAACAAAGTTTTGATAAGTGAATATATGTTTAGTAAAAATTAAAAAAAAATTGACAAACATATGATTTATTAAAATATTCTTATAGGAGAACGTTTTTAATAATACACTATAGTTATTTTCTTAGTAATAATTTTTTGTTGATGTACGCTTTCAAGGTTAATCGAATTTAATAATTAAATATAAAATTAATATGATACCTAAATAATGATAAGTTCTATTTAATTTTAAATTATCGATATACCATTTTAAATTCGAAAAAGATATAAAAAATCTTGACATATGAATATGGAAGAACAAAGAGATGATTGACACATTTAAAAACATTGATAAGAAAGCAACACAACCTATTATTTAAAGTAAATAAAAATAAATGCACTTCATAGTTCTATTAAATATTATATCCCATTAGAGGATCCCAAATCTTTCTAGATAGTTTTTAAAGAAAATTCTATATAAGGTCTTAAAAGTATTTATATAAATTATGTATTTAATATGTCGATTTAGTTTGGATTTTTTTACGCAATACCAAACAAAATTATATTTTTTTAATTGGTTTGATTTGACTTTTCGATTTGGTGAGATTTTGGTCTAATTTTGGTATCTCATGCAGTCTTTGTATTGCAGTTTCTTTGTTAAATATTTGATAGAGACCAAAAGTGCTCACTTTTGACAAACTTAGAGGACCAAAACTACTCAAGAGTATACTTAAGGAACTATTTTGAACTTACCACCAAACATAAAGGATCAATTTGTCATTTTTTTCTTTATTTATGTATCACAATTCTATCTCAAAGACATAATAAGCATATTAATTTATGCATTTCTATCTGAATTTTTTAGCATAAGGTTGTGATCGCTTCTTCAATGTATTTTCTGGCAAGCTTCTTGGCATCTAGCCTGTTTGGCCGAGGTTCTCAAATCAGCTTATTTTGAGAAGTACATTTCTCAAAAATACTTTTTAAAAAAATATTTTTTAATAAGAAGAAATTTGTGTTTGGTTAATTAGTTTTAAAAGCACTTTTGAGTAGTAATTAGTGTTTGACCAAATTTTTAAAAACTGCTTTTAAATGTATTTTTTTCAAAAGTGCTTCTCAGAAAAGTGTTTTGGGAGAGAAGCTATTTTTTTCTGCTTCTCAAAACTGCTTGTGCTTCTCCTCAAAAGTACTTTTTTTTTCTTCTAAAAACTTGGTCAAACACCTCATTTTTTGAAAAAAACACTTTCGGCCAAAAAAATACTTTTGGCAAAAAAAAGCTTGGCTAAACAAAGTTATTCTTGTTCGTCGGATAGAATTTGATTCAGTTCAGAAGAGAAAATAGCGCAACTGATTTAGGCAGTAAAGAATTATATGAGATCAGTACTTTATTGTTCTAATATAATGTTAACTATTTTGAATTTTTAAAAGACAACATACAATTAAAAAAAAAATACTGTACGATCATTCTCCATCCCCCCTCCCCCCCCCGGCCAAAACCTCTTTGTAACCCCAACTTTTGTTTTCCTGATGTAGAAAATGTGTAATGATGCCATATAGTCAGTATATAAAATATAAACCCTTTTACTAAAATTTCAAAAAAAGAGAAATATAAAATGAGTTTGGGACCGTTATATTGTCACCCATGCACGACCGCTTTATAATTTTACGTACACTTCCGATCCTTTTTGTGGGATTCTATAGATTTCATTAGGGGTGTACATGAGTTAGGTTGGTTTGGATTTTCTAATTATCAAACCAAATCAATTGTATCGGATTATTAAATCTAATATATAAATACCAAATCAAATCAATAAAAGTCGGGTTTTTTAATCTCGATTTTTCTCGGATTTTTCGGGTTTTCGGGGTTTTTCGATTTTTTCCCCCATAAAGTCTTCATAGCACAAAACGTAAAATTTGTGCTACAAATATTTCCTTAATCCTAGTAAGACAGAACTATATAAGATGTTTTTCAATAAAATAACATAAATATGAGATGAGTCATGGCATTATACTAAAATATTCAAGAATAAATATAATAAAATCGCATAAAATAAATATTATTAATAAGTCATAATGAAAATAAATATAATTTAAAATTATGACTAATAAGTACTATTATTTACATGACTAACTACTAAAAGAAAAATAAGTTATACATTTTATCTAAACCATGAAAAAAACTAAAAAAATAGATATCCAACACTATTTTCATTCATAGTACAATTGATTTGAATGACTTTTATTAGCATTAGTATTAATTTGATTTTGGTTTAAAATTTATTTGAGTTACTAACATTTATGGACTATAAAACTTATTGGAGCATCCAAAAAATCCAAAAATTATAAGCTCAAAACTTGAAATAATACGTTAAAAGATAAAACTATGAAAAAGCTTAAGAATATTTATAAACTATACTACTATAAATATTTTTATGTATTAAATATATTTAAAGCTTCTATACATATAATGTCGGGTTGGTTTGGTTTCGGTTTGACTTTTTTTAGTTAAAACCAAACCAAACTAAATATGGTCGGGTTTTTTTTCAACACCAAACCAAATCATAGTCGGATTTTTTTCTCGGTTTGACTCGGATTATCGGGTTAGTATGGTTTGTCGGTTTCATTTGTACACCCCTAGATTTCATCCTTAAATATACTCTGTGCATCTCAACGGACGTGCCACCAGTATTTCCACTTTATGTGTTCTAGTCTTTATGATTTTAGAATGATAACTTCAAGTGTTAATAGTTAGATCTAAATTTAATATTATATATATATAATAAACTTCTTAATATAAATACACTATTTAAGCAAAAGTTACATGTCCGATCGAACTCATATCTGGACTTCTACCTCCGCTAGGGGCGTATCTAGGGTATTAATGACAGGTTCAATTGAACCCATAGCTTTCGATGCGGTGTAAAAATTTATATGTAAAAATTCATTAAAATTACAAAAATAGTTAAACATAACTTTAAAAATATAATGGGTTCAATACTAAAAACCTTAAAAATAAACTTATAAAGTTTAAATTCTGGATCCGCCTCTGATCTCCGCATGTGCGTATAAGTGTGTTCCTTTTCTTTCTTTTTTTGTTATTCATATTTGTAACCCGATGCTCTCTTTCATTTTTGGTCGGAGAAGCTCTTTTGTTATTTAATTAATTCACCATCACTGACTCTTGTTTTGCTGATGAAACTAATTTCAACAATCTGACTAAGCTCTTGACTAATACTTCTTGCGTACGTGTGAATAGAACACAACTACTATTTCATTCCAGCAAATTGGTAAACCACTCATTTCGTGGAGTTTATCGTTTTTCCTTGACGTTTACATTATAATTCATATTTGCATGAGAAAAGATGTCGTATTATGCTATAACTTCAATGAAAGTTCGCAAAAGTCAATTAATATAAAAAACATTTAAGTTAGATGCACTGATAATATAATTTTTTTTACTATTATCAATGAATTTTTTATCTTACATTTTTAATAAAACCACCTCGAGGTGATTGAAATTTATTAAACCAAAAGCCAGGGGCAAAGCCATGTTTAAAAGGTGGTCAATTGACCACCCTTCATCGAAAATTTACGATGTGTATATAGATAAGTTTTAGATGTATATAACATATATTGAACACCCTTTGTCGGGAATTTTTTTTCACTTCTTTCAAGTTGGAACATCCTTAAAAAAAATTCCTAACTTTGCTACAGCCAAAAGTATAAATACAAGGTCGTACGAAGGAACTAGCTATGCTGATACAAATCAAACATGAAACAAAGAGGCATATACATCTTCTTTTCTCTTTGCATTAGGTTCTAGTTCAAACTTGAAAATGTAACAATGCAATGCTAAACTAGTTTCAAATTCAAGAGTAACTTCATAATGGACAATACTGTCTCCATTCTGATCTTCATATTCTAAATTAACCTCACAATCATCAACATAAAACAGTATAATGTTATGTACGGGAGTTAAAAAAAAAATCTACAACCATCTGCATATTGTTAGTTACCACCTATACTTGTTTATTAATTTGTGATTATCAAAAGATTTACTCGTAGTTACCTAATATATGACCTGATTGTATAAATATTTCTTTCTGTCAATGTATACAACTAATTAAACTCAAAGAAAATGGCAGATTTTCGTAATATTTAGTATGTGAATATAGCAAGCCTGAATGGAGTAAACATACATATTGGGAATTCATACAAATCGAACCAATTACCTAGCGCTATTTCAAACGAGGTTGGTGTTAGCTAGTGTGTGTTTTGGCATATAAATGTAATACAAGTTAATCATCCTTTCAGTGTAGATACCCTCTTTATAATAGCTATATATTATTTAGTTTCACAAAAACGCAAATTGTAATATTTTGATAAATATATGCAAAACAATTCATAGTATGTAGTTACAAGAATCGTTTGTTCCTCCTATATATATAAAATTAATTTTCGGGAACCTTGCAGGTGGAGTTCAATTAAATTAGAAACAATTCGTCAAAATCAATATAGGATGATAGAGTAATAAGAACATAAGTTTTGGACGGAGGAACAATAATTAAGATATGCTTTGAGTATTTTTATTCGATCATGTCCATTGACCTAGTCTTAGAATCTATTACGTACTGACTATCAAATAACATATCATAACCATGAAATAAGAGCTTTAATATGCACCATATGCATCTCCCTTATTTTTTGGTGTCTTCCATTGGGCACTATTAAATCCAGGATCACACCAAAAGTTTCACATGGGAGGTAAGTGCTCTCTAACGAAAGTGATTTCATACCCAAGACTCAAATTCGAGACTTCTGATTAAGGACAAACGAGTACTTATCACTCAGTTGTAAACCCTTGTTGGTCATCTCCCTCTATTAATCTTCTCCCCTTCCCCTTTAATTTTTGTTTTATATTTGGGGAAAGATTTGTGGTCGGTGACTCCATAACCAAGTACTAAGAGGTTGGTTTAACCCCTTATATATACCTAATCAAATGAAAAAAAATAAAAATAAAGAAGACGATATTGTAATATCGAGTTGATTTTCCTTGCATTATTTACGATTATTAATATTGTACAATATATATTTGCAAACTGTAAACCTCATGATCTTTCCTAGAGGATGCAAATTAAAGTTATATATTATACAAAAAAAGCTATCTATTTTTAGGTTAAAAGTTAAATACATCACTAGATCTAGAGAATGTCTAAGTCCTTTGGGACTGAACCAAGTTCACCATATTCAATGCAGCATTTTTCAATTGCAAGGCATTGAAGTTTTGAGCTCTAGAAATGACAAACGCCTTTGCTCTATTGAAGAAATCAATGCCTAATTCTTCTCTTTGAACTTGCAATCTCTTAGGACACTTGAGCAAACTAAGATAAGTTCCTAAATCATGTACACAAGAAGGGTTATGCATCTTGAAGAAATCTAACAAGATTTCAACTCCAACATGTGCATAACATGAACAACTCCATGGTACCTCATACCACCCACCCAAAACCCTAAAATGCTCATTCAAAAAAACCCCAGGAAGTTTTGTTATAGGGTCATTTACATTTGTTATTCTCAAAACTTTTACACCTAGATCTTCACATCTCTCCTTGAAGCCAGAGTTTCCAACTCTTGGCCCTCCAAAGGAAAAAACCGTCACCGGTACTATTGTGTGATTATTCGATAACCTGTCACGATTCAGGCCCAACTCTGATATGTCATAGGCTAGTAAGAGGGCTAGTGCACTCCCCATGCTATGTCCTGCCAAAGTTATGCTCATTTCCTCCCCTTTGTACTTGTTTAGTACTTTCCCTACCTCGGAAAGTAATTGTTCGCGACAACTTTCAAGGCCAAACTTTTCTCCCTCATTCGAAGTGTACAAACTCAAGAATCCAGCTTCAACCTTAACCTGAGGTCTCGGATTATGAGGATCAAGACGAGCAGGAGTCAATGAGCTCATCAAATTGGCTATCCATTCAGGGCTAGTGACCGTTCCACGAAAAGTAACAAGCACATCTCTCCTACCAAGCCTCTTTGTTTCTTCATCATTTGATACTGCAATATAACCAATCCATCTCCCACATGATGATGAGCCAATATTATTGACACCAATGTGGAAGACATTAATATCTGGAGTGGCATATATGTATTTTGTCACTTGGTAACCTGAATTTCCCAACCCTACTTCTCTTAACATCCTCTTCTTCCCATACTTGCAATTCAAGTATCTTTTTGAATTTGGATCAAGATCAAATGCATCATAACAAGCAGCCACAAACTCTCCATATCGAATAATCTCCTCGCGGAGAAGAGAATCCAATGGATCTGCTAGGTTTTCCCAGTTATTTGACCCTTGAACTTCTCTCCACATTGAAGCCAATCTCTCAATATTATTATTATTACTACTACAACTACGATCCGTTGTAGTATTAGTACTAGTATCAACACTGTGAGCAATGTTCTTGGAAATTTCCTTAGTGGATATAACTTTTGGTGCAGTTAGGTTACCTTCATTGAATCTGATAATAGATGGTTTAGGCAAAAAGTCTGATGAAAATGTAGGGAAGTTAAGCTGTATATTTGGCAATCTAAGCATTTTAGACACCATGAAAATAGAGAGAAATTACTAGAAAGGGAGAGAGGGTTAGCTCTAGTTGAATTATAGATCAAGGGTTATGTATATATTGTGTTTGTTTTGTGATGATAATTGAAAAGGGTGTTGTTGAAGTGGGGTAAGGAGAGAGTGAGTAGGGAAATTTAAAAAAAAAATAAAGACATGTTTAGCGAGTAATTTGACTGAGTAATGCAAAATTTCCATATAATGTAATAAATTAAGTGGTCGGTTGGGGCTCTAGTCGTGACTAATTAAATGTTTAATTTTGCGGCTGCAAATAAAATATGTTTATATAGCTAGAAATATGGTTTTGTTAATTCTCTCTCATTAATTTCCTTTCAAGTGGTTGACTTCAAAGGTGCGTTGATGCTATGTGGATGAATTATAGCGTGTTATTATTTTGGTTTTCCATTTTCTTCCCTTTCCCTCTATCTCTTTTTCATGTGTATGTTATTATTTTTTTAGGGTAACATAGTTACTATACAGAATTTTTTATTTTTAAAATTACAAATTTCATATTTTAAAAAAAATATTATCTGTATTTAGATAATTTAATAGTTTAAACAATTCTTTACCCTGGCGATGCTTAAACTCTATTCTTTTATAGTGTATCTTTGTAGGAGAAAATACATGTTCGATTTGGAAGTCCTCCCATGTTCTAAAAAGGAAAGTTCACCATAAATGTCGCATTCTAAGGAGGGACCAACCAGGGGATTGATTAACCATTGATAAATGGGGGAAAAAAGAGGGGAAAAAAGGATTTTGGGTTGGGGGGGGGGGGGGAGGGGGCGTCTCTAACATGATTGCACGTGTTGACGTTAGCGTGCAAGATCAAAAGTTTTCACTAAATTGATCTTGATGATGATTTGATATCTAGTCGAGTTAAATTTCAGATCTTATTCATTTTTATTAATATTAAAACGTCTGAATCTAATATACATCTGAATATTAGAGATATTATATTTAGATTCGAACATTGAATGATTGAAACTATTTTTTAGCATCTAAATCTGGATAGTTTATCTTTTATTCAAAATTACTAATAATATAAAATTCAATTAAAGTACTATTAAATATTATATTCACAAAATTAGAGCTATATGTTCTGGGATGAAGGATTCGAACCTCTGAATAGCGGGACCAAAACATGTTACCTTACCACTTGGCCACGCTCCATTTAAATTTCTATTCGATACTAAGAAAGTATATTACTGGTTTTGTTTGTTTGTCAACTCTAGTCCAAATATATGTAGAATATATTAGATTGATACTAGAATTTTGCGATGTTTTTGGTATGTGTAGATATTTCGCTCAAAGGATTAAAGGGAGATAGTGCATCAAGCTGTTCGCAAGGACCAACTTGATCCTCTTCCCTAGAGATCTCAGATGAGGGAACCCTGGGAGAGCCGCCGACCCCAACTACCGTCCATGTACTATCCGTACTAGATCTGACTACCTGCCCATCCTTTATATGGTGTTATATAAATTATTTATTTGATAAATACACTTTAAAAGTGATTGGCGGCGGTGGTGATCAACGATAATAGTTGTAAGATGGTAGCCATGTTTGTATGGAGAAGGTTGGCAATGGTGGTTGTGGAGTGGTGATTGATGTGGTAATGGGCGCACATAAATAATAATGTATGGTGGTAATTAGCGGTGGAAGTAGTGTGTGCGGTAGAAATTTTTGGTTGTGCGAACAAAGTCCTATAAGCTGAAAAGATTAAGAGCTTACATATAAGGTGTAGTAATCTCTTAAAGGTATAAGCCGTGAAGCCATTTGAGGGAAATCGTTCGAGCTTTGTCCTAAACGGACAATATCACACTATGTTAAGAGTATCATTGGGTTAGTTATTGGGCTCAACAAGTGACTATAAATTTTGATGAGGTTGGAATTACGGTACAATAAATGACTATCTAGCATTTGTTTTTTCTATATTTTGATTCTTCTACTTCTGCTATTTTTCTTTTTGTCAAACTTAGCATATATACTTTACTTAGTGACTTGCTTATAACATGGATTATAAGAGTCTTGCCTAATTTAAAAGCCTTAACTAGTTCAGGCTTTTACGGATAGGAGTTATAAGATGTAACGAATGCTTCTTTAATTTTGTAATATTGATTATTGGCAATTGAATATTACATCATTGTTCCGATATATTCTCTTGTCCTCATGTTTTGGAGGCGAATTATTCAATTCATTAATCAATTTCTGTATCGTCCGTCCAAATCATTTATGTTTAAATACAACAATAAACAACGAACTCAATTGACACAAATAATGGATATCCACTATGTTGGTTAAGGTTGTTAGTTGGAACCGCAAAACCTGCATCCAGGAAAAATTACATGTTTTACTTGAAAATGATCTTGTATGAATAAGTAAATCCGGTATTCAAAGCATCCCATATTTATGACCTATAAATCACACAAAGATAATTTTACCGTTGTTTCAAGATTTTCCTTTCCGTTATAATTTTAATAGAAGAAAATAGTTCTCCAAATATTTTGTGTATTTTATTCATTAACCTCTTGTGTATATATATAGAGAGAGCAAGTTCAATGAAATAAACGTTGATCTCAAATAAGAAAAAACGTTTCTATTATATAAGGTGACCGGGAGAAAGGAGGAAATAGTTCAGCATAACTTTTATATAATTTGATTAGAAAAAGATAACCTTATAAAAAATATTTGTAATGGGCCACAAAATCAATTGATCTAGAAAAAAGAAAGAGAAAGAGGGATAATGAAAATCAAACCCATACCTATTTTGTGGGAAATTCTCACAAATATCACTAGCCTACTCCACTCGTTTGTTAATACACTAGGAATAAAAGGATGCATGTTTTTCTCTTATTTTTTCTATTTATCTTATTTTCTAATTTTTTATAGTAAAACTTTTCAACATGGTCAACACGATATATACAAGGTTTACCGAGGTAAGAATTCTGTAAGAAAGTCAACGCGGATGGACCCACTTTCACTCAAACCCACTAATACTCGTATATATTTATTTGTTTTCTTTTGAGCTAAAAAAAAATGCTATATTCATGTATCTATAAAAGAAGCTCTATATTTAAAAAATATTCCATAATTGAGGGAGATGAATCTATAGATTTCCTAAACCCCAACACGAGTTTTAGATGTAGCCATGATACATTTTTTTTTTTAACTTGTAGTTTCTTAAATTGAATCATAACCAACCCAATAATAAGTAACAAAATCACGATAACAAAAACAAAAACATAATGAATTTAAATATTCAACTACTAATTACTCCACTTTCATGTCTATTTTTTTCGTCTCAAGATAATAAAAAAAATTATTGTCAGATGCCTTTTACACTTACATGTTTGAATTAATTTGATTTTTATAATGTAAATGAGTCACATATCAATAGTTTAGTATACCTACATGCGACAGTAAGAGAGGCTTTAAGATTATATCCAGCAGATTTATTGTATGATATACTTGAGAAATTTGGATTAACGGCAGCTTTAGTTTTCGTAGTCTATTACTCTCTCCGTCTCATATTATCCGTCGTCATTACTAAAAATAGTTGTCTCAAATTATTTGTCATTTTAGAAGTTCAAGACAAAATTAATTATTTTTATTATTTTTTACCCTTAGTAATAATTATCCTCGAATACTACAAACACTTCAATTATGACTATCTTTGTTCAAATATCAATGAAGAAAGATTAAATATTAAAATATGAATAAAGATAAAGTAATAAAAATCTCATCCTAATTATTTTTTCTTAAGGGCGTTATAATTTGAGACGGAGGGAGTACGCATATGATTTTAATTATATGAAATTTCAGGTGATTCATCATTTACAGGAATATAAAACACATGTATTTTCTCAGAAGAAACGGTTTTACAATTATGTTGAACAAAAACTAAACTTCAACATGAAACATCCTAAGTTTTATCAACAAATATTAAATATCAAAATGAATGTCTTTCCCCAAATAAGAACGGTTTGAAAAGATTTACTGCCGAATTTATCTCTATGACTACTGTAAGTTGTGTGTGTGAAATTCTTGCTATACTAATAGCTTAATTGCAGGAATTCACTGAAGAACTCGAGGATCAAGCAGTTGACTCAGGAACTTAGCGGAGAAGTTCGAGAATTTCAGCAATGGCGATGAGAAAAGCTGTGGGTTTGAGAGACTTATGAGAGAAGAGAGTATTTAGGAAAATTGTAATGGAATTCTTATTCATTTCTGTATATTACAATGTACTTATATGAAATGAAATGAATACAACTTGTCTAACAAACAGAATTTGTTCTCCTAACAACTCGTGTAACTAACTCCAACTAACTTTTGCTGACGTGGCATCTTACTAACTCATTTTCGGAACTTTGCCTCTAACTAACATTTGCTAATACTACTAACTTCGAGCTGGATTTTCTGTATCAATACTCCCTGCCGTAGAAGATCCTTGACCACAAGGAACAAAATGAGGAAATCTAACTTTCAATACAATCAAGAATTCCCAAGTAGCACAATCAGCAGGTAACCCTGCCCATTTCACCAGTCCTTATGCGACAGCTTTGTTTCCCTTCTTTACCATCCTTCTTTGTAGTATAGCCTCCTGGTTTGGACAATGTGGGCTGGCTATATCAGTGGTGGGACGGTAGGCAATTTTAATGGGTAGTTGGTGGCATTTCTTTAATAGTGATACATGAATGGTAGGGTGTAATTTAACTAATGGTGGAAACAGTAGGGTATATGCAACTGGTCCTACTCTTTTGGAGATCTGAAAGGGTCCATAATACTTTGCCGCTAACTTGTGGAATGATGTGCTGACACAGTAGCTTGTTTATATGGTTGGATCTTCAAATAAACCCAATCTCCAAGTGCAAATTGTCTGTCACTCATATGAGCATCAACTTGTTGTTTCATCCTTAGTTGAGCTCTCAGCAAATGGTGTTTGAGTAGTTGCAATTTTAGCTCCTTATTGATGAGTGTATTGTCAACTTCAACTGAGGCTGATTCACCTGGTAAGGAAGGAAGATGCAAGGGGGGAGGTCTGCCATATAGAACTTCATAAGGGGTGGTTTTAATAGCTGAATGATGTATTGTATCAGTATTCATCCATAGGTAGCCAAGAATATCATTTGGAGCTGTCTTCGTTACAGAAATATCTGAGATATGTTTCCAAACATCTGTTTAGAACTTCAGTTTGCCCATCAGACTGAGGATGATAAGCTGAGGACGTGTTCAATTGTACCCATTGTATTGAGAACAACTCGTGCCAGAATGAACTCAAAAGCTTTGCATCTTTGTCACTAACAATAGAGTCTAGGAGGCCATGCAATTTAACTGTATTATCTAGGAATACTTTGGCTACTGATTGGGCAGTATAAGGATGCGTTGAGGGAATGAAGTGACCATACTTACTTAGTCCGTCCACAACCACAAGAATGACTTCATAACCATGGGATCTGGGTAACCCATCTATAAATTCCATACTGATTTTGTGACCACACCACATCTGGAATAGGTAGTGGTTGTAGAAGGCCAGGATAGGCTGCTAGATCATATTTTCTTCTTTGGCAAGTGCCACATCCCTACACAAATAACTAGACATCCTTCCTAATTCCCTTCCACTAAAATAGTGTCATAAGCTTTTTTTAATGTTGGTTCAATGCCTGAATGACCTACTTGTGGTGTAGAATGTCATAGCCCAATAATGTGTGTTCTCAATTGCTGAATGTTGCCCACTACCAGTTTTCCTTTCCTCCTCAATTGGTTGTGCTGCCAAGTGCACTGTGGGTGAGTTGAAGGATTAACTGTTAGTTGCTCAATCAATGCTTTGAGCTCAGAGTTTGTCTCCCAGCTATCAATTTATAGCTTGCATCAGATCAGAACTGGTAGTAGATAGTACAAGGGAGAATAGTTCAGCTCCAGGCATTCTAGAAAGGCATCTGCAACCTTATTTGTGACTCCACTTTTATACTCAATGACATAGTCAAAAGGCATAAGCTTGGTCAACCACATAAGCTGAGAGTTGGTATGAAGCTTTTGTTCCATTAAGAACTACAAGGCTCTATGGTCAGTTCTGATGATGAACCTTTGGCCAAGCAGATATTGAGACCATTTAGTGACTGTATGAACTATGGCTAATAACTCTCTATCATACACTGAGAGTGCCATGTGCCTGGTAGATAATGCCTTGCTGATAAAGGCTATGGGGTGTCCCTGTTGCATGAGAACAACACATATTCCATACCCACCAGCATCAGTTTCAACAACAAAAGTTTTGTTAATATTAGGCAGAGCTAATACATGAGCTTTTGTCAAGGCTTCCTTCAATTCTTCAAAAGCAACAATAGCTTTGGGTGACCATTTGAAGTTATCCTTCTTCAAGAGGTCTGTTAATGGTTTTCCAATGATCCCAAATTTTTGTATGAACCTTCTATAGTACACACTTTTTGAGAAAAGCCTGAAAGACAGAGTTCATCAAACCTTAAAATGTTGTTGGTGCATTTGACAGACCAAAGAGCATCACTAGGTATACATAATATCCTGAGTGAGTCCTAAATACAGTCTTAGGTACATCCTCTTTAGCCATTCTTAATTGGTGATATCCAGATCTTAAGATCTATTTTAGAGAAGATCTTAGACCCTCCCAATTCATCTAACAGATCCTCCACCATAAGTATAGGAAACGTATTCTTTATAGTATGTTTGTTTTGGTCCCTATAGTCAACACATAATCTCCAAGACTCATCCTTCTTCCCAACTAAGATAACAGGGGCAACAAAAGAACTAGTGCTAGATTGTATAATTCCCTGATCTAACATCTGTTGTACCAGAGATTCTATCACATCTTTCTTCACTGAGGGATACCTATAGGGTCTCTTGTTTATAGGTTCAGTTCATGATTGCAATATAATCATGTGGTCAACCACTCCTCTAGATGGTGGTAATTGTATAGATTCCACAAATAATTCTTTGAACTCTGTCAGTAAAGTTAACAACTGTGGATCTATATTGCTTTGTTCTTTAGACTCTAAGGAATACTATTATAACTCATTACACATAGTAGGTATTACTTGAATCATACAAAGCTCAGAATGATTACATACAGCTCTAGTTAATCTCCCAACTCCAATAGCTATGACATGTTTGTCTACTCCTCTCAGAACATGTTTTCTTCCTTTGTAGTAGAACTCCATAGTAAGAGTTCTAAAATTCATCTTTATATCTCCTAGAGTTAATAGCTACTGAACTCCCTATACTACACCACATGATACTAGAGGCAATAGCAAGTATTCAGTAGAGAATTCAGCCCCTTGCAACAACTAAGAAATTCTACATATCTTGTCAACCTTCAGCATTTTACGACACTACTAGAAATTCGGCCATTACCGACCGCGATCTACCGATCAATTTTGGTAGGTCAAAAAGCCGGCCAAAAAATCGACTAAAGTCGATTGGTTTTTCAAATTATTTTGTTTTAATTTTTTTTTACGAAACCGACTGACTTTGGCCGGTTTCTTTGGTGAAAAAATACGAAAAACTATTTTTGAGTCCCGCAAAATTTATTTTTCAAGAAATCGACCAACTTTGGCCAGTTTTCATTTAAAATAAATTAAAATTAATATTAAAAAAACTGACCGCAATCGGTCGGTTAATTCGGCAGGTCATTTTAAAAAACCGACTGAATTCGATCGGTAATTTTATTTTTTAATAAAACCGACTGACATTGGTCGGTTATTTTCGTGCGAAAATATAATTAAATAGTATAAATAAAATAAACGGCAGTCTTAAAACAAAATGCACTAATAGTCTAGTAGTAGAATAGCATCCTTCCACAGTACAGACCTTAGTTTGATTCTCAGATGGTATATTTTTAATTACATAATTAAAATATCGACCGATTTTGGTCGGTTTTTTCGGCAATTATTTTTTTGAATTTAATTGACCGACCAAAGTTGGTCCGTAATTTCCGACCAAATTTGATCAGTATGCCCTTCCGACCTACAAAATACCGACCACACGTTAATGGTCGCATTTTGGACTGTTATTGGCCATTACCGACCTACTTTGGTCGGTATTTTTGGATGTTTTTGCCGAATTTCTGGTAGGGCCATTAGCTGCAGTTACTAATTGGGGTGTGGTTGGCATGATAGGACACCCAAGTTTGGCCACTACTTCAGCATCAATGAAATTATGGGAGCTTCCTGTATCCACCAATCTCTGTAGAAGTTTCTTAGAATGATAACCAATCACTCTCAAGGTTCTAAACCCCAAGGAACCATTCAGATCATAAATAGATATTTCCAGCTGGTCCAAAGGTTGAGCCAACTCCAGTCCTTGTTCCTCCACTTCTCCTTCTGTATCCTCTTCAAGTACCTGGCCTCTTTTGGTTCTTCTAGTTCCAGCAGATACAACTGCTTAAGGTTTTTGCACTTGTGACCCTGCACATACTTCTCATTGCAGAAGTAGCATAAACTTTGAGCTATCTTCTCACTCATCTCTTCTATACTCAAGGTTCTTCTGTTGTACCCCTTAGGAGTTGTCAAGTTACTTGAATTAAGGGTTGGTAGGAGAGGTCTGTTGTAAGCTTTTGGATCTCCATACCTCTTAGCATTTGACTGTTGGCCACCTTGATCAATAGCAAGATATCTGATAGCAACAAGATAAGCTTCTTGTAGCCTGACAGTCTTGTAAGCTTGAGACAATGTGGTGGGATTTGTTAACTTTACTGCTATATTTAATTCATGTTTTAGCCCACCTATAAAGCAACTAATCGCATTTTCTTATGACAGATTTACTCTAGTGAAATTCCGTTCAAATATGGATTGGTATTCCTTTACACTTTTAGTTTGCTTGATCTTTTTTATTTCTTCCATCGGATCATCAAAATAAGTACCAAACCTTTCCACAATTTCCATAACATATTCATTCCATATAGCAGGATGAAGATATTGTCTGTACCTTATGTATGATAAGTGCCATTGGATGGCTTGACCTTCCAACTGCATTGCTGCCACTTCCACCTTCTCTTCAGCAGCTACTTTCTACATGGAAAAGAACTGTTCGATCTTGTACGGTCAAGATCTCAAATCTTCCCCAGGAAATCTCACATACTCTATCCTAGACCATCATGAAAAATTAGAATTGTGACCATTATGATGACCAGCATTCCTTTCTCTCTGAGGACTTTCATAAGATGGCTCTTCTTCACGTTCTAATGGTGTTTTATCCCTTTGTTGACCAGTAGCAGTTATCACTTGCTCTTGCAACTCAAGTACAGTTTGATCTAACCTTTTGAGATTAGAAACTTCCCCTGCTAAAGTCCCGATCTTTGAAATCATATTTTGTATCAATTCACGCAATTCACCTACTTCTGATAGTGAATTTTCAGTTACTCTTGTTGTTCCTTTCATCATTGTTGCCAAGGAAAGGATCGCTCCGATACCACTGATAGCTTAATTACAGGAATTCACTGAAGAACTCGAGGATCAAGAAGCTGACTCAGGAACTTAGCGGAGAAGTTCGAGAATTTTAGCAATGGCGGTGAGAAAAGCTGTGGGTTTGAGAGAATTATGAGAGAAGAGTGTAATGACCCGGTCGATCGTTTTGAGAGTTGTAGTCGCGTTCCCCCATTTTCTGCTCATTTTATACTTTATAGCTGTATTGTGACTTGTCGGGTTAGTCAGTTCAGATCCGGTGAGGTTTCAAAATGAATTGAGACACTTAGTCTCAAGAAGGAAAAACTTAAGTTGAAAAGGTTTATCGAATATTGTCTTATATGTAAACGACCCCGGAATAGAGCTTTTATGATCCCAATAGCTCCGTAAGGTGATTTGGACTTAGGAGCGTGTCCGAAAAATTATATGGAAGTCCGTAGTTAAATTAAGCTTGAAATGGCTAAAATAAAAATTTAAGTTTGGAAGTTTGACCGGGGAGTTGACTTTTTATATTGGGGTCGGAATTCGATTCTGAAAATTGGAATAGGTCGTTATTTCATTTATGACTTATGTGCAAAATTTGAGGTCAATCGGACTTGATTTTATAGGTTTTGGCATCGAATGTATAAGTTGGAATTTCTTAGTTTCATTAGGCTTGAATTGGGATATGATTTGTGATTTTAGCATTGTTTGATGTGATTTGAGATTTTCACTAAGTTCGTATGATGTTTTAGGATTGATTGGTGTATTTGGTTGAGGTCCCGGTAGCCTCGGGTGAGTTTCAGATGGTTAACGGATCAATTTTGGACTTGGTGTTTTGCTGAAGTTTCTTAGTGCACAGGTCTGGTTTCCTTCTACGCGATCACGCGAGAGGGTGCGCGATCGCATAGGCTTAGCTGGGCAGTAGAAAAATTTATTCTTCGCGATCGCATAGCTTTGGACGCCAGTGCATCACGAACGCGTGAGGTGTGTCGCGTTCGCGAAGAGGAAATGGGGTAGGAGCTGAGGCATGCGTTTTGTTCTTCGCGATCGCGTGAAGGCATTCGCGATCGCGTAGGCTTGCGGAGACTGTGCTTCGCGATCGCGTAAGGTTAAAATTGGCCTGGGGCAAATTGTGCTTTGTGATCACGTGAGATTGTCTGCGATAGCGTAGAAGAAATGCCTGGACAGAGAGTTTAAGTTCTGTCATATTTTCCATTTTTACCGATTTGGAGCTCGAGGAGAGGCGATGTTTGGTAGATTTTCAAGAAAAATATCAGGGTAAGTGTTCTTAACTCAATTTTGGTTAAAGTACCCGAATCTATGGCAGTTTTTAACATTTAATTTGTGAATTAAGTTGAAAATATTTGGAAACCCTCTTGGTTAAATTTGAAGATTTGAGGGCCGAATTGTTATAGGAATTTAGTAATTTTGGTATGGTTGGACTCATTGTTGAATGGGCATTCATATTTTATAACTTTTATTGGGTTCTAAGATGTGGGCCCACAGGCATTTTTTGAGTTAAATTTCGAATTTTTGTTGGAAAATTAGTATTTCATATGGAATTAATTCCAATGATTTGTATTGGTTGAATCGAATTAATTGTGACTAGATACGAGAATTTCAGAGGCTAATTCACGAGGCAAAGGCATAGCGGAGTAAAGAATTTCTCAGTTCGAGGTAAGTGACTTGTCTAACCTTGTGTGAGGAAAATTCCCCTTAGGATTGGTAATGTCATGAAAATTGTGATAAGTTGAAAGTCATGAACGTGAGGTGACGAGTGTATACACAGGCTAAATATGAAAAATTTTGGTCTTAAATGTGTAGATCTCTGTTACATATTAATTAAATAATTTTATCCGGTTATGTTCATCATCATTGGTTTATTTTTATATTTTAAATTTGCCTTACCTTTTCCTGCTAATTGCTTTACCTGTTTAGTTGAAACTTTGTATCTTTCATTCTGTGCTCATTATTTGAAGGTTTAATTTCTTAATTGAATTATTATTAAAAATGAAGTATTTGACATTAAAAATTTGGTATTGAGGCAAAGTATTAAATTTGTGAAATATTATTTTGTTGAATTATTCACTCCCGAATATTTTGTGAGATTTTGTATTCATTGTGATTGAGTCGTGAGCTCCTTATTGTGAAAAATAATGTTGTTGTTGATTTATTTTGGCAAGTTGAAATATTTGGGCACTTGAGGTGCAAATTGTGATATATTATGATATTGATACGCATGCAGTGGTATAAGGTCTGGGTATTGAAACGCATGCGGTGAGATAAAGGTGGCTTGATACGCATGGCTAGTAGGGGAACTACTAGAAGTCATGCGGTATGATAAGGGTGGCTAAAACGCGGGATGCTATTTCGGAAAAAAATATTTTCTTAAAAATTAAATGTGAAGGCTCCCGCGGTGATATAAGAAAATAAGATATTGTGAATTTATTTATGATTTGGGACTACACGGCGGTACCTCGGGAGTGCTCTTGTTGATATTTCTTTAAGGCTGCATTTGCCTTTGGTTATTTTTGTATTTTCCTTAAAGTTGTAAATTTCTATTTTTCCTCCGTGAGGTATTATTTGTCATTATTTTGTGTAGTTAAATTGTGACATACCCCTTACTTGATTCATTTCCATTGTCATTATTATTATTATAATGTTAAACTTTTCACCCTTTCTTTTGTTATTTCTAGTAGGGCCTGATCAAACCTCGTCACTACTCTACCGAGGTTAGGCTTGACACTTACTGGGTACCGATGTGGTATACTCATACTATACTTCTGCACATCTTTTTGTGCAGATCCAGGTATATCCTACCAGACCAGGTATTAGTGAGCTAGACTGTACGCGGAGACTTCAAAGTATCTCTGCCATCGTCCGCAAACCTCGGAGTCCCACCTCTATCCCTATTATGTTGTTTTTCCTTATTCTCTTTAGACTCTGATGTGTAGAGATACTTAGAATAAATTCTTAGACGCTTGTGACTTATTCCTACCGAGTTTTGGGAGTTGTAACTATTTGAATCGTGGTTTGATTTTTTTTATATGTTGAGATTTGATTTTCAGTTTTGTATTTCGCATAATTGATAGGCTTACCTAGTCTTAGAGACGAGGTGCCATCACGACATCCTACGTAGGGAAATTGGGGTCGTGACAAGTTGGTATCAGAGCTCTAGGTTCATATATGTTATGAGTCACAAGCAGGTTTAGTAGAGTCTCGCGGATTGGTATAGAGATGTCTGTAATTATCTTCGGGAGGCTATGGAACTGTTAGAAAAATATTCACTTCTTTGATTCCTTATTATGCGCACTTGTTGACTTCAAAGTCCTAAACCATTGTCTTTCTATTCTCTCACAGATGGTGAGGACTCGCACAACTGAAATTGATGATCACACACCTACGCCCCTTGTTGGAGCCGCCAGAGGTCGGGGCCGGGGCAGAGGCCGAGGAAGACCACGTGGTGAAACCAGAGCACCTCCACGAGCTGTTGTAGAGGAGCCACCAGTAGCTCCAATCGGAGAGCATGCACCTGAGACGCATGTTACTACCCCTTCACTTCAGGAGACTGTTGCCCAATTTTTGAGCATGTTTGGCACTCTAGCTCAGGCAGGGTTGATTCTACTTGCTCCTGCCACATCTCAGTCCGGGGGAGGAGCGCAGACTCCCATCCCCTGTACCCCAGATCCACGGGCTCAGGTTGACCGTGACCCAGAGGTTATACCAGTGCAGCCGGTTATCCTAGTTCGGCCCGAGGTTGGGGCAGCAGTTTCGAGGGGAGCAGCTCAGGCTCGAGATGTACAAGAAGTACCACCCTTCTACCTTCAGTGACTTGGCATCAAAGGATACCCAGGGTTTTCTTGAGGAGTGCCACTGTATTCTCTGTAGTATGGGTATTGCAAAAACTAGTGGGGTTTCTTTTACGGCATTTCAGCTTAGAGGAGCGGCCTACCAGTGGTGGCGAGCATACGAGTTGGATAGTCCGACTGAGGCAGCCTCACTCACTTGGACCCAATTTTCAGATATGTTTTTGAGGGAGTATGTTCCTCAGAGTCTCAGATATGCATGGCGCGCAGAGTTTGAGCAGTTGCGACAGGGATCTATGATAGTATCAGAGTATGCAGTCTGGTTCAGTGGTTTATCCAAGCATGCACCTGCCCTGGTTGCTACTGTCAGAGAGCGTGTCCGTCGATTTATTGAGAGGCTCCACCCTAGTATCAGATTCAGTATGGACCGAGAGCTGGAGATGGACATCACATACCAACAGGTGGTGCCAATCTCCAGGAGATTGGAGGGTATGCAGATCCGGGAGAGAGAAGAGAGGGAAGCTAATAGACCTCGAGATTCTGGCACATATAACAAATCTCGTGCCCCAGTTGCAGACCGTTATGGTAGAAGCTATGTGGGCCGTCCTATTCATTCATCACTTCCAGCTGCTAGCAGTATTTTGGCTACCCCCAGACCTCAGGTTCCATATTATGCACCGCCAGTGTCTACTGTACCTCCTACACGGGGTGCTTTCAGCGGTTAGTCTAGTCGATCAGGACCGAGCTAGTCCCAGCATCCACGTCCTCCGAGGTCTTATTTAGAGTGTGGTGAAACTCGTCATATAATGAGGGATTACCCCAGACTTAGGAGGGGTGCACCTCCACAGATTTCTTAGGCCCCACCCATTCCACAGGGCCCTCAGGCTTCTCATGCCATGATTACTGTACCAGTTGCCACTCCACCTGCACAACCAGCTAGAGGTGGAGGTCGGGCAGGTAGAGGTCGCCCAAGAGGGGGTGGCCAAGCTAGATATTATCCCCTTCCTGCTAGGACGGAGACATTTGCATCTGATTCTGTTATCACATGTATTGTTCATGTCTGGCATAGGGATGCATCAGTCTTATTTGATCCAGGCTCCACTTATTCTTATGTGTCATCTTATTTTGCCCCATATTTGGACGTATCCCGTGATTCTTTGAGTTCTTTAGTTTATGTATCTACACCCGTGGGTGATTCTATTATTGTTGACCGCGTGTACCGGTCGTGTTTGATTGTTATTAGTAGTTTTGTGACCAGAGTTGATTTATTATTGCTCATTTCGATATTATTTTGGGCATGGACTGGTTGTCGCCCTATCACGCTATCCTTGATTGTTACGCCAAGACGGTGACGTCGGCTATGCCAGGTCTACCACGGCTTGAGTGAAGAGGTACCTTAAATTATGTTCCTAGCAGGGTTGTTTCATTTCTTAAGGCTCAACGAATGGTTGAGAAGGGGTGTGATGCGTATCTGGCCTATGTGAGAGATGTTAGTGTTGATACTCCTACCGTCGAGTCAGTTCCGGTAGTAAGGAATTTTTCAGATGTATTTCCAGCGGATCTTCCGGGTATGCCATCCGATAGGGATATTGACTTTGGCATTGATTTGTTATCGGGCACTCAGCCCATTTCTATTCTACCATATCGTATGGCCCCAGCATAATTGAAAGAATTAAAAGAGCAGTTACAGGAGCCACTTGATAAGGGTTTTGTTCGGCCGAGTGTATCGCCTTGGGGTGCTCCTGTCTTATTTATGAAGAAGAATGATGGTTATATGTGGATGTTATTGATTACTGCCAGTTGAACAAGGTTACAATGAAGAACATGTACCCATTACCACGTATTGATGACCTATTTGATCAGCTTCAGGATGCCAGGATGTTATCTAAGATTGATTTGCGTTCAGGCTATCATCAGTTGAAGATTCGGGAGACAGATATCCCGAATACTGCTTTTAGGACTCGATATGGTCATTATGAGTTCCTTCTAATATCATTTGGGCTGACCAACGCCCTAGCAACATTTATGCATTTGATGAACAGTGTATTTCAGCCCAATCTTGACTCAATCGTCATTGTGTTTACCAAACGGATAATCTTTTTCAGGAAGATTATCTATAGTGGAGTAATAAATGGACATCCACATTATAATTATTTTCATAATACTCCCCCTTGGATGTTCATTAAAAGATATTGTGCCTCGTTAAAACCTTACTAGGAAAACCCAGTGGAAAAATCCTAGTGAAGGAAAAAGAGTACATATATTTAGTAATACACAATTCTAGCTGCCTTATTAAAAACCTTACAAGAAAAAACTTATGGGAAAAATCTTAGTAAGGAAAAAAGAGTACATCGCGTATTTCACTCCCCTGATGAAAACCTTGTTCCAAATATTTGAGTCTCCGCATTCCAATCTTGTATACCATATTCTCAAAAGTTGAAGTTGGAAAAGATTTAGTGAACAAATCTGTTGGATTGTCACTTGAATGGATTTGTTGCACATCGATGTCCCCATTTTTCTGAAGATCATGTGTGTAGAATTATTTTGGTGAAATGAGCTTCGTTCTATCTTCTTTTATAAATCCTTCCTTTAATTGGGCTATGCATGCAGCATTGTCTTCGTATAAAATTATGGATCTTTTATCACATTGCAAACCATATTTTTCTTGAATAAAATAAATCTCAACGACACGTATTCCATACTTTCTTCATAAATAGCTATTATCTCAGCATGATTTGAAGAAGTAGCAACAATAGATTGCTTTGTGGAGTGCCATGATATGACAGTACATCCACATGTAAATACGTACCATGTTTGAGATCGAGCTTTATGGGGATCAGATAAATAACATGCATCTGCATAACCAAGAAGATCTACACTACCTTTGTTAGCATAAAACAAACCCATATCAGGAGCTCCCTTTAAATATCGCAAAATTTGCTTAATCCCATTCCAATATATCTGTGTAGGATACGAGTTATATCTTGTTAGTAAATTAACAGAAAATGCTATGTCATGCCTTGTAGCATTAGCAAGATACATAAGTTCACCAATTGCACTGAGATAGGGTGTTACAGGACCAAGGAGTTCCCCGTCCTCTTCTGGAGGTCGGAATGGGTCCTTATTCACTTCAAGTGATCGAACAACTATTGGTGTACTCAATGGGTGCGCTTTGTCCATGTAAAAGCATTTTAAGACCCTTTCTGTATAGGCAGATTGATGTATAAAGATCCCGTCTGCTAAATGTTCAATTTGCAGACCAAAACAAAGTTTTGTCTTTCCAAGATCTTTCATCTCCAATTCTTTCTTAAGATATTCAGTTGTCTTTTGGAGCTCTTATGAAGTTCCAACAAGATTTATATCTTCAACATAAGCAACAAGTATAACTTTTATATCTCACGTTTTCATACGTTAAAGTTTCATCTTCAGTTAATTAACATAGACTCAGGGGTGTGATTTTCTTGATGTTATAAGCATTTATGCTATTTATAACAAGCAACAAGTAAGTGCCGTGAAAGATAAAGGGTAAACGAATCAAAGAAAATGAGTTTCGTTGAAGGTTGTTGATTTGGGATAAAATACGGTACGAGCCATTATACCCGGTATTTATGGACTAGTGCCATACAAGTTACTACATGACCATGATAGTAAGGTGTACAAGGTATGTTAAAAGTGAGTAGTATTTTACGTAAGTTGAGATAATTCTTAATTATGTGGGTAATTGATTAATTATTGGGTAACGAAATATTACCTAATTAACTAATGAATTATGGGATAAAGATTAAAAAAAACCCACCCTCATGTGGCAGCAAGCCACCACCAAAATATATGATTCTTAGTCATTATGGGTTATGTGGCAAAAATCAAAGATTAAGGGGTGTGGTTAATCCACCACATGGAGTGGCCCCATACCAATTCAAACATAAGGCCTTTTTAATTCAAAGAAAGATACATATCTTTCAACAATTCAAAAACATCAAAGACTCTAAGTATGATGCAATCTGAAACAACGTGATCTTCAACAAGTAAGGTACGGATCTTCAATAATTTAAACAAAGATTTCATAGCATCTTAAGCAACGTGAGATTTTACAATTTTAAGGGAGTACGGTGCAATTCTTCTCAAGAATATTATACGGATATTTTCCTACTCCAGGTATGTTAAGGCTAAACCCTTCCTTCATTTTGGCATGATCTCGTAATTACATGTGTTTGATAATGAGGCATAAAGAGAAGTTCATACTCCCGAATTTATATACATTATCCTAGTCTCATAAATTACAGTATTCTCCTTATCGGGACTTCATATTTAATTGAGTATTGTCCTCTTCCAGTCAAGAGATCAGAGAGCCTATATATACAGTATTACAGTATTTTCATTACCATCGAGCTATAATCGATGGACAGGCCCCTATTGGGCAACCTATGATCAGATGGTAAGTTATATACCGAGCCTAGTATGGCCGAGCGCCTATGAGCGAGCCCAGTTGGCCGAGATACAGATCCTAGTATGGCCGAGCGCCTATGAGCGAGCCTACTACGGCAGAGAAGTTGTATATATACCGAGCCTTATAGGGTCGGACATCTATTTTACTTACTATATTGAGAGAGTTGAGTCAGTATCAGCAGGTAAGCATATTTTCAGATTATTTTTGACTCCCAGTTACTTTCAGTTATTATATTATCAGTTTAGTTTCAGCATTCAGTTATTCTGTTGCCTTACATACTCGGTACATTATTTTGTACTGACGTCCCTTTCTCTGGGGGCGCTGCATTTCATGCGTGCAGGTTCAGATAGACAGGCGAGTAGACCTCCTCAGTAGGTGTTGCCCGAGTTCAGCTTTATCGGTAAGCTCTATGTCCTTCGGAGTTGTCGGGTCTAGGAGTTTTATGTACATCTTGTGTATATATGTATATAGGTTATGAGTAGGTCAGGGCCCTGTTCCGATGATATATATAGGTTATGAGTAGGTCGGGGCCCTGTTCCGATGATGGTACATCTAACAGTAGAGGCTTGTAGACATATCCTGTTAGTTAGTGCAGTATGTTGGGCTTGTAGGCCTTGTATGTATATTTGGTTGGTTTGTTAGCTGTAATAGTTATGATGGCCTTGCCGGCCTAGTTTTATATTGATGTTTATTCAGCTTTGGTATCCATTCAGCTTTATATTTTTCTTCGCAAATTATCTTGCAATGTGGCCCATGGCCAAGGTATGATATTATATGTTCAGATTCCCTTAGTCGCAAGTTGGTACGCAAGGATAGGTGAGGCACCGAGTGCCGGTCTCGCCCTCCCCAGGTTCGGGGAGTGACAATAACAAATTCTGATGCCATTTTTTTAATAAAAAATACATGGACAAATAATATCTTTTATATAACCCTCTTTCAACAAATATTCACTAAGGCGATTATACCACATGCACCGAGATTGCTTTAAACCGTACAAAGATCTTTGTAATCTGCTTAAACATATTTCTTGAGACTTTGAATTTGCTTCAGGCATTTTAAATCCTTCAAGGATTTTCATGTAAATCGTATTATGAAGTGACTTGTACAGATCAGTTGTAACCACATCCATCAGATGTATTTCAAGCCTTTCATGTAAGGCTAAATGGATGAGATATCGAAATGTTATGGCATCCATAACGAGTGAATATGTTTCTTTATAATCGACTCAGGGTCATTGTGAGAATCTTTGTGCGATAAGGCGAGCCTTGTATCTTTAAACTTTATTTTTGTCATTCCTTTTTGTACAAAACTCATTTATGACCAACTGGTTTTATACCAGCAGGTGTTTGGACTACTGATCCAAAGACCTCTCTTTTAGCAAGTGCGTTAAATTCTGATTGAATTGCCCCTTGCCATTTCGGCCAGTCAGACCTTTGTCGACACTCTTCGACAGATCGGGGTTCAAAATCCTCACTATCTTGCATAATGTTAAGTGCAACATTATATGCAAAAATATTATCCACCACTATTTTAGATCGATTTAAGTTAATACCATCACCAATAGAACTTATTAAAAGTTCCTCGCTCACTTGAGTCTCGGGTTCATATTCTTCAGGAATCGCAGAACTAATCAGATCTTGGGTCTCTTCAGGAGATCCATTTGTAGTATCGTTTTGATCATTTGTCGATTTTCTTTTTTGAGGATTTCGATCCTTAGAACCCAAAGGCCTACCATGCTTCAAGCATGCTTTAGGCTCACTAGCTCTCATGCTAGTAGATGGTTCTTCTGGCACATCAATTCGGATAGGCACATTCTCTGCAGGAATATATGACTTAGTTATCCTTTTCAAATTAGTAAATGCGTCTGGCATTTGATTTGTTATATTTTTGTAAATGAAAGATCTTCTGGACCTCCTGATTACATATAGGGGTACGTGGATCAAAATGGGATAATGGTGAAACTTTTCACACAATTTCTCTTTTGATTTTCTTTTTCTCTTCCCCTAATTGTGGGAAGTTAGTTTTATCAAACCGACAATCTGCAAATCGAGCAGTAAATAAATCTCCCGTTAATGGTTCAAGATAGCGAATAATAGAGGGTGATTCAAACCCAATATATATTCCTAACCTTCTCTGGGGGGAGGCATCTTACTGCGCTGTGATGGTGCTACTGGCACATATACAGCACATGTAAAAATTCGTAGATGGGCAATATTTGGTTCATGACCAAAAATTAATTGTGACGGAGAATATGTATTATAATGTGTCGGTCTGAGACGGATAAATGATATTGTATGCAAGATAGCATGACCCCAAACAGTAGTGGGCAATTTTGTTTTAATTAGTAGTGGTCTTGCTATTAATTGCACGCGTTTAATAAATGACTCTGCAAGGTCATTTTAAGTATGAACATAAGCTACAGGATGTTCAACTTTTATCCCAACTAATAGACAGTAACCATCAAAAGCTTGAGATAAAAATTCTCCATCATTATCAAGGCGAATAGCCTTTATAGGATAATCTGGGATTTGTGTCCTTAATCGAATTATTTGGACTAATAGCTTTGCAAACTCCAGGTTGCAAGATGATAGTAGGCACGCATCAGACCATCTTGAAGATGCATATATTAGGACTATAAAATATCTAAACAACACACTTGGTGCGTGAATAGGTCCACATATATCCCCATGTATACGCTCTAAAAAAGCAGGGGATTCAATGCCAACTTTCATTGGTGATGGCCTAGGGATCATTTTGCCTTGATAACAAGCATCACAAGAAAATTCATCATTTGTAAGAATCTTCAGGTTCCTTAATGGATGCCCACTCAAATTTTCAGTAATTCGTCTCATCATTATTGATCCAGGATGGCCCAAACGGCCATGCCAAAGCACAAAAGTATTTGCATCAGTAAACTTCTGGTTTACGATAGAGTGCGCTTCAACTGTACTAATATTTGAATAGTATAAGCCAGAAGATAAGGTTGGTGACTTTTCTACAATGCACTTTTTGGCCAGAAACATTCTTTGTAATACAAAGATATTCCATATTTATTTCATCTATCGTCTCAATATGATATCCATTTCGGTGAATATCTACAAAACTCAACAAGTTTCTTTCAGACTTAGAGGAGAATAATGTATTGTCTATAATAAGTTTTGTTCCCTTAGACAGAAATATAGTGGCTCTTCTGGAGCCTTCAATCAAACTTATATATCATAAATTGTTGAAAGATTTGCTTTTTCCTTATGTAAATAAGAAAAGTATTTCTGATCTTTGAATATGGCATGAGTTATTCCACTATCAATTACATAAATATCTTCATGATTGGTCTTTGATCCAAACATAATTTGAGGATTATCCATATTCTTCAAAATGACATGAACAAAATATATTATAGTAAACATCATTGTCAAAGCATAACTTTTTATTTATGTACAATAATTTCATAACCATACTATCTACTATAAACAACAAAAATTAAAATAAGTACATTTCTACAGATTCATCACATATCATATGACTTGTTTCTCCTTCTGGGAGTACAAAGTAATCAGCTACATTCAAATGCATAAAGTCTAAATTATCTTCAGAAATAAAATTTGCTTCAGTATTTTACTCTGTCTTCTTCGGGAAGGCTTGATAAAGCTCAATCGGGTGCTTTGGTGTACGATAGGTACGTGACCAGTGCCCTTTTCTTCCACATCTATAGCATGCATTTTCTGCATTTGTTGCTTGCACCGCTTCATGCTTTTGTTCCTTCCTTTTCCACTGATGGTGGTGAGGAGGATTCTTTGGTGCATTATTATTACCATGATTAGAGTTTCTTCCCCGACCACGGCCATGACCACGACTGGGGCCACGACTTCTTCCACGCTTAGCTTGGTGGAAGTTCATCTCATTCGCTTTAGGGAATGGACAAGAACCAGTAGGTCGGCTTCATGGTTTTTCATTAATAACCCATTATGTTGCTCGGCTACAAGAAGATGTGAGATAAGTTTAGAATACTTTTTGAATCTCATCTCTCGATATTGCTGTTGCATGAGCATATTCGAGGCATGAAAAGTGGTGAAAGCTTTCTCCAACATATCATGATCAGTAATATTATCACCACATAATTTCAATTGAAAAATAATTCTGAACGTAGCACAATTATACTCACTGATAGATTTAAAATCTTGTAGCCTTAAATGAGTCCAATCATATCATGCCTGTGGAAGAACAATCATATTCAGATGGTCATATCTATCTTTCAAATTATTCCATAGTATGACTGAATCTTTGACAGTAGAATATTCCATTTTCAAGCCCTCATCAAGGTGATGGCGTAGGAATATCATTGCTTTGGCACGGTCTTGATTTGATGCCTGATTTTTGTCCTTAATGGTGTCTGCCAGACCTATCGCATCAAGATGAATTTCAGCATCAAGCACCCAAGACATGTAGCTTTTGCCCGATATATCCAGGGCTACAAATTCAAGTTTAGAAAGATTTGACATTATTTAGAAAAAGAAAGTTCGTACCTCTGATACTTTCAAAGTATTTGCTCGAGATGGCAGAGTCTCATGCTGATAAAGTGTTATAAAATAAAGACTGTAAAGTAAAGACAAGTATAGAGAGAAATAGATATATTATTCAACTTCAAACTAATGTACATAATGAACTGAAAACTCCTCTATTTATAGAAGAAAGGAAGCAGCTGCGAGACTTTTCTTGAGCTGCTTGTAAACTATCTGCATGAGCTGCTTGCAACCTGCTTGTTTAATAAGAAGCTACTACAAATTATTTCACTGAGTTTCTTGCAACCTGCCTGCATCAGTTACTGGTAGATAAGCTTCAATAGAGTACCAAACAGATAATATTTTTTAAGAAGATTATCTATAGCGGAGTAATAAATGAATATCCACATTATAATTATTTTCATAACAAAACTGTTATTCATATTTCTACCTTGTCGTGTAACACGACTCAATATCATAAGACAATTCCTTGAAAAATAATTCATAGGACTATTCAACCACATAGAAAATGGTGTTGATGTGGAATTCCTTACCAAAATTTAAAGTCAATTGTTAAACTTAGAGGCGTCAAAATGGGCTTGGCCCGTGAGGCCAGTCCAACTCACCCCGCTACTTGGGTAGGGTTGAACTAGGATTTATTGAGCTCATTTAAAACTGAAGCTTATAAGCCTGGCCCAAGTTATCCCATTAACCCTTGAGGCTTGACCGGGGTTGGGCTTGGGCCGGCCCGTGGGCTAAAAAATAATTAAATTTATATTAATTAACTATTAAATACTCCTTCTATTTTAATTTATGTGAACCCATTTGACTGGGCACGGAATTTAAGAAAAGAGAGAAGACTTTTGAACTTGTGGTGTAAAATAAGGCACATATATTTTGTGTGGCTATAAATCATTGCATAAAGGTAAATTATTTCCAAATAAGGAAAGAAGTCATTCTTTTTGGCACGGACTAAAAAAAAAATAGATTCACATAAATTGAAACGGAGGGAGTATTTAATATTTAAAAAACATAAAGTAAATTTTTTTTAACTATAATCCCCATTCCCCAACCCTAGATTGCTCATTGACCCTTCCATATCAACTAGAATTTAGATTTTTGACATGCATGTAATATGACAAAATTAGTTTTTCTTTTGCTTAATTAATAACGAACTCGAAAAGTTTTAGGTGACCAATAATAATCTTTTTTCAAAAATAAATATTACTTTAAGTGGTCAATAATCAATTTGGATTATTTTAATATATTATTAATATTTAAATTGCTCTTCAGTATAGAAAAATATGAATTTTAAATATACAAAAAAAAAATTGACCACTAGCAAATTTCAGGAATTTTAAAAATTTTATGGACTATAATGATAAAATCAGCAAATGATATTAATCCTAAATTAAAAAATCTCACCATATAAATTTATTGAAGTAATCCCTGAATCTGAGGAAAATGAAAGAAAAGTATTAAGAAATAATTCATGTAACTTTAAAAAAAGAAGAGCTAGAGATATAGAGAATTTGCATTTCAATTAGGAGATTTCTCGTCAAATATCAAGCTTTTTATACGTAAACAGAAGTTGTTTACATTAATCGACTATGTCACGAAAAAATATTTAAGGATTTAAAGAAATTCTTTTTTTTTAAATGAAGGGCCGGCCCGCCCCAGCCCGCGGCCCTCTTAGGGCTGCGTTGGGCTGGCCATTTTAAGGCCCATTCATATGGTGGGACAGCCCGTCCTAGCCCACTAAATTTAAAAGCCCAGGAGGCTTGGACTGGGCTGGCCCATTTTGACACCTCTAGTTAAACTTAACCAGTGATAATTGAAAGGAATTTTGTGAAGAGAAAATTAATTACCTACGAAATTAATTAGAGTATTATTTGAACTATTAATTTCGTCTTTGTAAATACATACGGTTGAGTTACACATAGGTATGCGATGGAAAATTGGTTCCTTTATATGATCTTGAAAAATTCACACCTCATAAGCTAATTTTTGTGATAAAGTTACCACCAAAAGTCCATTCAGGTCTATCCTAATTCATTATAACTTAATGTTGGATCCTATTTTATATTGTCAATGCTCCAGATGTTCTGTCAGGGGTGTTGGCTATTGAGTTATCATATCGGCGAGGGAATTTAAAATTATTGATCTCTTTATATGATCTTAGGCAAACTCTATATATAGGACCAAAAGTAAAACACGACACTATGTCCGTCCAATTTATGTGACCATGTTAACAGAGCTTAAGAAAGAATAATTTTTAAAATTGCTGTAAAACAAGTCAAAAATATTTTTTATAGCTTTAAATCATCTAATAAAAGGAAAATAAAAATTTTAAAATTAAATTACTTCTAATTATAAAAAACAATATCATTTTTCTGAACAAATTAAGAAAGAAAATACAATTACATAAATTTGGACGGAGGGAATACTAGTTTGACGACAAAGAGAAAATAAATAAAGAGGATGAAAGATCCTACTGCTTATTATATCCTAGCTAACGAAGTGTCCCCATATATATATGCATCACAAATTAACACACTTATCTACCTCTGGGATGTCAGTTGGCTCTTGCTTCTATAACTGTTACTATAATGTTATATTACTGAAATAATATATGTAAGACAAAGCAGCAATGGAGAGTACAGACAAAATCCAAGATTTGAGTAAAAGTGGCTTTAATTTAGCAATTATAAAAAAGAAAAACATATGTAGTATAATTATTGGGTCCTAGAGAATTGAAAGCAACTGCTATCCTATTTCAAATCTGGATTTGTTGAAAATGAATAGTACTTTGAACTGATTGTTCGTCAAATTTGTCTCCTTTATTTTTCCTTTATTAATTTATTTGATTTGAACATTACGTTTGAAACCTAGACTACTGTTCGGGATAACTTACATTTTGTCCGGTGTAGAGCTCCTTATCAACACTTGAACTATTGGTTTTGGCTAATTGGCCGGCATATGGTGCATGTGAAAGTGTAATATATACAGTAATATTTAAAAACTTATGATATTAAATATTTCATGATATTTATATAACTCATGATTATGTAATTAATTGTAAAATGGAAAGTTTAAAATCAAGTAACGTTGTTTCTGAATATTATAAAAAGATACTACTCACCTTTGAAAAAATATTAAACTGCTTTCTTTTCTCACACTGAAAGATGATATGACTCCGTTTGTCCATAAAGCAGTGAGTCCCTTCTCCGTGATTGATTCACATGTCACTGGTTCAAGTCGTAGAATCAATCACTGACGTTTATATCAGAATAGACTGGCTACATCATTCCTTCCTTGAGAGTGCGACGCTATTTCTCTTACTGTTGACTAGATCTCACAATTAAAGCCACGCTTCATTTTATAAATTATGCACTAGACAAAGTTTTCTCAACCTTTAAGAATACTAGTATTTGGTTGCGTAACTAAAGCGTGCACATGATCAGAAATTGTATAATTGGCTTAAAAAGAGCTAACTTTCTAATTTTGTAGAATAATTAAACTTTTGTCTTACTATTGCTGCGTAGTCGCCATAAAAAAACAAGTTCTAAAGAATAACTAGCATGAGAAATAAATTACCTTTTTCCTAGAATATAAGAATTGGATTTTTAAAAAATCCATATATAAGCTCCAGCATTTTGAAACTAGTTTTATTGAGCTAAGCTAGCCCGAAAACACTACCAATATGGTTTATACTATCTTCTTTTGACCAATCCTGTACGATTTTTTTCCAAAATGTCTCATACAATTAAAAGCGTCATAAATATTATATACAACTTCTTTTAATATGAGATTTTGTTTGAACATCCAACAATCTTCCCACGAAATTAAGTATCACATGACCCATAAGCAAAGTTAGTTTACCAATTCGTCGAGGAACAAAGATAGCTTCTTTTAATATTAAGCTCAAGCGATTTTCTCCTAAAATTCTCGCACTATTCAAAGTATTCATAACCATATATATAACTTCTTTATGTCATTATTGGATATGGAACTCTATTCTCACGTCCAACAGATGCTTCATTTTGCTAGAATTCAGACATAAATAAATTTATTAATGAAAAGAATGTTACAAAAGTTAAATGTTTGGTTCATTTTGCTTTGTCTTGGGAAGCTTATGCTGGGAGCTGCCAGACCTGCACAGGAGAATATTTTCATATCTAATCTACCTTTGTGTTCATTCTCAAAGAAGGGTGGCAAGTGGGCCGGTCCCGGATCTAAACGGGCCAAGTGAGCCGGTCCAAACGGTTCCGGTCCCGGGCCGGTCCCAAATTAAACGGGCCAAATAGTCTTTTTGTAGGAACGGCTCGGAACTAAACGGTCCCGGCCCGCGAGCTAAATGGCCTTAATGAGCTAAGAGGGCCCAACGGATTTTTAAAAATAAAATAAAATAAATAGATATTAGAGACAAAAGGATGTTAAAAAAATATCTAAGGCATTGCTTTGTAAATTTTATTATAGAATTGTGACCTAAATTTTATTTAACATCCTAAATTTTAATATTCAATATTTAATATCGAATATAGCTTTTATATATATATATATATATATATATATATATATATATATACACACACACTATACTATACTATATATACATCTTATATCGAATATAACTTATATATATATATATATATATACTATACTATACATTTAGTATATAGCTTATATACTATACATTTAGTATATATACTATATATACATCTTATATATAGTATATAAGATGTATATATAGCTTATCGAATATAGCTTTTATATATATATATATATATATATACTTTTTAGTAGTAACATGAAAGGATCAAAGTATGATACTTTTTAGCTGGTATAAATAAGGGATGATGGAAGATCAAGTTTTAGCATAACTCATCTTACAGTTTTAACTAATTTCCCACTCTTTGATATATTATCCTCTCTATTGGCTAGCTACATCAGTAGCATAGCTAAATATAATGTCGCTTAAAATTACAGCAGAGAATTTGGCAGCTGGTGACCCCATTAGCCGTATTATATAGAGTATAATACGATATAAGATTGTACATCTTTTATTAGGCTAATGGGGTACAGCTGCCAAATTCTCTGCTGTGATTTTAAGCGATATTATATTTAGCTATTCTACTGGTGTAGCTAAGCGATAAAGAGGATAATATATCTAAGAGTGGGAAATTAGTTGAAACTGTAATCTGAGTTGAGATAAAACTTGATCTTCCATCATCTCATATTTACACTTATATACATACTATACTATACTATACTATACTATACTATACTATACTATATACATACACACACACACACACACACACACACACACACACATATATATATATATATATATATATATATATATATACTAAGAGTCTGTGAAATCCTGGCCTAGATCTACCACTCCGACAGAGGTTCGTAGCTTTCTAGGCTTAGCAGGATACTACCGGAGGAGGGTTTTCCTTCCCTTTCGGCACCATTAACGAAGTTGACGCAGAAAGTAACTAAGTTTCAGTTGACGGAGGCTTGCGAGCAGAGTTTCCAGGAGCTTAAGAAAAGGTTGATCTCAGCACCAGTTCTAGCACTTCCAGAGGGTCCAGATGGTTATGCCATGTATTGTGATGCCTCAGGTGTCGGGTTAGGGTGTGTCCTGATGCAACATGGGAAAGTAATTGCGTATACTTCAAGGCAGTTAAGGAAGCACGAGCAGAATTATCCAACCCACGACCTCGAGTTAGCTGTGGATGTCCATGCACTTAAGATATAGCAACATTATTTATATGGTGTTCATGTTGATGTATTCACAGATCATAAAAGCCTGCGATATATCTTCAAGCAAAAAGAGTTGAATTTGCGACAGAGGCGATGGCTTGAGTTATTGAAAGATTACGATGTTAACATTCTCTACCATCCAGGGAAAGCTAATATTGTATCAGATGCCTTAAGTCGCCGATCTATGGGTAGTTTAGCACATGTAGAGGCCGATAAAAGATAATTAACTAGAGAGATTCATCAATTGGCTTGTTTGGGGGTTCGGTTAGTAGAATCCAGCGATGGTAGAGTTGTACTCCAAAATACTGCAAAATCATCTCTCATAGCTGAAGTAAAGGAGAGGCAGTACGAGGACCCAGAGTTGGTCGAGTTGATAGAGCGAGTTCCGCAGCAGAAGAAGCCATTGTTATAGTTCAAGGGAGATGGGATTCTCAGATATAGGGGTCGTTTGTTTGTTCCAAATGTAGCAGGGCTACGAAACAGGATTATGTCAGAGGCACATTATTCGTGGTACTCCATTCATCTTGGGTCGACGAAGATGTATCATGACATTAAGGATGTGTACTGGTGGAACGATATGAAGAAGAACATTGTTGAGTTTGTCGCACAGTGTCCTAGTTGCCAGCAGGTTAAGGTAGAGCACCAGAAGCCCGGAGGGCTAATGCAGACTATAGAGATCCCGACGTGGAAATGGGAGGCGATAAACATGAACTTTATCACGGGTTTACCTCGTTTTCATCATAAGTTCAATTCCATATGGGTGATAGTCGATAGGCTCACGAAATCAGCTCATTTCCTATTGGTCAAATCTATATATACAACAGAAGACTATGCAAAGTTATATATTAAGGAGATAGTGCGACTACACGGAGTACCGATATTTATTATATCTGACTGTGGGGACAAGTTTATAGCACATTTTTGGAGGTCATTTCAGAAAGGTCTAGGGAGTCAGGTGAATCTCAGCACAGCTTTTCATCCACAGATTGATGGACAAGCTGAGCGCACAATTCAGACGCTCGAGGATATGTTACGAGCATGTGTGTTGCATTTTAAAAGAAATTGGGATGAACATCTACCTCTTATCGAGTTTGCATATAATAACAGTTACCACTCCAGTATCCAGATGGCTCCGTACGAGGCTTTGTATGGGCGTAAGTGCAGATCTCCTATAGGGTGGCTTGATGTTGGAGAATCTGGGTTACATGGTCCAGACCTGGTTTAGCAGGCCGTAGACAAAGTAAAGTTGATCCGGGAGCGACTGTTGACAACCCAGAGTCGTCAGAAGTTATATTCTGGCGTGCGGCGACGAGACTTAGAGTTCGGGGTTAATGACTGGGTATTCTTAAAGGTGTCACCCATGAAGGGCATGATGAGGTTTGGCAAGAAAGGCAAGCTTAGCCCACGGTATATTGGGCCTTATAGGATCATCCGGAGAATGGGCCAAGTAGCATATGAGTTAGAATTACCCTCAGAATTGGAGTCTGTCCATCCCGTTTTTTACGTATCTATGCTACGAAAGTGCATTGGCGATCCTACCCGAGTAGTGACCATGGATGATGTACAGATTACGGAGGACTTGTCATACGAGGAAATTCCGGTTGCCATCCTAGACCGATAAATCTGCAAGCTACGGAATAATGAGGTAGCCTCCGTGAAGGTTTTATGGAGAAGCAAGAATGTGGAAGAGATAACGTGGGAAGCGGAGGAAGAAATGAAGTCTAAATACCCCCCACCTATTTCAAACTGAAGATATGGCTCGAGGTGAGATACGTCAGCACGGCTCTATTCAGGCCAGTAGGTCATCAGGTAAGCTCTTATTTTTGACTTTTAGAATTTATAATGGATAGCTGTGTGAAGCCAAGTGCTGCTAATTATAGACATTGGCCATGTGTGGCATGTATAGTATGTTTTCTGGCTGCGTATAGGTTGGTTTTAGTCTAGTGCACAGAGAAGACGCTAGCAAAAAAATTTCAAAGTCTCTAAAAGTAAATATTCGAGGACGAATGTTTCTAAGGGGGGAAGGATGTTACATCTCGCATTTTCGTACGTTAAAGTTTCATTTTCAGTTGATTGACGTAGACTCGGGGGTGTGATTTTCTTGAGGTTATAAGCATTTATGCTATTTATAACAAGTAATAAGTAAGTACCGTAAAAGATAAAGGGTAAACGAATCAAAGAAAATGAGTTTCGTTGAAGGTTGTTGATTTGGGATAAAATACGGTACGAGCCATAATACCCGGTATTTATAGACTAGTGCCATACAAGTTACTACATGACCATGATAGTAAGGTGTACAAGGTATGTTAAAAGTGAGTAGTATTTTACGTAAGTTGAGATAATTCTTAATTATGTGGGTAATTGGTTAATTATTGGGTAACGGAATATTACCTAATTAACTAATGAATTATGGGATAAAGATTAAAAAAAACCCACCCTCATGTGGCGGCAAGCCACCACCAAAATATATGATTCTTAGTCATTATGGGTTATGTGGCAAAAATCAAAGATTAAGGGGTGTGGTTAATCCACCACATAGAGTGGCCCCACACCAATTCAAACATAAAGCCTTTTTAATTCAAAGAAAGATACATATCTTTCAACAATTCAAAAATATCAAAGACTCTAAGTATGATGCAATCTGAAACAACGTGATCTTCAACAAGTAAGGTACGGATCTTCAATAATTTAAACAAAGATTTCATAGCATCTTAAGCAACGTGAGATTTTACAATTTTAAGGGAGTACGGTGCAATCCTTCTCAAGAATATCATACGGATTTTTTCCTACTCCAGGTATGTTAAGGCTAAGCCCTTCCTTCATTTTGGCATGATCTTGTAATTACATGTATTTGATAACGAGGCATAAAGAGAAGTTCATACTCCCGAATTTATATACATTATCCTAGTCTCATAAATTATAATATTCTCCTTATCGGGACTTCATATTTAATTGAGTATTGTCCTCTTCCAGTCAAGAGAGCAGAGAGCCTATATATACAGTATTACAGTATTTTCATTACCATCGAGCTATAATCGATGGGCAGGCCCCTATTGGGCAACCTATGATCAGATGGTAAGTTATATACCGAGCCTAGTGCGGCCGAGCGCCTATGAGCGAGCCCAGTTGGCCGAGATACAGAGCCTAGTATGGCCGAGCGCCTATGAGCGAGCCTACTACGGCAGAGAAGTTGTATATATACCGAGCCTTATAGGGTCGGACATCTATTTTACTTACTATATTGAGAGAGTTGAGTCAGTATCAGCAGGTAAGCATATTTTCAGATTATTTTTGACTCCCAGTTACTTTCAGTTATTATATTATCAGTTTAGTTTCAGCATTCAGTTATTCTGTTGCCTTACATACTCGGTACATTATTTTATACTGACGTCCCTTTCTCTGGGGGCACTGCATTTCATGTGTGCGGGTTCAGACAGACAGGCGAGTAGACCTCCTCAGTAGGTGTTGCTCGAGTTCAGCTTTATCGGTAAGCTCTATGTCCTTCGGAGTTGTCGGGTCTAGGAGTTTTATGTACATCTTGTGTATATATGTATATAGGTTATGAGTAGGTCAGGGCCCTGTTCCGATGACGGTATATCCATCAGTAGAGGCTTGTAGATATATCCTGTCAGTTAGTACAGTATGTTGGGCTTGTAGGCCTTGTATGTATATTTGGTTGGTTTGTCAGCTGTAGTAGTTATGACGGCCTTGCCGGCCTAGTTTTATATTGATGTTTAGTCAGCTTTGGTATCCATTCAGCTTTATATTTTTCTTCACAAATTATCTTGCAATGTGGCCCATGGCCAAAGTATGACATTATATGTTCAGATTCCCTTAGTCGCAAGTTGGTACGCAAGGATAGGTGAGGCACCGAGTGCCGGTCTCACCCTCCCCAGGTTCGGGGCGTGACAATAACAAATTCTGATGCCATTTTTTTTATAAAAAATACATGAACAAATAATATCATTTATGTAACCCTCTTTCAACAAATATTCACTAAGGCGATTATACCACATGCACCGAGATTGCTTTAAACTGTACAAAGATCTTTGTAATCTGCTTAAATATATTTCTCGAGATTTTGAATTTGCTTCAGGCATTTTAAATCCTTCAAGGATTTTCATGTAAATCGTATTATCAAGTGACCCATACAGATCAGCTGTAACCACATCCATCAGATGTATTTCAAGCCGTTCACGTAAGGCTAAACTGATGAGATATAGAAATGTTATGGCATCCATAACGGGTAAATATGTTTCTTTATAATCGACTCAGGGTCGTTGTGAGAATCTTTGTGCGATAAGGCGAGCCTTGTATCTTTAAACTTTATTTTAGTCATTCCTTTTTGCATAAAACTCATTTATAACCAACTGATTTTATACCAGCAGGTGTTTGGACTACTGGTCCAAAGACCTCTCTTTTAGCAAGTGCGTTAAATTCTGATTGAATTGCCCCTTGCCATTTCGGCCAATCAGACCTTTGTCGACACTCTTCGACAGATCGGGGTTCAAAATCCTCACTATCTTGCATAATGTTAAGTGCAACATTATATGCAAAAATATTATCCACCACTATTTTAGATCGATTTAAGTTAATCCCATCACCAATAGAACTTATTAAAATATCCTCGCTCACTTGAGTCTCGGGTTCATAGATTTCTTCAGGAATCTCAAAACTAATTAGATCTTGGGTCTCTTCAGGAGATCCATTTGTAGTATCGTTTTGATCATTTGTCGATTTTCTTTTTTGAGGATTTCAATCCTTAGAACCCAAAGGCCTACCATGCTTCAAGCGTGCTTTAGGCTCACTAGCTCTCATGCTAGTAGATGGTTCTTCTGGCATATCAATTCGGATAGGCACATTCTCTGCAGGAATATGTGACTTAGTTATCCTTTTCAAATCAATAAATGCGTCTGGCATTTGATTTGCTATATTTTATAAATGAATGATCTTCTGGACCTCCTGATTACATATAGGGGTACGTGGATCAAAATGGAATAATGGTGAAACTTTCCACACAATTTCTCTTTTGATTTTCTTTTTCTCTTTCCCTAATTGTGGGAAGTTAGTTTCATCAAACCGACAATCTGCAAATCGAGCAGTAAATAAATCTCCTGTTAATGGTTCAAGATAGCGAATAATAGAGAGTGATTCAAACCCAACATATATTTCTAACCTTCTCTGAGGGGGGAGGCATCTTACTGCGTTGTGATAGTGCTACTGGCACATATACAGCACATCTAAAAATTCGTAGATGGTCAATATTTGGTTCATGACCAAAATTTAATTGTGACGGAGAATATGTATTATAATGTGTCGGTCTGAGACGGATAAATGATGTTGTATGCAAGATAGCATGACCCCAAACAGTAGTGGGAAATTTTGTTTTAATTAGTAGTGGTCTTGCTATTAATTGCATGCATTTAATAAATGACTCTGCAAGGCCATTTGAAGTATGAACATAAGCTACAGGATGTTCAACTTTTATCCCAACTGATAGACAGTAACCATCAAAAGCTTGAGATGAAAATTCTCCATCATTATCAAGGCGAATAGCCTTTATAGGATAATCTGGGAATTGTGCCCTTAATCGAATTATTTGGGCTAATAGCTTTGCAAACTCCAGGTTGCAAGATGATAGTAGGCACGCATGAGATCATCTTGAAGATGCATGTATTAGGACCATAAAATATCTAAACAACATACTTGGTGCGTGAATAGGTCCACATATATCCCCATGTATACGCTCTAAAAAAGCAGGGGATTCAATGCCAACTTTCATTGGTGATGGCCTAGTGATCATTTTGCCTTGATAACAAGCATCACAAGAAAATTCATCATTTGTAAGAATCTTCAGGTTCCTTAATGGATGCCCATTCGAATTTTCAGTAATTCGTCTCATCATTATTGATCCAGGATGGCCCAAACGGCCATGCCAAAGCACAAAAGTATTTGCATCAGTAAACTTCTGGTTTACGATAGAGTGCGCTTCAACTGTACTAATATTTGAATAGTATAAGCCAGAAGATAAGGTTGGTGACTTTTCTACAATGCACTTTTTGGCCAGAAACATTCTTTGTAATACAAAGATATTCCATATTCATTTCATCTATCGTCTTAATATGATATCCATTTCGGTGGATATCTACAAAACTCAACAAATTTCTTTCAGACTTAGAGGAGAATAATGTATTGTCTATAATAAGTTTTGTTCCCTTAGACAGAAATATAGTGGCTCTTCCGGAGCCTTCAATCAAACTTATATATCATAAATTGTTGAAAGATTTGCTTTTTCCTTATGTAAATAAGAAAAGTATTTCTGATCTTTGAATATGGCATGAGTTGTTCCACTATCAATTACGTAAATATCTTCATGATTGGTCTTTGATCCAAACATAATTTGAGGATTATCCATATTCTTCAAAATGACATGAATAAAATATATTATAGTAAACATCATTATCAAAGCATAACTTTTTATTTATGTACAACAATTACATAACCATACTATCTACTATAAACAACAAAAATTAAAATAAGTACATTTCTACAGATTCATCACCTATCATATGACTTGTTTCTCCTTCTGGGAGTGCAAAGTAATCAGCTACATCCAAATGCATAAAGTCTAAATTATCTTCAGAAATAAAATTTGCTTTAGTATTTTACTCTGTCTTCTTCGGCGAGGCTTGATAAAGCTCAATCAGGTGCTTTGGTGTACAATAGGTACGTGACCAGTGCCATTTTCTTCCACATCTATAGCATGCATTTTCTGCATTTGTTGCTTGCACTGCTTCATGCTTTTGTTCCTTTCTTTTCCACTGATGGTAGTGAGGAGGATTCTTTGGTGCATTATTATTACCATGATTAGAGTTTCTTCCCCGACCACGACCATGACCACGACTAGGGCCACGACTTCTTCCACGCTTAGCTTGGTGGAAGTTCATCTCATTCGCTTTAGGGAATGGACAAGAACCAGTAGGTCGGCTTCATGGTTTTTCATTAATAACCCATTATGTTGCTCGGCTACAAGAAGATATGAGATAAGTTTAGAATACTTTTTGAATCTCATCTCTCGATATTGTTGTTGCATGAGCATATTCGAGGCATGAAAAGTGGTGAAAGCTTTCTCCAACATATCATGATCAGTAATATTATCACCACATAATTTCAATTGAAAAATAATTCTGAACATAGCACAATTATACTCACTGATAGATTTAAAATCTTGTAGCCTTAAATGAGTCCAATCATATCATGCCTTTGGAAGAACAATCATATTCAGATGGTCATATCTATCTTTCAAATTATTTCATAGTATGACTGAATCTTTGACAGTAGAATATTCCATTTTCAAGCCCTCATCAAGGTGATGGCGTAGGAATATCATTGCTTTGGCACGGTCTTGATTTGATGCCTGATTTTTGTCCTTGATGGTGTCTGCCAGACCCATCGCATCAAGATGAATTTCAGCATCAAGCACCCAAGACATGTAGCTTCTGCCCGATATATCCAGGGCTACAAATTCAAGTTTAGAAAGATTTGACATTATTTAGAAAAAGAAAGTTCGTACCTCTGATACTTTCAAAGTATTTGCTCGAGATGGCAGAGTCTCATGCTGATAAAGTGTTATAAAATAAAGACTGTAAAGTAAAGACAAGTATAGAGAGAAACATATATATTATTCAACTTCAAACTAATGTACATAATGAACTGAAAACTCCTCTATTTATAGAAGAAAGGAAGCAGCTGCGAGGCTTTTCAGGAAGCAGCTGCGAGGCTTTTCTTGAGCTGCTTGTAAACTGTCTGCATGAGCTGCTTGCAACCTGCCTGTTTTAATAAGAAGCTGCTACAAATCATTTCATTAAGTTTCTTGCAACATGCCTGCATCAGTTGCTTGTAGATAAACTTCAATAGAGTACCAAACGGATAATATTTTTCAGGAAGATTATCTATAGCGGAGTAATAAATGGACATCCACATTATAATTATTTTCATAACAAAACTGTTATTCATATTTCTACCTTGTCGTGTAACACGACTCAATATCATAAGACAATTCCTTGAAAAATAATTCATAGGACTATTCAACCACATAGAAAATGGTGTTGATGTGGAATTCCTTACCAAAATTTAAAGTCAATTGTTAAACTTAGAGGTGTCAAAATGGGCTTGGCCCGTGAGGCCAGCCCAACCCACCCCGCTACTTGGGTAGGGTTGAACTAGGATTTATTGAGCTCAGTTAAAACTGAGGCTCATAAGCCTGGCCCAAGTTATCCCATTAGCCCTTGAGGCTTGACCGGGGTTGGGCCTGGGCTGGCCCGTGGGCTAAAATATAATTAAATTTACATTAATTAACTATTAAATACTCCATCTGTTTCAATTTATGTGAATCCATTTGACTGGGCACGGAATTTAAGAAAAGAGAGAAGACTTTTGAACTTGTGGTGTAAAATAAGGCACATATATTTTGTGTGCTATAAATCATTGCATAAAGGTAAATTATTTCCAAATAAGAAAAGAGGTCATTCTTTTTGGCACGGACTAAAAAGGAAATAGATTCATATAAATTAAAACGGAGGGAGTATTTAATATTTAAAAAACATAAAGTAAAAAAAAATTAACTATAATCCCCATTCCCCAACCCTAGATTGCTCATTGACCCTTCCATATCAACTAGAATTTAGATTTTTGACATGCATGTAATATGACAAAATTAGTTTTTCTTTTGCTTAATTAATAACGAACTCGAAAAGTTTTAGGTGACCAATAATAATCTTTTTTCAAAAATAAATATTACTTTAAGTGGTCAATAATCAATTTGGATTATTTTAATATATTATTAATATTTAAATTGCTCTTCAGTATAGAAAAATATGAATTTTAAATATACAAAAAAAAAATTGACCACTAGCAAATTTCAGGAATTTTAAAAATTTTATGGACTATAATGATAAAATCAGCAAATGATATTAATCCTAAATTAAAAAACCTCACCATATAAATTTATTGAAGTAATCCCTGAATCTGAGGAAAATGAAAGAAAAGTATTAAGAAATAATTCATGTAACTTTAAAAAAAGAAGAGCTAGAGATATAGAGAATTTGCATTTCAATTAGGAGATTTCTCGTCAAATATCAAGCTTTTTATACGTAAACAGAAGTTGTTTACATTAATCGACTATGTCACGAAAAAATATTTAAGGATTTAAAGAAATTCTTTTTTTTTAAATGAAGGGCCGGCCCGCCCCAGCCCGCGGCCCTCTTAGGGCTGCGTTGGGCTGGCCATTTTAAGGCCCATTCATATGGTGGGACAGCCCGTCCTAGCCCACTAAATTTAAAAGCCCAGGAGGCTTGGACTGGGCTGGCCCATTTTGACACCTCTAGTTAAACTTAACCAGTGATAATTGAAAGGAATTTTGTGAAGAGAAAATTAATTACCTACGGAATTAATTAGAGTATTATTTGAACTATTAATTTCGTCTTTGTAAATACATACGGTTGAGTTACACATAGGTATGCGATGGAAAATTGGTTCCTTTATATGATCTTGAAAAATTCACACCTCATAAGCTAATTTTTGTGATAAAGTTACCACCAAAAGTCCATTCAGGTCTATCCTAATTCATTATAACTTAATGTTGGATCCTATTTTATATTGTCAATGCTCCAGATGTTCTGTCAGGGGTGTTGGCTATTGAGTTATCATATCGGCGAGGGAATTTAAAATTATTGATCTCTTTATATGATCTTAGGCAAACTCTATATATAGGACCAAAAGTAAAACACGACACTATGTCCGTCCAATTTATGTGACCATGTTAACAGAGCTTAAGAAAGAATAATTTTTAAAATTGCTGTAAAACAAGTCAAAAATATTTTTTATAGCTTTAAATCATCTAATAAAAGGAAAATAAAAATTTTAAAATTAAATTACTTCTAATTATAAAAGACAATATCATTTTTCTGAACAAATTAAGAAAGAAAATACAATTACATAAATTTGGACGGAGGGAATACTAGTTTGACGACAAAGAGAAAATAAATAAAGAGGATGAAAGATCCTACTGCTTATTATATCCTAGTTAACGAAGTGTCCCCATATATATATGCATCACAAATTAACACACTTATCTACCTCTGGGATGTCAGTTGGCTCTTGCTTCTATAACTGTTACTATAATGTTATATTACTGAAATAATATATGTAAGACAAAGCAGCAATGGAGAGTACAGACAAAATCCAAGATTTGAGTAAAAGTGGCTTTAATTTAGCAATTATAAAAAAGAAAAACATATGTAGTATAATTATTGGGTCCTAGAGAATTGAAAGCAACTGCTATCCTATTTCAAATCTGGATTTGTTGAAAATGAATAGTACTTTGAACTGATTGTTCGTCAAATTTGTCTCCTTTATTTTTCCTTTATTAATTTATTTGATTTGAACATTACGTTTGAAACCTAGACTACTGTTCGGGATAACTTACATTTTGTCCGGTGTAGAGCTCCTTATCAACACTTGAACTATTGGTTTTGGCTAATTGGCCGGCATATGGTGCATGTGAAAGTGTAATATATACAGTAATATTTAAAAACTTATGATATTAAATATTTCATGATATTTATATAACTCATGATTATGTAATTAATTGTAAAATGGGAAGTTTAAAATCAAGTAACGTTGTTTCTGAATATTATAAAAAGATACTACTCACCTTTGAAAAAATATTAAACTGCTTTCTTTTCTCACACTGAAAGATGATATGACTCCGTTTGTCCATAAAGCAGTGAGTCCCTTCTCCGTGATTGATTCACATGTCACTGGTTCAAGTCGTAGAATCAATCACTGACGTTTATATCAGAATAGACTGGCTACATCATTCCTTCCTTGAGAGTGCGACACTATTTCTCTTACTGTTGACTAGATCTCACAATTAAAGCCACGCTTCATTTTATAAATTATGCACTAGACAAAGTTTTCTCAACCTTTAAGAATACTAGTATTTGGTTGCGTAACTAAAGCGTGCACATGATCAGAAATTGTATAATTGGCTTAAAAAGAGCTAACTTTCTAATTTTGTAGAATAATTAAACTTTTGTCTTACTATTGCTGCGTAGTCGCCATAAAAAAACAAGTTCTAAAGAATAACTAGCATGAGAAATAAATTACCTTTTTCCTAGAATATAAGAATTGGATTTTTAAAAAATCCATATATAAGCTCCAGCATTTTGAAACTAGTTTTATTGAGCTAAGCTAGCCCGAAAACACTACCAATATGGTTTATACTATCTTCTTTTGACCAATCCTGTACGATTTTTTTCCAAAATGTCTCATACAATTAAAAGCGTCATAAATATTATATACAACTTCTTTTAATATGAGATTTTGTTTGAACATCCAACAATCTTCCCACGAAATTAAGTATCACATGACCCATAAGCAAAGTTAGTTTACCAATTCGTCGAGGAACAAAGATAGCTTCTTTTAATATTAAGCTCAAGCGATTTTCTCCTAAAATTCTCGCACTATTCAAAGTATTCATAACCATATATATAACTTCTTTATGTCATTATTGGATATGGAACTCTATTCTCACGTCCAACAGATGCTTCATTTTGCTAGAATTCAGACATAAATAAATTTATTAATGAAAAGAATGTTACAAAAGTTAAATGTTTGGTTCATTTTGCTTTGTCTTGGGAAGCTTATGCTGGGAGCTGCCAGACCTGCACAGGAGAATATTTTCATATCTAATCTACCTTTGTGTTCATTCTCAAAGAAGGGTGGCAAGTGGGCCGGTCCCGGATCTAAACGGGCCAAGTGAGCCGGTCCAAACGGTTCCGGTCCCGGGCCGGTCAAAACGGTTCCGGTCCCGGGCCGGTCCCAAATTAAACGGGCCAAACGATCCCGGATCCAATGGTCTTTTTGTAGGAACGGCCCGGAACTAAACGGTCCCGGCCCGCGGGCTAAATGGCCTTAATGGGCTAAGTGGACCCAACGAATTTTTAAAAAAAAAATAAAATAAATAGATATTAGAGACAAAAGGATGTTAAAAAAAACATCTAAGGCATTACTTTGTAAATTTTATTATAGAATTGTGACCTAAATTTTATTTAACATCCTAAATTTTAATATTCAATATTTAATATTGAATATAGCTTTTAATATATATATATATATAGCTTATATACTATACACTTAGTATATATATATATACACTTTTTAGTAGTAACATGAAAGGACCAAAGTATGGTACTTTTTAGCTGGTATAAATATGGGATGATGGAAGATCAAGTTTTAGCTCAACTCAGATTACAGTTTTAACTAATTTCCCTCTCTTAGATATATTATCCTCTCTATCGGCTAGCTACATATATATATATATATATACAGTAGTAACATGAAATGATCAAAGTATGGTACTTTTTAGCTGATATAAATATGGGATGATGGAAGATCAAGTTTTAGCTCAACTCAGATTACAGTTTTAACTAATTTCCCACTCTTTGATATATTATCCTCTCTATCGGCTAGCTACACCAGTAGCATAGCTAAATATAATGTCGCTTAAAATCACAGCAGAGAATTTGGCAGCTGGTGACCCCATTAGCCGTATTACATATAGTATAATACGATATAAGATTGTACATCTTTTATTCGGCTAATGGGGTCACCAGCTGCCAAATTCTCTGTTGTCATTTTAAGCGACATTATATTTAGCTATTCTACTGGTGTAGCTAGTCGGTAAAGAGGATAATATATCTAAGAGTGGAAAATCAGTTGAAACTGTAATCTGAGTTGAGCTAAAATTTGATCTTCCATCATCCCATATTTACACTTGGTATATATATACATACTATACTATACTATATATACATCTTTATATATATATATATATATATATATATATATATATATATATAGCTTATATATTATACACTTAGTAACAATAAAGTAAGCAATAGTAGCAATTATAGAAGAAAATTAGAGAGAGATTGTGATAGATTGATGATTTTGTAAGAAAAATAAAAGAATGAGGGGGTATTTATAATTGAAAATAGAGAAAAAGTGTAATTATAAAAAGTTTGGAGTTAAAACAAAGTTGGGGGGAGGGGAGGAGGGGAGGGGGAGTTAAATTGCTATTTTATAAATAGTCAACGGCTATTTTTGACAGCCCAACTACTATTTTTGACCGTTGGGACCGTTTGGCCCGCGAAGGGACCTGTCCGGTCTCAGTCCCTATCGGGCCAAATGGTCCCGGTCCTGGTGGGCCCAAAGCATAGGACCGGCCCACGAGACCGGCCCAGGCCCACTAAAATCGGGCCTAACGGTCCTGGCCCGTTTGGCCTGCGGTCCCGGGCCTAAACCGGCCCACTTGCCAGCCTTATTCTCAAGTCATCAACGCATAGTGTGTTTAAGTATAAGACAATAATTTTATTTTTTAAACGAAAAAAGGTTAAAAATGCCCCTAAACTATTGGAAAAGGTTTAAAAATACCCTTTATCCACCTATTAGGCTAAAACTACCCCTCCATCTACCTTTTTGGTTCACTTATGCCATTTGACCGTTAGGTCAATGCTGAATTAAAAATAATAATTTTTTAAATTCCACGTGGCAACTTCTTATTGGCCAAAATTAAAACATCTAACCCATTAGAAAGACCCACTCATATCTACCAGTTTTTTGTACTAACTCGCTTCAAACACTAACCCGACCCGAATAAAAAGTTCAACTAAAAAAAAAAAAAAGGCCCAACTTCTATCAAACTCCATGGAACAAAAGCTCCATGGAAGTTGCAGCAAACATATAGATGCAAATTTACTGCGTGGTTTTCTTTTTCTTGTTATGTTATCTAGTTCAATTTACATGATAGACACAAATTGCATTATATTCAAGATGAGTTTAATTTAATCATTTTCACATAACGGAAAGATCTCAAAATGATTGTTTGTAAGATATTATAAACCGTTGGACTACCCCTAGTTTTTCATCCAACATTATTGTCAAAAAAATCATTGGCTCATTCATGCTAAGCTTTTCTTGTTTGTTTAATTTCTTCATGAACCTTTATTCGATGATAATGATATACATGAGATTAATCAAGAAAATGAACACATGTAAATTCATGGGTTAGATGGAAGTGGGGCATCTTTTTTTTATTTGAACTTTTTATTCGGGTGAGGTTAGTGTTTGGGGTGGGTTCGTCCGAAAAACGGGTAGATATGGGTGGGTCTTTCTAATAGGTTAGATGTTTTAATTTCGACCAATAAGAAATTGTCACGTGGAATTTAAATAATTGTTTTTTAAATTCAGCATTGATTTAACGGTCAGAGCATAAGTGAACCAAAAAGGTAGATGAAAGGGTATTTTTAGCCCAATAAATGAATGGAGGATATTTTAAAACATTTTTCAATAGTTCAGTGACATTTTTGACCTTTTTTAAAAAAAAGAACTTAGGAACATCTTTTTTCTAATTAGGCTGCAGCTCTTGTTCATTCTTCTTTCTTAACTGCTACAGTTTGAACATCTGACCAAGGACACCAACATTTTTTGTTTTTGTCCACTCCAAAAGAAACATAAAATTGCTTTTTGAATTGGTCTATGTATTCTTTTTCACGTTATTGGATTTTTGTGTTGGGAAAAGATGCAACAAAAGGGTCCCAATATAGGTAATTTGGTCAATCTCTTTTTGAACTAGAGTGGAGAACCATGCAAAATATGCCCATTTGGCAGGAAATACAAAAGCCTATAGTCTAAGATGTGAACATCATTTTTCATATAATTAATGTTGAACACTAAAATATACATCTGGATGTAACTTGTTAGTTACTTTTGAATTAATCAAAATTGGATCTCTCATGTGAGTTGATTCTGTTAAGAAAGACAAATAAAGTAAGGTTAAAAAAATTAGGGAAAATGATATTGTATAACCGCTTTCAAAATAATAGCTAAAATAATTATATATTCTTTGTATATTTTTTGCATATATATATATATATATGTTATATACAAATATTATACAGATTTTATACACTTTTTTGGCTACCGAATGTAAATAGTTTTAAGGCCCTTAAAATTAAGTTTAAACGGGATGTAATAACTCATCTGAAAAGAAGTAGTATCAAGTTTGAAATCAGACGAAAAATTGTAATCTGCTGATCTTTCATATATTAAATAACTGAGCTTTATTTGCTCTTTCAAGAAGAAGAAGAAAAGGAACAAAGCAGCAATAGCAGTAGTAACCAAATTGAAGTTTTCCATGATTGGGACTAATTTGCAAAAATATTCCCTCCAACTCCCTACTTGACCGGGGCAACTCAATAGCATCCAAGACCTAAAGCAAAGTCTTAATAAGAGGCCTTAAATATATACATATATATTTAATGAGCATCGTTGTTTGAAAAATTAGACAAGTGAGTATGTGAAATGAAAAAAATGAGAACTTGATTTTATAAAGTACAAAATATTGAATGAATTTAACGTTATTGCATCACAACTGAAATGAGAGAACCTAGAAAACATACTCCCTCCGTCCTAATTTGTCTGATATTTTTTAGTCCGTCCTAAAAAGAATACCTTTCTATATTTGGTAATAACTTAACTGTAAATTTTTTTGTTTACCCTTAATGAGATGATTTCTAGCTACACAAGTTTCTATGATTTGTTTCATATCACAAGTTTCAAAAGTCTTTCTTTCTTTTTTTTCTTAAACTTCATGCCCAGTCAAACACCTTCATATAAATTGGAACATCGGAAGTATAATTTATGTGAGGAAAATAAATGATAAGTTAAATTATGAGATATAGTTACATGACAATAGAGAAAAATAATTCAGTAAAAACATAAGATAAGATTGGCATAAAACTAATTTGGTTATACTAGTTAGAGGAAGAAATCAACATTAATATGAAAAAAAGAAATATATTTATCAATAATAAGAATTAATTAGAGAAATAGTAATTTTGGGCCCTTAAATTCTTGGCTCCTTCACTTACTTTAGGCTGTACTTCTAGCACATTAACCTAACAAAGAACCACTTTATCTATAACTTAAGAATAATCATGGTACATAGTAGTACTTAATGGTGTTCAGTATTCCAAGAAAGATAATATTTCTCATCATTCATATATTCATAGTTTCTCAAATATTTATCATCACATAGCTTTTATCCTTAGTTATAGTAAATTATTACACAGGGAAGATAACAAAGCTAACATGAAGAAGAAGAAGTTTGCAAAGACTGGTTATATATGCTTTATATAGTAATCCTAAAAGTGGATTCCTGGTGTCATTTTTGAGACATATCACCCATAAGAAACGGAATTAGAACGAGTGAGATATGAATTTTTGAAATTATGCCATACTTTAACTATTTTTGGAAATAATCACATTCTAAAAAATTCAATGGAAACTATTTGTTTTATATCATGATACGAAATTTACATTGTTAGAATCTGTTGGTCAAGAATTTTTCGTCGACATAATTTTTCAAAATAACGTATAAATAACACCAAAGAAGGTGCCAGAGGTTGGCCATGGCAAATCTACGGAGAGGTAGAGGCAGACCAAAAAAGTATTGGGGGAAGTGATAAGGCAAGACATGACACATTTGCAACTTACCGAGGACATGACCCTTGATAGAAGGGTGTGAAGGTCAATAATTAGGATAGATGGTTAACAGATAATCGAGAGTATTTTTTAATATTATTCTCGCATTTGCTTGTACGTAAATTTCTATTACTACTGGTTGTTTCTTTTGCTTCGATTATCTTATTCCATGGCTTCTCCATTACTGTATCTCTTTTCAACAACGTTGTGAGAGTCGAGGGTTTATCAAAAACCTCTCTACCTTCACTAGATGGGGTAAGGTCTGTGCAAATACTATTCTCCCCAAACCCCACTTATGAAATTTTATTGGGTTTGTTGTTATTGTTGTTGTAATGTATAACTAACACGAGAGATGAATTTTCAAAGTTTTGTTGTAATTTCACATTTTCTACCAACTTATATGATATTGATTATAATGCTTCACCTTTATCGAAGTGCTTCAGCTAAAGTCGAAAAACTTTACTTCTTTAATTAGGCCTTCAACATATGTACTTCAAAGAAACTACTACTTCCAATTTTCTTTAATCAGAACTAGGAAGAAATTCCTGCAAATACCAAGTTCCTAATAAATCCATACTTTGTGCTATTATGATGCCGTTCTCTCAAAGTTTCTTCGTCCTTTCACAGTTAAAAAGAAAAGAGATGACACGATCGGTCACTTTTAATTGAACTCTCACAGAAATTAAGGAATTTTTCAGCAGTAATCACAAAAGTGCTTATACAATTACATAAAATGATTCAACTGACTTCTTATGACGCAGTTCTAGGTACGGCTCTTCTGAGGTAGTGATTCATCTAATACAAAACAATTTATGCAAGGATATTTATACATCGTATTTGAGGAATATATTGATCGGAATAATCTACTGCCTTAAAGAAATCAGTATAATAGTAACAAGACAGCTGAAGAGAGGATGACGTAACAATGATAAGCAATCTAATGGCGAATCTTCTCGGGAAAAGTGACACTAGACATGCTTTTGTTGATCTGTTACACCCTTGAAAATAAATGCTTGTTCATTTAATTGTCCTGGTCATGTCTATGAATCCGTACTTTCCAATGAGACCTAGGTTGCCATAATGATGTTTGTTCAGAATCTAAGTGGGAGTGAATTGGCTTTCTTTTTGAGAAAATACAATGGAAGTACAAGAGATGGATAAACCATTAAGAAGAACACATCAAGGACTACAAAGTTGACGATGTGACAACTGACCTTACTGTCGGCAATCACACAATTTCAGATGCCTCGTCTGGAGTATGAACGTTTCCGGTCTTCAGTATATTTTCCAATGCATTCTGACATCTGATGAAGTAGATATTAGTATGTCTATGAAAACATCTATTTGCAATAAGAATGCTAAATCAAATACCTCCAAGGTAGATGGTCCAGGAACATGTATGGCGATACTATTATATCTTTGAATGCTTCTCTTTTCGCTACATAGGCCCTATACCTGCAGCTTCTCTCCCAAGTTCTCCAGCGTTTCCACAATGGTTTATGAAGGCCATCATTCTGTGGCACAATATGGATAACAAGACCAGGTAAAAACAACTCTGGGATATTCAATGATGACTTATGTTCAGAAGATGGAACAGCCTCCATAAATTCGGCTAAAGGATCACCAAATGGACTTGAATCAGAAGTAGAACAATTAAAAGGACTGTTGAAACGATTTGATGAATCAGTTGAACCGGTTTTATCATCAGAGCTAAAATCTGTATCTATGTCATGCAAAAAAGAGGATCCTGGTTCGTGCTTTGTCAATCCTGCAGAAATAGTTAGCATTTTTGCATGAAAAAGTTAGATAGCTACAAATAGAACAAACTGCAGACAAATACAGTTAACTAAACACAACATGATTAAATGAGGCATGTATTCACACGGAATATTCAAAAAAAAGTCCTGTAGTACCATTTTCAAGCTGGCTATGGTTGATTTCGTTCGTACAACTTGACATTGCTGTCAAAGAATTCACTGACGATTCTCCATCGTTCATGCTTTTCTGACAGACACTCAGTGAAGTAAAGTGATGAGCAAGTTTAAAAATTGTTGTAATATCAACAGTGCCATCTTCTGATAGTGCCCTAAGTGCAGCTGCTTGAAGTCTCATAATTGATGCTACTGAAAGGCGCGCTGAAAATTCATCATTGTTTACAATGCTGAAAAGATGTCAATAAAAGTGGAAGTTAATTTTATAGCATATGAGCGGCAACACTCAGTTTTGTGGCAGAGATAATAACACATTGGCAATACCTGGTAATGAATTCTGAACAAGCATCTGCTACCACCAGACCCACACATGGGAGAGCACCATATGTGTAGACGTGTAAATCCGGATATTGTTTGCGCAGCTGCTCAGCAAAATATAGTAATTTGATTTGTAAATAGGCTAGATGTACTAACTCCAGAAATTAATATAATTAAACAAAGAACTGATAGGTAATACATTGAGGTACGCAAGCACCTTGGGAGATCAAAGTGACCATTAGGAAAATTAGAAGTACAGAGATGAACTTCACATATCTTGACATAACTAGGGTTTGAAACCAGAGAACAAACAACAACAACAAACCCAGTGTACTCCTACAAAGTTGGGGAGGGGGGTAGGGGGGTTAGTGTTTACGTAGACCTTACCCCTACCTTTAAAGGTAGAGAGGCTGTTTCCGATAGACCCCCGGCTCAAGGGAAGATGACAATGAAGCAGAAACAACACCAACAACACCAAGATAAGATTTTGAATCCAGAGAGCATAACAATAAAATTCTTTTTTGCTTGAACAAATCTGGAACTGTTAACACAAAAAAGAGTTTATTCAAAAAATCAGGGTGTATAACCAGCAGTTCAGTTATCCATTAAAGGAACTGTGTTTTCTATTAGATGGTCTTGCATGTTCAAGTAATATATATTTTGAAGATATGTAGTCCAGTTCAGATCATACCTTAGGGATAGCTGATGAAATCTATTGACATCATATTATTTGAGCTGATTATTATCCATAAAAATATCAAATTACTATATTTAGTCAAAACACTTTACCAAAGTAAGAAAGTGACTTTAACAAAGAAGATCAGCTAGATAAACAAAGCAGTGAATTTGATTGGACCATACTCATCTATTATTCTGAATCCAGATGCTTAATGAAGCAAAAATGACACTGACACAAAACCAATACAATTATCGCAAAATATATTTTTTTCTTTTGTTCTTCGGATACCAAAAGGGGAAGGGGTTGGGGGAAGAAAACGGCAATATATGTCCTATACAAAGAGCGCTCAAACATGATGGAAGAAAAGTTCCAAGAATGCATTTCATTAGCTGACAATTGCATACCTTCATTCCTAGTAATGCAGCAATAGCTCCTCCAAGGGAATGCCCCACTATTCGCAAACCATATCCCTCACACTCACATCCTACACCCAGCAATGACGAGAGAAATCCACCTGATATAGACGAAGCGCACATATATTCACAAATTATCATAAGATGTGGGGGATTGATTCAAAGGGGAAACAAAGGAGCAATTCGCTGCATGATGAACGTGTTTGAGTTTATCTCATAACAAAATATATCAATAGCTACATGTGGGAACTCCTCAGAGGCAGATAGTTATCAGCTACTAAGCATCTTCTTGAACTAATCAGCATATGAATCAAGAAATAAACTGATAATAGGTGAAACAACTCAACCACAGCTTCCTTGTAAGAAGCAAAATAGAGAAATTTATGACACACTGCCTAGCAGAACCAATTAATAGGAATGAGCATAAGAGGCACCGACATGGATACTGTAAGGTGCCTGTCAATCAGAATATAATCCTGTACACTGTGTGGGCCATCCGTAATAGCACTTTGATGTCACAACCCGCACTTTGGGGTTGTGATTTCGGCAAAGAACTGGTGAGAAAAGGCCCTTCTGATTGTCTGACGTAGATCTGTCTACTCGGGCAACTTGGGCTTTTTAATTTTAAGCATATATAAGAGGGTATAGGTGATGAAAGCTCCGACCTGCCTCCCCCATACGTGCTGCCACCAAGCCGTATCGAACGAGCTACCTTGGGGACAACCTCAAGGGCCTGCTTGGATGACTCAAAGGAGTGTCCTAGGTATCCATACGAGTTAGGGAACTCTATGGACGGCGCAACGCCTTCGGGCTAGCGTTGGGAATCAAGTAGGCGCTGGAGGCTCGATGTGTGGGACGGCCAGTCCCGCGGGCTGCCGAATGTTGGAAGGAGACCTCCGTGCCGATTGGATACTTGACGCACCTGTCATAGGGGCATCATGTGTCGACTTGTGAGCATGGCTTGGGTTCAACCATGCAAGCAAGGGTCCGTTGGCCTAAATGTGCAGTTGTGGGGCGACACTGCACTATTCGGGATGGAAGCGTGTCGCGAGGGCTATGTATGGGCATGGCACGAAAGACGCGCATGACAATGGCCAAGGACTAAAGGTTGCCTTACTCAGGCGAAGCACGAGCTAGTTGCGGATGCACTAGGCGAGTGTCAAGCTTGAGGATTGGGCTGTGCACGCGGGAGCGATGCTCAGTCTTGGGCTAAGGACAAGACATGTCCTATGCCAATCCCCCAGGGCGCGCATGGATTATGATCCTAAGATGAAGCGCCACAACAAGTCTAGGGCCAAGTGCCTAGACATCTTAGGGGCAGCACAAGTTGGGGGAGCCTCATGGGCGAGTCCCACCAACATGCACAGGATCGTGCTTGAAAACCTGGGAAAGGAAATAGGCTGGCCTGCAGCGAGGGGAACTGCAGGCGCCGCACGGGCGAGTCGGTGCCGTTGGCTAGCGTAAGGAAGTCGGCCCGTGACATTGAGCTCGATAAATTAAACTATATTTGTGACAAACAGTATAACATTTCATAGGTGAAAACCCTCAAGAATGAGCAAAAACTGAAAAACCACATGAAGAGTGATGCAGAGAACAGAAAATAGAAGTTATTTCTGACAGCGTAAGAAGATATTTGTTACCTTTAAAGCTGGAATTATAGCGAAAGAAAAGTTAAAACGAAATTTGCGTCAACCCTTTCAAAATGAATCTTTTATGTTAAAATACTGAAGCAAGTTGAAAGAGGATCACCAACATCATTATAGGTCGGTATTTAGAGAGATAATAGAGGGTACACTTTCAGGCATTAAATTTACTTTTACTTGGAAGAAGAGCCAAAATTATTATGTCAGTATTATGTTCGAGATTCTGAAAAAAATAATATAGGGGATAATAAAAACACCATATTAAGCAGGGCAGGAATAAAATACAATTGCCAAGATCCTCGGCGATTTGTTCAAAGTTGGGTTTGAGAATAACTATTAACTGTGTTTGGATTGAAAAATAACTACTTAACATATTATACATGGCCTAGAACTCCTAAGATTATATTTTAATAGTCATTTACTACAGGGCAGATTCTCTTCTCCGTCTTCTTGTTCTATACAGTCTAACCTAAGAAAGATTCACCTTCTTGGGCTTAAGAGACTGGTTTGAAGTGTTTAAACATGGTCCCGTCGTGTTTAGACATTCAACCAGTCACTGCAATGTTGCAGTCTGACCCATTATGAGCCATTCCTCTATCTTGCTGGAGAAAAACGAATGTGATTGCTAATTAATCCATTACAGCATTTTGTTTTTCAGCCCAATGGTCTTGGCCAAAGGAGGATCCAACTTAAACTTTCTTTCATGTTTTCCAATCCTCTTTCGTACAGTAAATCTCTGCAAAACTCAGAGATAGTCGTTACTAGTAGCCATCTTCTCTGGAAGGACCCTCATACTTACCAGTTGTCTTCTATGGGAACTCGCTAACCAACTCGTATCCAACACCTCACTCACATCCATCTCTGCATTGGCATCCTGGTGATTTTGGTGCTCAAATCAAGTAAATCCAAGTTCTACAGCAAATGTATCCATCTTCAGTTAGCATACAACAAGAATTTTACACACCTTTTACTTGATAAATTGACTCTTGACCTATGTTACATAAACTCGTCTATGAATACGAATTCAATACAGGTGTAGGCATATATCAAGTATGGGACAGTGCAACTTGTTTTCTATTTCTTATTGCATTTAGAATCTGCATACAGTATCTACATCCATGCACATTTGACGCTGGGTACATCAAGACAGATGAAAGAATGATGTAATTAGCTCATGACGGGTTACTCGTGTTAATTTCCACATCAAAGAAACCATTGCATAAATTCCCAACTCCCCAAAACAAGTTCAGACGCAATAAGTGAATGGGTCCAACTACGCTTATCACCACAAAACACTTCTTTTTTGCAAGCCTAAACAGCCAGTTTTAGAAGACCACATGTTGTGGATCATTAATAAATCGGTCACCCACCTCTGCCCATTCCATAGCACTCTGTTAGTTTTAGCTTCCAATGGGAATCAAAACAAAGACACCTTCAAGCCTGTTATCGGGTTCCACACACTAGAAACCCCAGTCTACAATAGCTTCTGGAACCCTGTTTGACAGTCAAATCTCCCAATCAGGCATGACTACAGGAAATTTCCAGTGTAGAACTTCACTGATGGATAATCTTCACAGTGAAATACCGTTTTGACAGTCTTCAAGGAGCAATGATGGACGATGGTCAGCCACCACCTCCCTATACAATTTCATTCTCCCTCATGTTCAGCAGTTCAGGACTTTAAAGGAATACCCATGTGCACAAGAACTTCTAGCTCTTGGTAAGTTTGTTGGAGCATGATGACAACCTTATATAACGGCCTTGGCTACATATACTCCTTATCAAACATATCAACCTGCAATTCTAGCACTAATAACTACTCTCAGTAAACTAGATGCTACGAATGATTTCGGGTCACAAACAAATACTACCATTTAGCCAGTGCTTTCACCAAAACACAGCAAGAGATTGCTTGCTTGTAAGTTGTACAAGTGAAACAACAGTACAAAATTGAATGTTTTAAAATTGTTCCAGAGAAAAACAGGGAAATCAATAAATAATACAGAAAACAATACACTATACCATCTTCAGAATTTCCATCTACTTGCATGTAAAGATCACGTGCGGCCTCAACTACTCCTGAGTGTGCATAGTGTGGTTTTGATGAAACCACCCTTTGACGAATGCACGGGTCAAAATGATTGCCACTGAAAAAGAATGGTGTATTAAAAGAGAAAAAAAAACAGGAGAATCGTCAAATAGTGCTGACTGCATAGATCCTATGGAGAAACCAAGTATGGGAAATTTAGGCAGCAATAGAAGCAAAAAGAAAATCACATCACATTACGACAGCGAATGTTCAATCTCTTCCTGGTTCCTCAGTGTAACAAACAGTAATTCTATTATGTGCTTATAGATCATTTTTCCTTCATTTTCTATGGTTTTAGCTTTAGGTTGAACAGTATAAAGTGTTACTATTGTGAATCTCAATTGAATTTTATATAACATTGCTTCTATAGAGAAAATGGACATGGACCCAACTCAACTCCAAAAGTTAGCTCAAGGGCAATGATTACCTAAGACTATATAAGGAAATTACATCCTATACACTTAACTGACTTGGGATTCTAACACCTCCCCCTTCCCCGTACTATGAAAGAATCTAAACATCCAACACAAGATCATTAGGAAATGGGTGGACCGATCCAAACCTTTTTAAAACTGTTTGGAAATTTTTACAGAATTTACGAACAACAATATACTCAATGCTCTCCGGCACGCGTGACTCTATTTTGACATTGACACGTAAATTTTAGTGCGGACTTACAGGAACGAACTCTAGCTTACGTAAAACACATTGATAGAAATGCAAAACAGACAGAAAATGATATAATGGTAAAAGGAAGGCAGTCAAAGGATGTCTGAAAGTGATGCCAGAAGCGGATTTACGTGCATGTGAATGTGCATGTGCAACAAGAAAGGACCAAAATGAGAGAGAGAGAGAGAGAGAGAGATTACTGTAGCAGGCTATCTAAATCTCCTTCAGTAAGGCAGCATTCCCTGCCCAAACCATCAGTTATGAGGTCTTCGGGGGTCTCAGTTCCCCTCACAGCAATTACAACGGAATTCACATTATGCAAAACCACAATAAAGTATGCTGCTTTACACTTTCCCTGAAAAAGAGATATAGAAGATATTATTTTTCTGAAATGAAAGACAATATTTCTTTTCTGGATAAGAAAAATGAAAGACAATATCTAAGGAACAATAATATACATAACCTATTTCTGCCAAAAAAGAAAAAAAATCCAAAATAAGACATATTTTAGGACTCATGGTTTCACTTGATTCACAATATTCAAAAAAAAGGCATGGCAAACTTTTGAGGGATGTAGAGGAATTGTTGCCTGGAAATCACTACTATGTTAATCGAAGCCTTTATATCGTCCATTCCTCTACTAAACTTCTTACTGCTCAGACAGATTCCATTCCCATCTCAGCAGCAAAAAGGGGTTAGAAATTTTCACTTGTGAAGTATTAAGTTTTATTAAATAAATGGGAGAGGAAATTCCCGCATACTAGACATACATAAAAATTAAAGAAACGTCATAAAAGGAACATTTTTTTGTAAGAGAGAAATGTCATACAAAAACATGATTCTCTACAAAAGTAGCATATATCTAGTACTATTCTGCAAAAATAAAGCAATATATAGTAAACACCGCTTCCTAGCAGATAGTGCTTCTTGGTCTGCTGGTCAAGCTTATATTTGGGCTTGTAAAGGTCGTTGGTTCAAATCTATACCTAGACATATTTTTTGAAGATCTTTGAGGAGAATTTTTGTTAAAAATTTGAGGCTGCGGAGACTTTCAACTTGAGGTAAAATAATATTAAATAATATTTTTTTTATTTATGTAAATACGACACCGCGCTTACAAAAAGTTCTACGTACGCCCATGTCTAGTACTAACGGAATGTCACAGATGATCCAAGAATGTACATAAAATAAGAAGGTTTACTAATTTATACAAAAGACTCTTCCACTCCTTCAAACTCCCACAAGGAAATTTTTTGGTATCTTTTCAACTTTTCAGTAACAGAAAGTGTGCACATGAGAGACATGTAATATGTTGGTATGCTAAACAAGGTGCTCTTGATTAGGACCTTCATGTCCCCTAAACATCTTTTCTTCCATCATGTTAACCTTTTCTCCACTTCTCATAACAGATTCCATAGAGCAAACTTCGTGCGACACTCCTAACAGCAGGCCTAGGTAAGTCGTAGGAAGTGTTCCTAACACTTATGCTATAGTTCAATGTCGCCGATCTCCTCAACCTGGATAATCTAACACCTCTGCCTTATCTTCTTTCCCCGCATTTCACGATGAGATGGGCTTGCTAAAGACAAAAACAAAGTTTTTTTATCTTGAAGTCTTGAGCTTCTCCTGTCTAAGCATGCATACACTTCAGTGAAGTTGCATTGCCCCTCAACTTGCATTGCCTCACACAACAAGGGGCCGCTTTCCAAAATTAGGCTTAAAGCAATTCAAATTTATGAAATTACAGGCCTTAAATGACAAACTGACAGTTCAGACCTCACATGGTTTATAAATAACTTAGAATCAAAAATATAGATTCAAGAACAAGGGTGATATCCAGAATTGTATTAACTATAGAGGTATCAAGATGTTGAGTCACACCATGAAAGTTTGGGAGAGGGTGGTGGAGAGGAGGGTGAGAAGGAGTGTGTCTATTTCGGAGAACCAGTTCGGTTTCATGCCAGGGCGATCGACTACAGAAGTCATTCATCTGGTAAGGAGGTTGATGGAATAGTATAGGGAGAGGAAGAAGGACTTGCATATGGAATAGCATAGGGAGAGGAAAAAGGACTTGCATATGGTGTTTATTGACTTAGAAAAAGCCTTCGATAAAGTCCCTAAGGAGGTTTTATGGAGATGTTTGGAGATTAGTGGTGTCCCGGTAGCGTACATTAGGGTGAATAAGGACATGTACGATGGAGCTAGGACTTGGGTGAGGACTGTGGGAGGTGACTTAAACTATTTCCCAGTGGAGATGGGGTTGCATCAAGGATCAGCTCTTAGCCCATTTTTATTTGCCCTGCGATGGATGTGTTGACGCGACACATTCAAGGAGAGGTGTCATGGTGTATATTATTTGCAGATGACATAGTGCTGATTGATGAGACGCGTTGTGGGGTTAATGCTAGGCTAGAGGTGTGGAGACAGACCCTGGAGTCTAAAGGTTTCAAGTTGAGCAGGACGAAGACAGAGTACTTGGAGTGTAAGTTTAGTGTTGGGGATCATGAAGCAGGAGTGGACGTGAAGCTGGATACACAAGTCATCCCCAGGAGAGATAGTTTCAAATATCTTGAGACTGTGATATAGGGTAACGGGGAGATCGACGAGGATGTCGCACACCGTATTGGAGCGGGATGGATGAAATGGAGGCTCGCTTCTGATGTTTTGTGTGACAAGAATGTGCCACCTAGACTTAAGGGCAAGTTATAAAGCGGTAGTTAGACCGGCCATGTTATATGGAGTCGAGTGTTGACCAGTCAAGAAATCTCATGTTCAGAAGTTGAAAGTAGCGGAAATGAGGATGTTGAGATGAATGTGTGGGCATACCAGGAGAGATAAGATTAGGAACGAGTATATTAGGGACAAGGTAGTCGTGGCTCCTATAGAAGATAAGTTGCGGGAATCGAGGCTGAGATGGTTCGGGCATGTGAAGAGGAGAGACCCTGATGCCCCGGTTAGGAGGTGTGAGAGGTTGGCCATGGCGGGTCAGAGGAGGGGTAGAGGGAGGCCTACTGGGGTGAGGTGATTGGGTAAGACATGGGGCTACTTCAGCTTACCGAGGACATGACCCTCGATAGGAGGGTGTGGAGGTCGAGGATTAGGGTTGTGGGTTGACAAGCAGTCTAGAGTTTCGTCTAGGCATCCCAATAGTATTAGTACTACTCTTGTATTTTGCTATGCCTAGCCCCTTGCTATTTCATATTGTGTCATTATTTCCATCAAGACTGAATCTATTTTTATAGTGTCGTATTCTTAGATATCTCTTGTTGCATGTATCTCCATTTGTGCCCATGTCTAATTACCTGGTTGTTGCTATTGTCTGTTTATTGCTTCATTTTCACTTTTTTTTAGCCGAGGGTCTTTCGGAAACAGCCTCTCTACCTTCATTAGGTAGGGGTAAGGTCTGCGTACCCTTTACCCTCCTCAGACCCCACTTGTGGGATTTCACTGGCTTGTTGTTGTTGTTGTTAGAATCAAAAATATAGTTTCACATGGTAAGGTGATCACATCGTTTCAATATGTCCTTAGAAACATACAACCAAATAGATAATAGGACACAATATCCTGATAAACTGGTTCTTATCAAAAAAGTGGTGGTGATATTACAAAGGTAACTTGTACAATCAATAAATAATATTAAACTAAAGTCTATTAGCACCAAAGCTGGATGGTTAGGTGATCACTGATCAGATCTTAGGAATGTCATTGCAAAATATCAGCAGCTTAAAATAGCCTATAGATCTAAAGCTAGACTTACTTGATTAACACGCCCTTTTCTGAGCATATGTGCTGACAAATGAACATGTTTCAAGAAGGCTGCTGCATGGCCTCGCCACCAGTTGTCACCTTCGAGTAAAGGTCGCCTACATCAAAAGAATTTTATTTCAAAAAAGAAAAGAAGAATCAAGTAACAGTGATAATATCAAACAACAAATTGAAAATAACTTAGTGTCACAAAAATAAGGGTTCGTGATTTGTCCAATGAAGCAGATTTAATGAAGTCAATAATCCTTAGCAGGAAGCTGGATCTTAAATTATCAGATCTCTGAATATAAATCAAGAAAGCTAGGAGAATCTACAGAATTCCATTCATCCTTTTATGATAAAATCAGTTGCTGGCACCAGCACTAGACTAGACACACATTTGAAGTCCCCTGAGTGGAGCAAACAACTGTTATCATGCACCACGGATCGTACCGTGTATGTATGTCTGATACTCCAACTTGCTTTTAGGATACTTAAGAGTGACGAGCATCTTGATCTTTCAGATTTAAAAAGTCTAAGCAGAGAGTTCCTTTAAGCCAAAGCTCTTCGAAGTGATCTGAAGAAGCTTACTTCTTTTACTAGCCACAGTTGGAGCCTGTAATGGTCTATTTAAGGGAATAATCATTTGTTTGTTTCACCAGATAGTGAGGATGAAAAAGCATAAGCTACCTCGTTCATGCTCCCGTCTATCCACGTAGTACAAAGCTCGAGTCCCTCCCATAAAACATTAAATTCACATTTTCTGGCGACTTGTCCGAAATTGCCGATCCTTTTTGTTCATAAATTTCGAGCATCTTCTATGTAATATTCCAGATCTCACATCCTGTCAATTCCTAGAGGAGTCCCTTCATTCTTGGTATTTTTCCCCATGTATAATCCACCCATATGCAAGCTTATGACTTGCAGCCAAATGAACTTCTATGTTTTTCCACTGAAACCCTTTCTTTTCAACTTTACAAAGCAAATGTTGCTTCATGCTTTAACAATCCAAAGTTGCTGATCTACAACCAAGATATACCAGTAGGTGTCTTACCTGTTCCATAGCCAGGGAGCAAGAATCCCTTGCCTATAGAGCCATGAACATGAAAAAAGTACAGGATTTCTTCCTATATCAAGTAATAGACCCTGCAATTGACCATTCCACGTCAAAATAAGGAGAACGAAAATCAAGTCAAATTGAAATGCCTTGTTGTCATACCGTATAGGCTGCTTCAGCAAACGGATGAAAGAAAGCAGCCTCGCGCATCCTTTCCATGGGTACGATCATTGACTCTTCATACAATTTCGAGAATGAACGAGGATTCTGCAATAAAGCTAGTCCTGAATATCAAGAAGAGATCATTTTTTTTTACCTTACTGATAGAAAGAGATAAGCTTGTTTCCAAAGTGAATAAGTACGAATCGAGCAAGTAGAAAACAAATCCAATACTTAAAGCACTTCTAGCATTCATCACTACCATTTTTACAGTAATGTTGGAGGAGAACTTACCGAAGAAAAGGATCGCAAAACAAGACACAAAACCTTGATCATGTCAACTGAACAAGAATTCTCCTCTTAGCTCCCTCTGATTAAAATCTCTAATTTTTTCAAATGACCTTTTTATTCTTTTCCATTTTATTTTCAACAAGAAACTTTGTGACTTCTTGAATAACTATTTCTTAATTAATACCCCTTTTTCCTTGTACAAATCACTCCAAACATCTGAATTGCAACATTCTGAAAGAACTGCAGCACCCAAACATCCTAAAGGACCTAAACTAGTTGTGGATAAATGTGCATAATCCTATGTCTCTTTTGCCCTTTTTTTGGGTAAGTGAAGGTTTGAGAGCGAGGTAGAGCCCATGATTTTAGCTCTGTTTCTCTATCATCCCTACTGTCAGATATGCTTGCACAAGAATGCACGTAACAAACTAAAGAGGTATCCTCATGAGTTTGGAAATTGGGGATACGCTTCTCCAGGTATATGTTCAACCAGCATGATTTTGGAAGAGATGTTAGAATACATAATACAATAATAGAACAGCTTTGTTTTTTAAGAACCTTTCATGTCCACAATCAAGTATAAAAGGCATCCAAAAGGATTTTTTAAGGTCTTGCACCACTCTACATATTCTTCAACACTTTCTATAGAATGGTGAACTGTATACTTTACATGCACCAAATAAAGAAATAAAAGTAAAACACAGACTCCTACAACAGCACTAACCTGCTAAGAGCTCCAAATGACCTGTCCCGGATGCACGGTAAGTGACAAGATCACCAAGTAACTGTGCCACAGAACAAACTTCATCTTCCTCTAGCACAGTCCTATGCAGGAAACAGAGTAACAAAGAAAGCGGGTTAAACAATCTGAATGACAATTCAAATCCTGTGGTCAACATATGCAGAGAGGCCTACAAGTATTTGACCCGTCCCAGACAGCACAAAGCTTCACGAATGCCATGATCAAAGACCTCCCTATAATGTGCCTTCCATGCATTATCTTCTGTTGCATAGAAAGACCTCCATCTCAGGACCTCAGCTCCAGCAAAACATTGTACTGGAGCCACGTAAGATATAATAACCATAAAAAGAATAAGCATGTTGCGTTGCCACCTTGAACCATTTGAGAGAAGCCCTGCAAGATACTTTCACAAGTATTTTCAGTTTGATGACTGAAATAAAAAGATGTCGGTTGATTGTGTTATTTACAAACATAGTAGTCAGGTTTAACTAAGCAGGCAATAAAAGAGAATGAAAAAGCAAAGATAAGGTAAAATATTGTAATTAGATCAAAATTTTCAAGAAGGCACGCATACAATTCCATATCACCTCTCAGACAGTTGCTTGATGTTGTATCACGATGCAAAAGATTTGTGACACTGAACAAAAGAAAAACAGCCCCAAGAAGCTGCACCACTGTAATTACTGAGGCAATTCGGGTCCACAATAACAGTCTCCTATATTTCCTCTGTAATCAAGACGTAAAACCCAAAAATATGTTACAAACAAGAAATGTCTTTCAGAGGGATCTAATGATTTTACACGTAGAGAATACTTGGTAAAGGAGAATAATTTTATCACATGCCCATCACAGCAGATGAATATGTCTTGCCAAAGTAAAGTAATAATATACTAAAGCAGCAGGCTGGCATTATAATCTGTTTAAATCATGAATGTAAACAATAAACAAAAGTTGCATGTCTGGCTAGATGTTGCAATTATAATCTTTACATTAGGAAAAAAATCCCATGCTCAAATATGTTGATGCCCTCCGATGACAGTTCCATTTCTTTCAACCATAAGATACAGTCCAAATCAACAATCATAAAATAAATACACATGCGAATGCTAAAAACCAGAGGAGAGAAAGAGCAGCAGATCTGTCTAAAAGGCTAATTATGACGTCTGGATCTGGAAAATAAATACTAGACATGCCTAATCCAGCTGTGTGTGCAAATAAAATTGGGATTATTCAGGTAAAATTTTAAGCAGACCCTACCTTGCACCCTACCTTGCGTAAGAGAAAAAATATAAAGGCGTATAGAAGGCGATACATCCAATTGTGTTAAGACGCCTACATGGAACAGATTCAAGGATCAACTAGCTACTCTAAAATACTCTTGTATAATAGGAAACCAACCGTTTAAATCCCCCTATTTCAAAAGGGAACTACAAGGAACTACCATACAAAGGAATAGACAAGCAACAACCGTGTAGAAACCTTTTAATTCGAATTCTTTTCTCTCTTTTCTTGGTTTCGTTTTAACATTGTTATCATATCTAATAAAATATGAGTTATGATACAATTCAATACAAGCTGTAATATGCATTTTATGATCAGACCGTACAGCATGCTACTGACATTCTGATTATTCGTGGATTTACATCTGTATTGGGTCTCGGTGGTGGTGATGCTGATACTGATGTTGGAGATGGATAATTAATTTATTCCAAATGTTACTGAGTATATGTTTTATTATATACAAGGTACTTTTCACAGTAGAAGCACCACGAATAATGTGCTAAATATCTACATCAAGGTAAAAGACTATAACTCCATTACGTACGCAAAGAGTCTATGAAGTCCAGAAAAGTGTCAAAATTCATTCACAAGTTTCAGCGAACACCAAAATTTATTAGCCTGTGAACATCTAGACTCAAACAAATTGATGCCTCTGATCCTCCTTCGAAACACTTGTAATTCCTTTCTTTCTATGTTACCAAATGACGCACCTAGGCACCGTCATCCATTATGGACTTGAGGTGTCACCTCATATGCCCTTGCCAACTAGTTACAGCAGCCTTTTAAGGTGTATGGCAATACTAAAGGAAAGCCACCAGCTTTACATTCTTGTATCCCAGCCATGATCAAATATTGACTGAATTTTGTGGAACAGTGGAAGTAAACTGCTTTCAATCCAATGACCACCTTTCTTCTCTCATGTAATGCTTTGGTGATAATCTTGTAACATCACCTAAGAAACGAGTAGGTACAAGCCTCTTAACTCTACAAAACCCTTTCTTCTTTGGATCAAAGCTATGAAAAAATACATTCAAATTTCTTTCAAAGTTTCGTTCCACATGAAAAATAGATGAACTTTGATGTAAAGTTCTTCATCAAACAAACTTCTTAAAGACAACAACTACGCTTGAGTCTCAAACAAGTTGGGATCGGCCATATGAATCCTCAATTTTCCATTTAAACTCAACTCATGTCATCATTTTATTAAATAAAAACAAAACTTTTAACTAGTTCAACATTTTCTTCCACTGTCACTAATATAATCCCTAAGCCAATTTTTTTCCATACTGAAGTCAAATTAATACTTCAATCAAACACCGCCACATAATAGTATAAAAATAACATTTTTCACCGTTGCACATAATCAAAACTACTATAAAAAAAGAAGTAAAAAAGGTTAATTTTTTACCCGTCTTTGGTGTCTAATAGCAGCTTGAGAATCAGGCAAATCGGGCTGAGAAGTTAAAATACTAGAAGCAGTATCTTGTTGAGCAATACCAGTTCCAATCATAGCACCAATTCTTACAAAACTAGCCATCATTATAACAAAAACTGGCGCAATATCCTTTTCTCCACACGAATAACGCGTAATAATTACAATAATAGCTCCCATTATTATTATAAGCGCATTGGAGAGGCCCAATATTAAAGCTGATCTCCTTAATTTCCTAAATTCCGGTGCCTGTAATAAAGGCACCACCATTTTGCGGAATGATTTGATTTTTGGGAATGTCAAAAAGCTCAAACCTAAGCCTTTTGATCTGTTCCGCAATTTTGTTGGATTGGGATAAAGAGGAAGAAGAGGAGACATTCAAATGTGAGATTAATTTGACATTTTTAGGAATTCTGATGATTTTTCCTGTCGTTTTTTCTCATCTTTTTCGCCTCTCGACTCTGGAGAGGTGTCGTTTAGGGGACGACACCTCTTTTATTTTTTCGGACGGTAAGTCCCATCTGATAAAAGCGACCTATCATTTTTCATTTTCAAATGTACTATTTTCACAATTTATTTTGTAAAAACATGAAATATGACTTGTACACACAAGTTCTAAAAACTATCACAAATATCCAACGTTATTATTATTAATAATATTTATTATATTATCGTAAATCATAGTCTTGAAGATAAATAAATTTGATACAAAATTATTATTTTTATAATAAATTACATGATACACTATCAGGTGACATAGAAGACGAAGCAATATTATTACAAAATAATAAATGGTGGGCTCTTTTATAAAATACAAAAGTTTGGGGCAATTTTTAAAAAATATAATAGTAATATTTTGGCCCAAAACCAGCTATTGAGCTGGTTATGTAATTTGGGATTTTGCCAAAATGTAGGCAAAATCTAAGCCAAACATGTGTTTGCCAAATAAAATCCAAATTTATTTTGGCAAAATCTATGGCCAAACAGGTCCAATATTCTGGGATTATTATTCCAATGTCCCATAGAGATAAAAATAAATACTAGACAATTTTGGAATTAGTTTTATTGTGGTTTTATTCCAACCAAGCATGGGATAAATTCATCTTAAATTTAATTTCGGGATTAAATATCCGTTATCCGTCGTACCAAACGAGCTCTAAGAAACACCTTCTTAAGGTTTTTTAATTATGGATCTAGTTATTTTATAATATATTACATTCATAAAATTCTACTTAAACTAGTCATATATTTCATGTCTTTCTCACATATTTTTTAGTCTAACAATTTGATAATTACCGTAGCGTAGAGCATATTGATAGCAACCTTCTATCAGGTAATGTGAACATAAGTTTAATAATATTCTAAAAATTAAATTTCTAAAAAATATTTGAATATGATTTGAATGTGAAAAAATGTAAATTTGCCTTTCGTTGACCATGGAAGTAAGGGCGGGCGTTCGTGCGATTCGGATTGGAGATACAAATTTTGGTTTGGATTTTCAATTTTTTTATTGAAAAAATAACAACCCAAATAAGCTCGGATTGGATCGAATTTTTTAAGTTCGATTTCGGATTAATCGGTTGGAATATTTTGAATTTTCAATTTTGAGCCTATCTAAATGAAATATTCATATTTAATTACCTAAAAAATTCTCCATTCTCATTGCAATCATCCAAATAAATCATTCAAGTAATGATATCATTTCAACAAAATTCAACATAGACATTAATAATGCCGATAAGAAGTAAAAATAGTAGAATCATGTAAATATAAAAAGTGTTCTGAATAGTAATTGTGTAATTAGTATTGAATATACGGATAAGGGTCAAATATGCCCCTCTACTATGAGAAAATGATCACTTTTATCCTTCGTTACATTATCAGCACAAAAATACCCCTACAGTTACCCAAATGGCTCAAATATACCCTTCCTCCATTACATCTATCCAAGGTGGACAACCAATCCCATGTTGCACTAATATTTCGACGAGGTAGATACCACGTGGCATGCCATGTCACCTTCCCTAACCCAATTTACTCCCTCCCTTCATTTCTTCCACCACTAGCACTTCCTCCCCTTCCACGTCCTCTTATATGAAAATGGTGCCAATAGAAGCTTAACAATATAGTGTTCAATTGGTACAATATATATTTTATAAAATAGCCGACCGAACCGAACCATTGACACCCTTTAGACGCTCACTAGCCTGCTATTTCCAACTTTTTTTTGATTTCATGGTGTTCCTATTTTTCTTATGACTGTTGTGGTGATACTAATATTTACTAATATTATCTCTCTTTGCTTTGCATCTTTCTTCTGGATTTTATAGTGTTCCTATTTATCCTATGATTGTTGTTGTGATACTAATATTGTCTCCCTTTTTGTCCTTTTGTCTTTTTGTTTTTTGAGCCGAGGATCTTTCGGAAACAACCTCTCTACTCCTTCAGGGTAAGGGTAAGGTCTGCGTACACACTACCCTCCCCAGACCCCATTAGTGGAATTTTACTGGGTTGTTGTTGTTATTGTTCTTGATCAAAACTTTTTTCTTCCTTCCAAAAATTTAATAACCCAATTAGTTTAGTTGCGGCATAGTTGTTGTAGCTTCTACCAAAAATGGCATGTAAAAATGTTATAGGTAGCCTCTTCTTTATGGGCTAAATACTCTAGCTAGCTTTTATATGATCTACTATAACTACACTGTTCTTAATTCTATTATGTTAATGTAGTATCAACATCAACACTTTTGTGGGCTAATAAACCCCATAGGAATCGTTTATACATTTTGGTTGACGTGTAAAAAGCTTAGAGCATTAATTTTAAAACTATATATTCTTCAATTGCTTGAGTTTTAATGCGGTTTGAAATTATGAATTTATTCTTCAGCTGTAGATCTTATCAATTGAGCAGTAGTCCTTTATCATAAAGAACTCCAATTTTGCCCAAGCGCAATATAACTTCCTACTATCGAATGTTTGATAAAGTGTTGAACTTAGTGAATTTTGCCCAAGAACTCATAGTGAACTTAGTACTAAAGGTTTATGCAGGGGCGGCTCAAGCACAAACGCGATCTAAAACCAAAGTTTGATATGAGGCCTAAATTTTTTAAAAAAAATTATAAGATATATTTTTATTTGAAATCTATTCTTTTAACTTTTTGACATATAAAGTTGTTAATAATTTTTTTATAATCGAATTTATCTAATAATTCTTGCTCGATTGATAATATAGCCAACCTATCTAATTTTTCTTGAGATATTGTTGATCTTAGGTAAGATTTTACAAAGCAATATAAGTATAGAACTATTGGAAGCTTAAAAGTATTGTTGAACACTTGAACTAGTAAAATCTTGGAGAAAGAAGGTGAGTAATGAAATCTTGGAGAAAGAAGTGAGTAAGAATATCAAAGAGAAACACAAAAAATATGTAGGGTTTTCTGAAATATGAAGAGATTTGAAAAAAAGAAAGATTGACTTAGACAAATTAAGAAAGAGAGAGCAAATTTTTAATGAAGGAGTAAAAAATGAAAAACTAAAAGTTATGAAAACTATTCATCTACACATTTTTAAGTAAATCAAAGTATTATTTTATTTATATATCTAAAAAGTTTTCTTTTCCTTTATATTAAAAACTCTAGTTTGTATTAAAAAAATATATATTATTTTTTAAATATATATGAACCTATTATTTTTTTAAAAATGGGGCCCCTAAATTTGGGGGCCTAAGGCACACGCCATATTCCACGTAAGGTTGGAGCCGGCCCTGGGTTTATGCTAGTTAAAGTTAGAAAGATCTATACGCAAAGAAAACATTGTACTTCTTCGGTATCATGAATTACAAGTGGAAGAAGAAGAAGAAGTGGAGGGGAGGGGTAAAATGGGTTGGGAAAGATGAGGTGGCATGCCATGTGGTGTCCACTTTATCAAAACATTAGTGCCAACATAGGATTGAGTCCACCTTGAACAGACTTATTGGAGAAGGGGTATATTTGAACCATTTAGGTAACGGCAGGGGTATTTTTATACGGATAGTAAAAGGAAGGGTAAAAATGATCTTTTTCTCATAGTAGAGCGGCAAATATGGCCCTTATCCGTTGAATATACGAGATAATATTTAATAGGTAGGGTATTGGACTTATTACTATTGACATATATATAATGGAGCAAATATAAAGTATAAACATTTCAGATATCCAAAAATTCAAAGTATCCGATCCGTAATCCGAAAATCCAAAAAAATGAATTTCGGGTTTGCCCAAACTATGCCCACCCCACCTGGAAGGCGCCGTCATCCCGCTACACCAATTACTTCTTTGTCAAGAATTTCTACGTGATCATCATCATTCGTGCAGAATTTAAAAAATCATACACCTTTCTTTTCAAATTAGAATAGAAAAGGCATTTATGTAGAAGAGATTAAGAAAGAGCTAAATAATTTATCTTCACCAACCAGTAAGTGCGAATTTTTTTATGACTATAGAAACCGGGCACACATCTTAACTATTCCACCGAGTACCTTCTACTTTCCACTAGTAGAGATTACTAAGTAACTCTGTCCACCGAAGGAGAATATTAAAAATAAAGAATGCAGATGGAAAATGATTTTTATTACAAAGGCAGAGAGTAAGGGCTACTTGTTAGATCATCCATCTGTTATTTTTTCCATTAGTCCAAAGCTCAGAGAAATGTCCCCAAAAGCATTTCGAACTAGAAAACATGTTATGAATCTACACAACGAATTAAAATTGTTTCGACCAACTATAAGTACATAGAAATTTTGATACAACAGTATATTCAGCTACTACATGCCTCAAAATACTTCTTCCTTGAATAATGGATTGAATGGCTGCTGGCTTTTCCATAAGCATCTCATTCTACTTCACTCAAGATTGGTACAATGAGTGGTTTCAACTGTGCAAGATACACAATCGCCCACCTATCCATAAGAACAATAAAAGCGTTAGAAACAGTTAAAATTTCCATCGATATGTCATTCATGTTGGGCAACCCGGTGCACTAAGCTCCCGCTATGCGCGAGGTCCGGGAAAGGGCCGGACCACAAGGGTCTATTGTACGCAGTCTTACCATGCATTTTCTCCAAGAGACTGTTTCCATGCATGTAACTCATGTTGGTTGAGTGTAATTACTTATACCTCTCACTTGTTATATCCGAACGCTAGCATACTAAAAGAACTTATGGTTCTCAGTAGTTCAAGCAGAGAGTAGCAATAATCCAACAACTACTTTTTAAAGTCCCAAGTGAAAATGACATTATTTCAAGGGCAACCAGAACTAGCAACATCTTCAAAAGGTGACTAATCCGTCAACAATACAGCCTTCCAGCAGGAGGAGAATTTCGGTGGCTTGTGCAGAAAACTGACCAAATTACACGAGGCTTTCTTTTTAATTCTTTTTTACAGGAGGCTTCTTTAAACAGAAGCTGCTTCCAAGGAGCCAACTTTCTTTTCACACTTGTCAATTACACCATTCCACACTGATTTGTCCTTGAATTTTGCACCTAAAGGCAATCCCAAATAGGTAGTAGGAAACTTTTCAACCTTGCAACCCATGATATCAGCAAACATATGAATATCACTGTCAGCATTCAAAGAAAACATTGAACTCTTGGCCAGGTTTATTTTTAAACCCGTCACTGTTTCAAAAGCCAACAGAACCACCCTCAAGTGAAGCCCTTGATCTCTATCAGCCTCACACATCAACAAGGTATCATCAGCATAAAGACTGAGAAATTTCTATACTATTTCCTGAATGACCCTCCATTTTAAAGCCTTTTATCCATTCACTTCTCACAACAGTTTTAATCATCTGACTCAACAACTCCATTACTAGAAGAAACAAGTAGGGAGACAGAGGGTCTCCTTGCCTTAAACCTCTTCAAGAATTAAAATAACCTACTGGACTACCATTGATTAGTATTGAGAACTTTGTAGTGGAGACACAAAATTTTATCCATTGAATCCACTTACCTCCAAAATTCATCTTTTCCAACAACTTCAGCAGACAAGGCCAATTGACATGATCATAGGCCTTTTCTAAGTCCAATTTGAACACCACTCCAGGCAATTTTCTTTTCCAGTAGTAGTCTATACATTCATTTGCCAACAGAGATGCAACTGCAATTTGTCTACCTTTCCTAGAATCATGATTATTGCGCACACAGTTCAACTACGTAACCAGCCAACTCCTCAAATGATCATATGTTCTTCATTGTAGCATCTGTTAATTTACAGCATGTATATAGTGTAGTATTGTCCCACATTGGTAGAGGAGTAGTATGTCCTTGTATAGTATAGCTATAAATAAGGACCTCTTGTGTAGTAGTATTTATTCATTCAATATATCAATAACATATTTTCTCCCGTGCCTTCTCATATGGTATCAGAGCAATTGTGAGAGACTTATCGCTGTGCATAAATTCCAGCGATTCCGGGAAAGAGAAATCAGTATTTTTTTAAGGTTGTTTTCTATCTGCTTCATTTATGTCAGTGTTGTGCAAAATCCAACACTACCACAAGAGTCGTCACTGTCCGGCGACCAAACCCCAGTGAACAACTCCGGCAGAAGCAGCCTCACGCGCCACCAGAAGCTCACGCGCCGGCGCGTACGACCACTTCCGGCCATTTTTTGAAAATCTTCCTTCAGAACAGTTGGGTCGCCTGGTAATTCCGATCCTACCCCTACTGTTTTCATTTCATTCCGACAACTTTGAGTTTTTTCCGGTAGCTACAGTACTATTCCGACTGCTACAGTCCAGTATTCTGTTTCTTTGTTTCCGTACACTGTTTCAGTGGATTACAGTTGATTCTTTTTCCTATTTGGCAATAATTTGCAACAATGTCCTTGGGATTTGATGCTTTTGGGTCTAGAAACATGAGTTCTGGAAACTCTAGTGCTATTATTACCTCGGAACCTTTAATGGGAGGTTCAAACTACTTAGCTTGGGCTTCATCTGTCGAGTTATGGTGTAGAGGTCAAGGTGTTCAAGATCATCTAATCAAACAGTCTAGCGATGGAGATGAAAAGGCAATAGCACTTTGGGCAAAAATCGATGCTCAGTTATGTAGCATCTTGTGGCGATCTATTGATTCCAAGTTGATGCCCTTGTTTCGTCCATTCCAGACATGTTATTTGGTTTGGGCAAAGGCACGCACCTTATACACTAATGACATATCTCGCTTCTATGATGTGATATCACGGATGACAAACTTAAAGAAGCAGGAATTGGATATGTCTACTTACTTGGGTCAAGTACAGGCAGTCATGGAGGAATTTGAGAAGTTGATGCCAGTTTCGGCTAGTGTGGAAAAACAACAAGAGCAGCGACAAAAGATGTTTCTCGTTCTTACCCTCACTGGACTTCCTAATGATCTTGATTCAGTACGCGACCAGATTTTGGCTAGTCCGTCTGTCCCGACAGTTGATGAATTATTCTCTCGATTACTCCGCCTTGCTGCAGCACCAAGTCCACCAGTGATCTCATCACAGATACTTGATTCCTCTGTTCTTGCATCCCAGATAATGGATGTTCGGACATCTCAAACTATGGAGCATAGACGAGGAGGAGGTCGTTTTGGAAGATCTAGACCCAAGTGTTCTTATTGTCACAAACTTGGACACACTCGTGAAATGTGTTATTCCTTACATGGTCGTCCACCCAAAAATGCTTACATTGCTCAGACCGAGACTCCAGGTAACCAAGGATTTTCTTTATCTAAAGAAGAATATAATGAGCTCCTTCAGTATCGAGCAAGTAAGCAGACATCTCCACAAGTAGCCTCAGTTGCTCAGACTGATACTTCTGTTTCTGGTAATTCTTTTGCTTGTGTTTCCCAGTCTAGCACACTTGGCCCATGGGTCATGGACTCCGGCGCTTCTGATCACATCTCTGGTAATATATCACTTTTGTCAAATATTGTATATTCACAGTCTCTTTCCACTGTTACTTTAGCCAATGGATGTCAAACTAAGGCAAAAGGAGTTGGACAAGCTAATCCCTTGTCTTCTATCACCCTAGATTCCGTTCTTTTATGTCCCTGGCTGTCCTTTTAGTCTTGCATCTGTTAGTCGTTTGACTCGTGCCCTCCATTGTGGTATATATTTTATTGACGATTTTTTTATTATGCAGGACCGCAGTACGGGACAGACAATTGGTACAGGACGTGAATCAGAAGGCCTTTACTACCTTAACTCACTCAGTCCTTCCACAACATGTCTAGTTACAGATCCTCCAGATCTAATCCACAGACGTTTAGGACATCCGAGTTTATCCAAACTTCAGAAGATGGTGCCTAGTTTATCTAGTTTGTCTACATTAGATTGTGAGTCGTGTCAACTTGGGAAACATACCCGAGCCTCCTTTTCGCGTAGTGTTGAGAGTCATGCAGAGTCTGTCTTCTCCTTAGTTCATTCTGATATATGGGGTCCTAGTAGAGTCAGTTCATCCTTGGGATTTCGTTACTTTGTCAGTTTCATTGATGATTATTCAAGATGTACTTGGCTTTTCTTAATGAAAGATCGTTCTGAGTTATTTTCTATATTCCAGAGTTTCTGTGCTGAAATCAAAAATCAATTTGGTGTTTCTATTCGCATTTTTCGCAGTGATAATGCCTTAGAATATTTATCTTCTCAATTTCAGCAGTTTATGACTTCTCAAGGAATTATTCATCAGACATCTTGTCCTTATACCCCTCAGCAAAATGGGGTTGCTGAGAGAAAGAATAGGCACCTTATTGAGACTGCTCGCACACTTCTAATTGAATCTCGTGTTCCGTTGCGTTTTTGGGGCGATGCAGTTCTCACAACTTGTTATTTGATTAATCGGATACCTTCATCTCCCATCAAGAATCAGATTCCGCATTTAGTATTGTTTCCCCAGTCACCCTTATACTCTCTTCCACCTCGTGTTTTTGGGAGCACGTGTTTTGTTCATAACTTAGCCCCTGGGAAAGATAAGTTAGCTCCCCGTGCTCTCAAGTGTGTCTTCCTTAGTTATTCTCGTGTTCAGAAGGGATATCGTTGTTATTCTCCAGATCTTCGTAGGTACCTTATGTCAGCTGACGTCACATTTTTTGAGTCTAAACCTTTCTTTACCTCAGCTGACCACCATGATATATCTGAGGTCTTACCTATACCGACCTTTGAGGAGTTTACTATAGCTCCTCCTCCACCTTCGACCACAGAGGTTTCATCCATACCAACCGTTGAGGAGTCTAGTGTTGTTCCCCCTAGTTCCCCGACCACAGGAACACCACTCTTGACTTATCATCGTCGTTTGCGTCCTCCATCAGGCCCAACTGGTTCTCGTCCTGCACCTGACCCTGCTCCTGCTGCGGACCCTGCTCCTAGTACACCGATTGCACTTCGGAAAGGTATACGGACCACACTTAACCCTAATCCTCATTATGTCGGTTTGAGCTATCATCGTCTGTCATCTCCCCATTATGCTTTTATATCTTCTTTGTCCTCGGTTTCCATCCCTAAGTCTACAGGTGAAGCGTTGTCTCATCCAGGATGGCGACAGGCTATGAGTGACGAGATGTCTGCTTTACATACCAGTGGTACTTGGGAGCTTGTTCCTCTTCCCTCAGGTAAATCTACTGTTGGTTGTCGTTGGGTTTATGCAGTTAAATTTGGTCCCGATGGACAGATTGATCGACTTAAGGCCCGTCTTGTTGCCAAAGGATATATTCAGATATTTGGGCTCGATTACAGTGATACCTTCTCTCCCGTGGCTAAAGTGGCTTCAGTCCGCCTTTTTCTATCCATGGCTGCGGTTCGTCATTGGCCCCTCTATCAGCTGGACATTAAAAATGTCTTTCTTCACGGTGATCTTGAGGATGAGGTTTATATGGAGCAACCACCTGGTTTTGTTGCTCAGGGGGAGTCTCGTGGCCTTGTACGTCGCTTGCGTCGGTCACTTTATGGTCTAAAGCAGTCTCCTCGTGCCTGGTTTGGTAAGTTCAGCACGGTTATCCAGGAGTTTGGCATGATTCGTAGTGAAGCTAATCACTCTGTGTTTTATCGGCACTCTGCTTCAAGTCTCTGTATTTATCTGGTAGTCTATGTTGATGATATTGTTATTACTGGCAATGATCAGGATGGTATTACCAATCTGAAGCAGCATCTCTTCCAGCACTTCCAAACTAAGGATCTAGGCAGATTGAAGTACTTTCTGGGTATTGAGGTTGCCCAATCTAGGTCAGGTATTGTTATTTCTCAAAGAAAATATGCTTTAGACATTCTTGAGAAGACCGGGATGATAGGTTGCAGACCTGTTGACACTCTGATGGATCCGAATTCTAAACTTATGCCAGGACAGGGGGAGCCGCTTAGCGATCCTGCAAGCTATAAGCGGCTGGTTGGAAAATTAAATTATCTCATAGTGACTAGACCCGACATTTCCTATCCTGTGAGTGTTGTAAGTCAGTTTATGAATTCTCCCTGTGATAGTCATTGGGATGCAGTTGTCCGCATTATTCGATATATAAAATCGACTCCAGGCAAAGGGTTACTCTTTGAGGATCGAGGTCATGAGCAGATCATTGGATACTCAGATGCTGATTGGGCAGGATCACCTTCTGATAGACGTTCTACGTCTGGATATTGTGTTTTAGTAGGAGGAAATTTGGTGTCCTGGAAGAGCAAGAAACAGAATGTAGTTGCTCGGTCTAGTGCAGAAGCAGAATATCGAGCAATGGCTATGGCAACATGTGAGCTAGTCTGGACCAAACAATTGCTCAAGGAGTTGAAATTTGGTGAAATCAGTCGGATGGAACTTGTGTGCGATAATCAAGCTGCCCTTCATATTGCATCAAATCCGGTGTTCCATGAGAGAACTAAACACATTGAGATTGATTGTCACTTCGTCAGAGAAAAGATACTTTCAGGAGAGATTGCTACAAAGTTTATGAGGTCAAATGATCAACTTGCAAATATTTTCACCAAGTCTCTCACTGGTCCTCGTATTAGTTATATATGTAACAAGCTCAGTACATATGATTTGTATGCACCGGCTTGAGGGGGAGTGTTAATTTACAGCATGTATATAGTATAGTATTGTCCCACATTGGTAGAGGAGTAGTATGTCCTTGTATAGTATAGCTATAAATAAGGACCTCTTGTGTAGTATTATTTATTCATTCAATATATCAATAACATATTTTCTCCCGTGCCTTCTCATAGCATCAATATCCCAATATCAAAAACCAGAAAAATCGAACAACCCACTGTCTAGTTTATCAAGCGATATATAAAACAAGTAATCAACCAAAATATGTACGTATCAGCGGAAAGGAAGTCTACATAATACATATAATGAATGGGTGATTAAAAATACAACCCCTTTAAACATCAAAACTTTTAAACAATGCAGTGCGACGTAGAAAATTCAGAATAGGACTTGACTAGTTTCTCGTTTCAGGTCAAACACGTGAAGTCATGCTTCAACATTCAAGAACTATGGCAATATGTACCATGTCTTGTTTTTTTATTGACCCCACGCATGTTAAGAGTGTGTTTTCTTTTTCTTTTTTCCTTTTTTGTGCGTGGGGGTGTGTTCGCTCTGTGTGTGTGTGTGTGTGGTGTGTGATTGAGAGAGAGAGAGAGAGGGATAGAGATAGAGAGACTCACATCATCCAACAGCATACTGTAGCAGTTATAATCAATGTCAGGTGTAACCTGCACCACCAAACTTCAGTTAGAGATGTAGCAACAGAGCTCAAAGTTTCTGTTCAGATGGTTTGTTCTCCACTGATCTTCAAATACTTCACTCTATAAAGAATATGCTTTACTGCTTTTTGTTAGTTGCAATCCTAACATTAGGAGGTTTGAGCAAAGAAGTGATTATAATGGGACCATTTAAGCAATTAAACTGATATTTGACTTACTAATAATCATGCAAATTACAAAGTATTCTAAGGAAGCCTTAAGAAAAAGGGAATTTAGAAAGTTTGTGCTGCCTTTGATCCAATTATAAGCAACACATAAAACATAGAGCATTTTGAATTAAACTAACTTAGAACTTAAACATGAGGGACCTCAATGTAAGGAATGTTAATGTGGGAAATCTTAAAGCTCAAGTCTTTGAAGGTTTATTCAAGGTCACGATAGTCAGAACTCAGAAGAGCATAGGTGAAGTCGATGCTCTATTTTTTTCCTATAATATCTCCCCGAGTGTCTGTTATCTCAAACCTGTTCAAAAATTCCCAGACTATTCCAAATCAGAGATGATCAAAAGATCAAAAAATTGCAGCACAAATCGTTCAACAATCTTGTGCTCAAATCATTATCACCGGATACAAACTCTAAAATCTAGGTGATTACCAATCCGCCTAAGTGCAGAATATACTTTGTATGGGTGAAAAAGATGCAAGTACTCAGTGGAATGATTGAGTGCGCTAAAGCTGGCCAGGACACCACCATAACAAAAGGTAAAAAACGAATAGACTTCTCCAATCAAACTAAGCAAGAAACAAAATAAACAACTGATGCAATATCAAAGAAGCATGGAAAAGAACTACAGTACTCTTTCTTTCTTTTTTTTTTGATAAGTAAAGGCTTTTATTGAAAAAAAGTACCAAGATGGTACAGAAATCAGTACAAACTTTGAAACTACAACAGATTCCCCATCATGCTACATGTTTCCCCCCAAGAAATACAAAAAATCCAAATAATGATCCATCGTATCTAGAGTTTTACTAAAGCCCCAGAAAAATAAGTTCTTGATACATTTGTTTTTAACTCTAGCAATCCGCACCCTCATCCCTTCAAAGCATGCCTTGTTTCTTTCCAGCCATAAAGTCCACACAATACATATGGGAATAGTCCTCCAAGTCTGTTTCAAGTTTCTCTTCATTTTCTGAGCTTGCCATATTTCCAGTAAATCAGTAATCTTCTGTGGTATGACCATAGCTACTCCCGTAATAGTAAGAAAGAGCTCCCAGCATTGTCTTGAGATTTTGCAATGAAGGAATAAGTGTTCAACAGTTTCCTGTTCAGCTTTGCAGAAGTAGCATCTACTACACAAGGAATAGCATCTCCTTTGCAATTTATTTTGAGGGAGACAGGCATCCCTAGCTGCCAACCAACCAAAACAAGCTGCTTTCATAGGCGCCTTGGTTTTCCATATCATCTTCCAAGGCCAATTATGGTCCTCCTGACTGTTCTGTTGTAGTAACATTTTGTAACAATTATTAACTGAAAATTGTTTATCCCTGCTGTTGATCCAAATCAAATTATCTACTTTATTCAACTGGATTGAGCAGGTGTTCAGTTGTTGCAGCAATTGACAGAAGCTATTCAACTCCCAATCATTCAAATTTCTCCTGAAAGTAATATGCCAGCCTGATGTTGGGTCAAAATCTGCAATGTGACCATCTTTATTTAAAGCACAGCTAAACAAGTCTGGGAACCTATTTTTAAAGCACTCATCTCCATTCCAGATGTCTCTCCAGAATTTGATTCTAGCACCATTGCCAACTTCCAGTTTTGTATGCTGTAAGAATTCATCCCATCCTTCACTTATTTTCTACCAAATTCCCCCACAGTGCTTCAATTGTGCAGAGCTTTGTCTCCAACCCTCTATTTCCCTATAGATAGCATCCAACATTTTTTTCCAGACCTCATCACTCCCCCTACTATATCTCCATAACCATTTGAATAGCAAACTTTTATTATGCAGTTTCAGGTTTCTTACTCCCATCCCTTGTCTTCTTATCCTCTGTGACCAAACTCCACTTGACCAGATGAATTTTTCTTTTGTTTGCATTTCCTTCCCATAGGAATTGTCTTCTAATAGAGTCCAGTTTTCTCTCAACTGCTGCGGGCATGCTAAGCAAAGACATGGTGTATGTCGGGATACCATCTAGGACACTGTTAATCAACACAAGCCTTCCCCTCAAAAACAGATATTGTTTTGTCCATGGAGTTAGCTTCTTGCTACATCTATCAATAACCCCTTGCCAAAATATTCTTATCCTTTCTCTTCACCCCTAGTGGAAGCCCCAGGTAAGTAGTGGGCAATTTCTCTAGTCTACAAGCCATTATATCTGCCAAATCCTCAACACACTCATCAGCATTGATGCTAAAAATACTACTTTTAGCCAAGTTAACTTTTTGTCCAGTAACAGCCTCAAAACATAGGAGCACCCCTCTCAAATTTGAGCTTTATCAGCTTCACAGAATAGGAGAGAGTCATCTGCATATAAGATATGAGTAAGCATCATGCCTTCTTGGTCTGTCTTGCCAATTTTTAGCCCCTTTAACCATCCCAAACTTTCAGCTCTCCTCAACATTGTACTAAGAATTTCCATAACCAAAATAAAGAGGTATGGTGATAGAGGATCACCTTGCATGAGGCCTAGCTGAAAAATCCTTGGGCATCACCATTGATTAATGTGGAGAATTTCACAGTTGAAATACAAAATCTAATCCATTTTAGCCATTTATCACCAAAATTCATCAACTTCAACAAATTCAGCAGGCTATGCCAATTTACATGATCACAAGCTTGCAGGCCACCCCTTTTTTCCTCCTTTTCATCAGGTTATCAAGGCTCTTGTTGGCAACCAAAGCAGCATCAGTAATTTGTCTTCCTTTGATGAAAGCATTCTGATTAGGGGAAATCGGACTATTTATGACCTTCTTAAGTCTTTCTGCCATTAATTTTGAAAACAAATTGTATACACTACCCAATGAGTCTGAAATCTTTAATCTCCTCTGCTCCTTTCTTTTTAGGGATTAGAGTAATGAAAGTGGAGATTAAGCTTCTGACAAAAGAGCCTTTTTTATAGAAAGCATCCGTTGCTCTCCAGATGTCCATCCTCAAAATACCCCAGCATTTTTGGAAGAAGAACAAATTAAAACTATCGGGACCGGGGGTTTTATCTCCTTTAAAAGATATTGTGAGAAGGCATGGGAGAAAATATGTTATTGATATATTGAATGAATAAATACAATACAAGAGGTCCCTATTTATAGCTATACACTACAAGGAGATATTACTCCTCTTCCAATGTGGGACAAGACTACACTATACATATCTATAAACTAACACTCCCTCAAGCCGGTGCATACACATCATATGTACCGAGCTTGTTACACATATAACTAATACGAGAACCAGTAAGAGACTTAGTGAAAATATCTACTAGTTGATCATTCGACTTTACAAACTTTGTAACAATATCTCCTGAAAGTATTTTTTCTCTGACAAAGTGACAGTCGATCTCAATGTGTTTAGTCCTCTCATGGAACACCGGATTTGACGCAATATGAAGAGCAGCTTGGTTATCACACACTAGTTCCATCTTGCTGATTTCTCCGAACTTTAACTCCTTGAGCAACTGCTTGACCCAAACTAACTCACACGTCGCCATAGCCATGGCCCGATATTCGGCTTCGGCGCTAGATCGAGCAACTACATTCTGTTTCTTGCTCTTCCACGAGACCAAATTACCTCCTACTAGAACACAATATCCAGACGTAGAACGTCTATCAAAAGGTGATCCTGCCCAATCAGCATCTGTGTACCCAACAATCTGCTCGTGGCCTCGATCCTCGAATAGTAATCCTTTGCCTGGGGCTAACTTTATATACCGAAGAATGCGAACAACTGCATCCCAGTGACTATCACATGGAGAATCCATAAACTGACTTACAACACTCACCGGAAAAGAAATGTCAGGTCTAGTCACTGTGAGGTAATTCAATTTGCCAACCAACCTCCTATATCTCGTAGGGTCTCTAAGAGGCTCCCCATGTCCAGGCAGAAGCTTAGCATTCGGATCCATAGGAGAGTCAATAGGTCTGCAACCCATCATTCCAGTCTCCTCAAGAATGTCTAAGGCATACTTTCGCTGTGAAATAACAATACCTGAGCTAGACTGAGCGACCTCAATACCTAGAAAATACTTCAATCTGCCCAGATCCTTAGTCTGGAAGTGCTGAAAGAGATGTTCCTTCAGATTAGTAATATCATCCTGATCATTACCAGTAATAACAATATCATCAACATAAACCACTAGATAAATACACAGATTAGGAGCAGAATGCCGATAAAACACAGAGTGATCAGCCTCACTACGAGTCATGCCGAACTCCTGAATAATTGTGCTGAACTTACCAAACCAAGCTCGAGGGGACTGTTTCAAACCATATAGTGACTTGCGCAATCTACACACACAACCATTAAACTCCCCCTGAGCAACAAAACCAGGTGGTTGCTCCATATAAACTTCTTCCTCAAGATCACCGTGGAGAAAAGCATTCTTAATGTCTAACTGATAAAGAGGCCAATGACGTACAGCAGCCATGGACAAAAAGAGACGAATAGATGCTACTTTAGCCACGGGAGAGAAAGTATCACTATAATCAAGCCCAAAAATCTGAGTATATCCTTTTGCAACAAGACGAGCCTTAAGCCGATCAATCTGGCCATCCAGGCCGACTTTGACTGCATAAACCCAACGACAACCAACAGTAGAGACTTACCTGCAGGAAGAGGAACAAGCTCCCAAGTGTCACTCGCATGTAAAGCAGACATCTCGTCAATCATAGCATGTCGCCATCCTGGATGAGATAGTGCCTCACCTGTAGACTTAGGGATAGAAACAGTGGACAAAGAAGATATAAAAGCATAATGTGGTGACGACAGACGATGATAACTTAAACCGAACATAGTGGGGATTAGGATTAAGTGTGGATCGTACACCTTTGCGGAGTGCAATTGGTTGACTAAGAGGAGACAAGTCCGCAGTAGGTGCAGAATCTGATGCGGGGCGTGAATCACCTGGGCCTGATGCTGGATGTGGACGACGATGATAAGTCAAGAATGGTGGAGCTGCAGAAGGTTGAACTGGATTATGTGGAGGAACTGGAGCTATAGGTGGTGGAGCTACAACCGGAATTGTAGGTGGTGGAACTGGAGCTATAGGTGGTAGAGCTACAACTGGAGCTATAGGTGGTGGAGCTACAACTGGAGTTGTAGGTGGTGAAGCTGGAGTGACTGAATCTCCAAAAGATGAAACTGGTAGTACCTCAGAAATATCTAAGTGATGACCTGAACCTGTGAAGTATGATTGGGTTTCAAAGAAGGTAACATCAGCGGACATAAGGTACCGCTGGAGGTCAGGAGAGTAGCATCGATACCCCTTTTGTGTTCTCGAGAAACCCAGAAAATACGCACTTAAGAGCACGAGGAGCTAACTTATCTGTTCCTGGAGTAAGGTTATGGACAAAACAAGTGCTTCCAAAGATACGGGGTGGAAGAGAGAACAAAGGTAAGTGGGGAAACAAGACAGAGAATGGAACTTGGTTCTGGATAGCTGAAGATGGCATACGATTAATAAGATAGCAAGATGTAAGAACGGCATCCCCCAAAAACGCAACGGAGCATGAGATTGTATGAGTAGGGTACGAGCAGTTTCAATAAGATGTCTATTTTTTCTTTCAGCTACCCCATTTTGTTGAGATGTGTACGGACAAGATGTTTGATGAATAATCCCATGAGATTTCATAAACTGCTGAAATGGGGAAGACAAATACTCTCGGGCATTATCACTACGAAATGTGCGAATAGAAACTCCAAATTGATTTTGAATTTCAGCGTGGAAGGTCTGGAAAATAGAAAACAGCTCAGATCGATTTTTTATCAAAAATATCCAAGTGCACCTGGAATAATCATCAATGAAACTAACAAAGTAGCGGAATCCTAAGGTAGAACTGACCCGACTAGGACCCCAAATATCTGAATGGACTAAAGTAAAAGGTGACTCTGCTCGATTATCAAGACGTCGAGGGAAATGGGAGCGGGTATGCTTACCAAGCTGACATGACTCACACTCTAGAGCTGACAAGTGAGATAAACCAGATACCATTTTCTGAAGTTTTGACAAACTGGGATGTCCCAACCGTTTATGTAATAAATCTGGTGAATCAATAACAGGACAAGTTGTAGAAGGAAGACAAGATGTGAGTCCATGTGATTTAGCAAGGATAAGGTAATAAAGTCCGTTTGATTCACGCCCGGTACCAATGATCCGCCCCGTAATGCGTTCCTGTATAAAAACATGGTTATCAAGAAATAAAACAGCGCATTTAAGTGATTTGGCTAAGCGACTAACAGCTATGAGATTAAAAGGACTATTGGGAACATAAAGGACTGAATCTAAAGGTAAGGAAGGAAGTGGGCTTGCTTGACCTATTGCAGTTGCCATGGTTTGAGACCCATTGGCCATTGTGACTTTTGGAAGAGATTGAGAATACGAAATAGTAGTGAAAAGAGATTTATTACCAGAAATATGATCTGATGCACCTGAATCAATGACCCAAAACTCAGAGGATGAAGATTGGGAGAAACAAGTCACGCTATTACCTATTTGAACAACAGAAGCTATCTCAGACGATGTCTGCTTACATGCTTTATACTGAAGGAACTCAATATACTCTGCTAAAGAAACCATCCGACTATTCAAAGCATCGGTCCCCATGTCGCTACAATTTGTAGTAGTAGCTGAAGAAATAGCTTGAAAAACACTGTTTACAGCAGGAAAACAGAACATTGTTCTGCGCCGGAACACTGTTCACGCCGGAAACACTGTAGCTCGCCGGAAAATTCCAAAGTTGTCGGAATTTGTTGTAACCAGGATGGATAGACTCGGAATTCCTTTGTGAGCAAGTTGTCCTGAAGAAATATTTTCAAAAAATGGCCAGAGAAGTCACTGTTCAAGTGGCCGGAATTTGATTTGAATTAGATGGGTAGGCTCGGAATTTTGAGGAGAACACACTGTCCTGAAGAAGCTTCGTGAAAAAATGGCCGGAAAGTGGCCGGAACCCTCGCCGGAAAAGTTGTTTCCGGAGCGTGGAGGAGCGTGGCGGCTTTTCTGCCGGATAAAATTTCAAGGGGTTGGTAGTCGGAGGGTGATCTACCTGATGGTGGTGTTGGTTTTAGCACAACACCGACAGAAAGTGACTTTCACTTAGACAAGCCTTAGGTCACCGGAAAAATTACACGATGACTAAGTTCTTTCTTCCCGGTTAACGCTGGAATGACGCACAGCGATCTTTTCTCACTAATGCTCTGATACCATGTGAGAAGGCATGGGAGAAAATATGTTATTGATATATTGAATGAATAAATACAATACAAGAGGTCCCTATTTATAGCTATACACTACAAGGAGATATTACTCCTCTTCCAATGTGGGACAAGACTACACTATACATATCTATAAACTAACAGATATGATAACCTTTTCCAGCTCCTCCATAGTAAAAGACCTCTCCAACCATTCCTTATCTTCATTTGACAGTCTTTTTACACTATCATTTTCCCAACTAGGCCTCCATTGTTCAGATTCACTAAACAGATTTTTATAAAAGTCCAAAATATGAACTTTAATAATCTCATCATCCTCCACAAGTTCACCATCAATAATTAATTTATCTATGCAGTTATATATCTTGTGTGTTGTTGCTTGTTTATGATTTTTTTTTGTGTTTTTGTCTCCTTGTTCAATCCACAAGCATCTGGATTTCTGTCTCCAGGAGATTTCTTCAACCTTTGCTATCTCTTATAGTTCCTTCTTGATTGTCATCCTTTCGGCCTCCCATTGTGTTTGATCATGAGGAGAAACAATTCTTCTGTTGTGATCTAGTTCTTCTAACTTTGCCATTGCTTTGCATTTCCTATCCTCCAATTTTCCATATACCTCCATGTTCCATTTTTTCAGGTCCTCTTTTAGCAAAACTAACTTTTTTGCGAGGATCATATCAGGTTCCCCTGCTAATTCATAAGAATCCCACCAGGTCTTGATCAAATCAATGAAATCTTTGTGTTCAAATCACATGTTTTCAAATTTGAAGTAACCTTTTCTTTTTTTTCCAATCACCACATTCTAAGAGAATTGGACAATGATCTGAAGTGGTTCTTGGAAAAACTCTCTGTCTGATGCTCTTAAAGCACTCATCCCACTTCTCTGAAAAGAGGAATCTGTCTATTCTAGAAGCACAAGAACTATCTCTACTTCTAAACCACGTGAAATTACCTCCATGCAGAGGTGGATCTATTAAAGATAACTCATTTACAACTCTGGAGCTAATTGCTCTTGAATTTCTTGCCTCCCCCAGCTTTTCATATGCAAACCTGATCACATTGAAATCCCCTCCAACAGACCATGGTTGGGAGATTATACCATTGATGGCAGCAAGTTCCTTCCATAATGCCTTCCTAACCTTCCTATCACAAGGGCCATCGACCCCTGTAAAAGCTAATTGTTTCCCTGAGTTTATTTCCTCCAAAGCCACTGTAATGGAGTGTTGTCTACTCTATTTCTGATATGTCGATAAGCGATTAACATATAATACTTCCTCTGTCCCAATTTATATGGCATCATTTGACTAGGCACAGAGTTTAAGAAAAAAAGAAAGAAACTTTTGATTCTTGTGGTCTAAAACAAGCCTTAAATATTTGTGTGGTCGTAATCAATCTCATTAGGGGCATTTTAAAGTTAAATTATTTCTAAATATAGAAAGATGATATTCTTTTCGGACAAACTAAAAAGAAGAGCGCCACATAAATTGGGATGGAATAATTGATTAACATTCAATTAGTTCAATAAAAACAAAAAAGTTACTAACTTTAGTAAACAGTGAATCTCTAATACACAAAATGGACACTAATTTCTGATAATAAAGCGGTTTAATCAAGCAGCCTGCAGAATAATCAACAACAATAGGCCCAAAAATAAAAAACAATGTGAAGGTAATGTAGATAATTTGTAAGAAATTAGAGCATACAGATTAGTGGAAGGCCCTCTATTGCAGCAGATTCCAGCACAGAAACATGCAATAACTCCAACCACAACAAAAATTAGAGTTGTTACCAAGAACCCCATTTTCCTTCCAATCTCACAACTTGTATTTTTTCTGCAAGAATATTATGAGCTGAAAACTGGATAGTTTCGGCAAAGTATTATATAAAAACAAAGAGAAAAATAAATAGATTATTTTACCAAATCCGCCAATGGGTTCTGCAAATGAGAGAGATAGAGAGAGTCTATGGAGAAAGTTTTTGTAAAATAGGGGGGTTGGGGGGGGGGGAGGGGGGGGATGTTACTGATGTTGGATGAAGGAGAAGCAGAAACGGTGATCTAAAAATATTATAATGCTAAGGGGGCGTTTGGACATAACAATTGTAAAATTCGAACATTTTTAATGTGAAAATGGTATTTGAAAATTAAAGTTTTGTTTGAACATGAATATATTTTTGGGTTGTTTTTAAAATTGTCAGTGATTGAAAATTTTGAAAAATAATATTTTGTAATTTTTTAAATTTTCAAAAAATTACAAAATTCATGTTCAAGTAAAAATTAGAAATTTTATGGTGAAACACTCATTTCGGAAAAATTAAACTTTTTCGAAAAAAGTAAAATAAATGCCTATGCTATATAGAAACGTTTTTTGCGGCGACAATAGTCGCCACTAAAAGTAAATAATGTTGTCACTAATAGTCCATCGTACGTCGCCAGTAGAAGAAGCGACAACTATGCGACTTTATTGGCGCCGTTATTTACCTTTAGAAACGACTTTAGTCGCCACAAAAACTGATTATATATAGATGTACACTCTTTCTATTTTTAATATTTTTGCATCTTGACTTTTTGTCTATTATAATTTCCATTATGTGTATATGTAGGAATTTTCTCATCACATTCTAATTATATAAGTCTTATATTTCTATATTTTTCCTAAAATTTATATTTTATTCCTCTTTTTTGTTTTTTTTACTTATTATCGTAATTATATTATTCATTACTTAATATTATTAAATTGTCATATGAGTCTTTTATTAACTTGTCAATTTATATTAATACGATAAATATATTTTTTTGTTACTCATTAAATTAAATTAAATTTTATCTTGTGTGACTATTTCTAAAAAGAATTCTTTTATATTTAAATTTATCAAAAATATTTTTAAGTATTATTTATTTACATAACTTTTTAAAATAAATTTAAAGGATAAATACCATTACGTTATCTCTATTCTCCTAATTATACATTACTTTTTGTTCTATAATATATATTTTTTATTTAGTGTTTATCTATAATATTTTCATTTTTATTTTTATAATTAGTTAAGATAGGACACTATATTGTATCTTTCGAAAATATTTACTTTCTTTCTATTCAACAAAAGAATTTTATTTATTATCTTTCTATTCAAACAAAAAAAAAATATCTTTCAATTTAAATTAAATATTATTACAAATGTTATCCTAAATTCCCAAATGTCTTAATAATGGCTTGTCACTTGACTTAACCACATGGCGAATTATTTTTCTTTTAATATTTTTATTTTTATTATTATTATTATTATTATTATTATTACTACTACAACTACTATTCTAACTTTTTTTTATATTCAAATTCAAAAGAATCTTATTTACTGTCTTTCCATTCAAATTCAAAAAAAAAAAATCTTATCTTTCATTTTAAATTAAATATTATTACAATTTAAAGAAAGGTCTTAAATTACTAAGAGCCCATTTGGATTGACTTAAAAAGTGACTTTTCAGTAGAAATAACTTTTAAGCCAAAAAGCAATAAGTTGGGGTTGCCCAACTTCTTACTTTTGGCTTATTTTAAGCAGTGTTTAACTTATTTTAAACACTTTTTTGACTTTGTCAAACACCGAAAAAAACTAAAAAGAGCTTAAAAGCTGATTTGACCAGCTTAAAAGTCAATCCAAACGCCCTCTAAGTAGCTTTATAATAGCTTGTCACTTAGCTTAACTATATCACAGATTATTCTCCTTTTAATACAATATAGATTTATCATGTCTTTAATTCCACAGTATACAATGTCCATCTAGTTCATATAGTACCATCTCTTCTCGTGATATCATGGGTAAGTTCTTATCATTCTAATATATTTTTAAACTATGTATAGGAAAATAAGTAATTATTAATAATTAAAATTAGATAAAATAATAAGACCACGTTAAGAATGAATATAGTCGCATGTGTCATGTTTGAAATCACCTATTATATTTCTTAAATCTCTTAATACCCTATTATCTTGTAATCTGTTTTTTGAAAAATATTTTAAAATTGAGATATCAACATACTTAAACAATTTTTCTAAGAAAAATTAAATTTGTCAAAATATTTGAAGGTTGTGAAGTAAAAAAAGATATGATTTTTTATGTGGAACGTCTTTAACTTTACAGTAGGAAAATATTCTTCCAAGGCTTCATGTAGTTTGAAAAAAATGAGTTGTCAATCGATTTGACTTGCTTAAGTATGGGCTAATCGCCTAAGTATATTTAAAATAGCATATTCACTAATTTAAGTTGCCTATACTTATACACAGTAGGTGATCTTTACAATCACTAATCATTTTATTTGGGCTATTAACTATATAGGGGACATCTTCGTTTAATAGGCGATCTGATTGCAAATGACATACTAATTAAATTCAATAACATAAATGAATTCTAAAAACATCTCTATATCAATGTTTACGAATTTATTCACCTATTCTTCATACATTATTTCATCCCTGATAACAATCACCTTCAATATTAACTTGGAGGATAGAGCTATGATTTTAACTTTTACACACATATATTTATCTCTCATTGTGTCAACACATGCTATCTGTCACGACCCAAACTAATCATGTCATGATGGCGCCTATCGTGGAACTAGACAAGCCGACTCATTTCCAAAACAAATCGATATTTTTATTTCAAACATAATTTCAAGGCTATTTAACATAAAAATCTTCGTAAAGGAATTCAAATCAAAATAAAAGTGCGGAAAAGAAAAGCCCGACATCGGAGTGTCACTAGTCATGAGCATCTACTACAATTTGTCTGACAATATCGAGACTAACATAGTCTGGAAAATAGCTAAATACAACTAAAGGAAGATAAGAGGGAGAAGAGCAGGGTTGCGATCGTCAGGCAGCTACCTTGCTATCCCCGAAAACATCTGCAACCGGAATAGTCAACAACAGCTACCATGTCCAGATACACCTGGATCTGCACACAAGATGCAGGGAGTAACGTGAGTACGCAAACTCAATAAGTAACAGCAGTAAATAAAGGCTGAGAAGTAGTGACGACCTAGATGCAAGTATAGTTCATATCACAAAAATTCTGTAAAGTACATCATGCTTTAAAAACCAGTGTTTGAATCAAATTAGCTCTTTTAAATCCAGTTCCAGTAAAATCATTTAAAGACATCTTTCAATAGTTTTCAAACAAAGGCTCAATGCAAAGGTGAACAAAAATAATAAAATCATAATCAGCCCTTCGGGCAATATCACTCATATATAGCCCCTCGGGAAAACCTCACAATCACTCGTATACAGACCCTCGGGCAAACCTCACCATCACTCGGGCCTCCCAGTCACTCAGCACTCGGCACTCGCACTCAATAGGTACCTGCGCTCACTGGGGGTGTATACAGACTCCGGAGGGGCTCCTTCAGCCCAAGCGCTATATCAAGCCAATCATGGCATAAATCAATGAGGTCCTCGGCCTATATCAAACATGCTGTGGCATGCAACCCGATCCCATAAATATCCTCACAAATCAGGCCCTCGGCCTCACTCAGTCATAAACCTCTCGAGCCTCCCGGGCTCTCAGAAAAATAAAATATTCAACCCAAACAATATTTATATGATGCATCAAAATAGAGTAATAGAGACTGAGTTATGCTGTAAATATGTATAAACATGACTAAGTATAGATTTTTAATCAAAAACAATGAGAGGATAGCAAGAAAAGATCTCTAAGGGTCCAAACAACACTGGCATAAGGCCTAAACATGGCATCCAGCCTGATTTAAAGAAATTCTTTCTAAAACAAATAAGAATCATATAGTTTCAACTAAATATTCAACTTTACAGTTGATACGGGACAGACCAAATCACAATCTCCAACGGTGCACGCCCACACGCTCGTCACCTAGCATGTGCGCTACCTCCAAATAGTAGAATGATACAAAACTCCGGATCATACCCTCATGACCAGATTTACAATCGTTACTTACCTCAATCCGAGCAAATCTCTACTACGCAATGCCCTTGCCTATCGAATCGGCCTCCGAGCATCCCGAATCTAGCCACAAGTAATACAATACGATCAAAATAGGCTAAAGGGATCAATTCCACAAGAAAAATACCAAATTATAGCCAAAATTCGAAATCGGTCCAAACCCGGCCTCCGGGCCCACGTCTCGAAATCTGACAAAAGGCACAAAACCCGAAATTCCATTCACTCACGAGTCTAGTCATACCAAATTTACTCAAATCCGACAACAAAATCCCCTTCAAAACCTCAAAATTCTATCTCAAGAACTCTTCCACTTTTCCCCCAATTATTTCACCCCAAATCACAATTTAGATGATAAAAATCAAGATATAATCATGGAATTTAACCAAAACCAAGTGAGAAACACTTACCCCAATCAACTCCGCGAAAATCCCTTCAAGAATCGCCCAAATCCGTGATCTCTAGCTCAAAATATGAAAAATGAGTTCAAACCCTCGATTTGAATTTAACACTGCCTGCCCAGATTTTACCCTTCGCGAACGCGACCGTCCTCTCGCGTTCGCGTAGGCCAACTTGACTGCCTCACCATTTTACTCTTCGCAAACGCGAACGCGACCACCACCTCGCGAACGCATAGAATAAGGACTTGGGGTCCCAACTGCCTCACTCCTCTTCGCGAACGCGACCCTTCTCCCGTGTTCGCGATGCACACGCAGACCACACCTTCGCGTTCGCATCCTCTCCTTCACGAACGCGTAGAACAAAAATTCACCACTCACAAAACACTCTTCGCGAACGCGAGAGCCCACTCGCGATCGCGAAAGAGGAAACCAGAAGAATGTAGCAGCAGATATCAGCAATATCACTAAGTCCAGGAATGATTCGTTAACCACCCGAAACTCACCCGAGGCCCTCGGGACCTCAACCAAACATACCAACGTATCCCATAACCTCATACGAACTTAGTCGAACCTTCAAATCACCTTCAATAACACCAAAAACACGAATTACACACAGATTCAAGCCAAATGAACTTAGAAATTTTTGAATTCCACAAACGACGCTGAAACCTACCAAAACACGTCCGAATGACCTTAATATTTTCACACACGTCTGAAATGACGCCACGAACCTACTCTAACTTCCAGAAATCCAATCTGATTCCGATATCAAAATTTTCACTACCGGCCAAAATCGCCAAAATTCTAACTTTTGCCAATTCAAGCTTAATTCCACTACAGAACCCCAAATCACATTCCGGATGCGCTCCTAAGTCCGAAATCACCTAACGGAGCTAACAGAACCATCAAAATTTAAATCCGAGATTGTTTACACATAGGTCAACATCCAGTTGACTTTTCCAACTTAAGCTTCTAATAAAGAGACTAAGTGTCCCAATTCACTCCGAAACCACTCCGGACCCAAACTAACTAACCCGATATATCATAATATAGCTGAAAAGCACAAAAGGAAGCAGAAATGGGGAAAATGGGGCTATAACTCTCGAAACGACCGGTCGGGTCGTTACATCCTCCCCTTCTGAAATAATCGTTTGCCCTCGAACGGGTCTAGAAACATACCCGGAGTCTCAAATAGGTGTGGATATCTGTTCTGTATCTCCCGCTCGGTCTCCTAGGTGGCCTCCTCCACAATTTGACCCTTCCACTGCACCTTCACTGAAGCTATGTCTTTTGACCTCAACTTTCAAACCTGCCGATCCAAAATAGCCACCGGCTCCACATCATAAGTCATATCACCCTCCAACTGAACCGTGCTGAAGTCCAAAACTTGGGACGGATCGCCAACATACTTCCGGAGCATGGAAACATGAAACAGTGGATGCACACTCGACAAGCTGGGTGGCAAGGCAAGCTTATAAGCCATCTCCCATATCCTCTGAAGCACCTCAAAAAGCCCAATGAACCGGGGGCTAAACTTGCCCCTCTTCCCAAGGGTGATACCTTCAGCAAAACCTTCTTCCCAACCATAAAAGACACATCACAGACCTTCCTATCCGCATAACACTTCTGCCTAGACTGCGCCGTGCGAAGCCGCTCCTGAATCAATTTCACCTTATCTAATGCATCCTGGACCAAGTCTGTACCTAAGAGCCTAGCCTCACCCATCTCAAACCATCCTATTGGAGATCTACACCTCCTCCCATATAAAGCCTCGTACGGAGCCATCTGAATGCTCGACTGATAACTGTTGTTATATGCAAACTCCGTGAGCGACAGAAACTGATCCCATGAACCCCCAAAGTCAATGACACAAGCGCGCAACATGTCCTCCAATATCTGAATAGTGCGCCCGGACTGCCCGTCCGTCTGAGGGTGAAAAGATATGCTCAACTCAACTTGAGTACTCAACTCCCGCTGCACGACCCTCCAAAACTGCGACGTAAACTGAGTGCCCCTATCTGAAATGATGGAAACTGGGACACCATGCAGGCAAACAATCTCTCGGATGTAAATCTCAACCAACCGCTCTGAAGAGTAAGTAGTGCCAACTGGAATAAAGTGCGCGAACTTGGTCAGCCGATCCACAATAACCCAAATAGCATCGAACTTCCTCGAAGTCCATGGGAGCCCAACTACGAAGTCCATGATGATCCGCTCCCACTTCCACTCTGGGATCTCTAACCTCTGAAGCAAGCCACCCAGTCTCTGATGTTCATACTTAACCTGCTGACAGTTGAGACACCGAGCCACAAACCCAAATATATCCTTCTTCATCCGCCTCTACCATTAGTGCTGCCTCAAATCCCGGTACATCTTCGCGGCACCCGGATGGATAGAATACCGCGAGCCGTGGGCCTCCTCAAGAATGAACTCCCGAAGCCTATCTACATTAGGCATACATATACGGCCCTGCATCCTCAACACACCGTCATCACCAATAGTCACATCCCTAGCATCACCTCTCCGAACCCTGTCTGAAGAACGAGCAAGTGGGGGTCATCATACTGACGCTCCCTGATACGGTCATAAAGAGAAGACCAGGAAACCATGCAAGCCAACACCCGACTCGGCTCTGAAATATCCAATCTCACAAGCTGGCCCGCTAAGGCCTGAACATCCAATGCCAAAGGTCTCTCTGCTGCCGGAAGATATGCTAAACTCCCCAAACTCTCCGCCTGGCGACTCAAAGCATCGGCCACTACATTGGCCTTCCCCGGATGGTACAAAATAGTGATATCATAGTCCTTAAGAAGCTCCAACCATCTCCGCTAACGCAAATTAAGATCCTTCTGCTTAAATAGATGTTGCAGACTCCGGTGATCAGTATAGATCTCACAATGAACCCCATACAAATAATGACGCCAAATCTTCAAGGCGTGAACAATGGCTGTTAACTCAAGATCATGGACAAGATAGTTCTTCTCATGGGTCTTCAACTGGCGAGAGGCATATGCAATCACCCTACCCTCCTGTATCAGAACACAACCAATACTACCCTCGAGGCATCACAATACACGGTGTAAGAACCTGAAGTTGATGGCAGAATTAACATTGGAGTTATGGTCAAAGCAGTCTTGAGCTTCTGAAAGCTCCCCTCACACTCATCCGACCACCTAAATGGAGCACCCTTCAGGTTTAATCTGGTCAAGGGCGATGCAATAGATGAAAATTCCTCCATAAAGCGACGGTAATAGCCCGCCAAACCAATGAAGCTCCTAATCTCCGTGGCTGAGGATGGTCTAGGCCAACTCTGCACCGCCTCTATCTTCTTCGGATCCACCTGAATACCCTCACTGGTCACCACGTGCCCCAAGAATGCTACTGATCCGAGCCAAAACTCACACTTGGAGAACTTTGCATAAAGTTTCTCCTCCCTCAATCTCTGTAATACAATCCTCATATGCTGAGCATGCTCCTCCTGGCTACGAGAGTACACTAGTCATCAATGAATATAATAATGAATGAGTCCAAATAAGGCTGGAATACACTGTTCATCAGATGCATAAATGTTGTTGGGGCATTGTTCAGCCCAAAAGACATCACCAAGAACTCAAAATGGCCATAACGGGTCCTGAAAGCTATCTTAAGAATATCCGAATCCCGAATCTTCAGCTGGTGATACCCGGACCTCAAATCAATCTTGGATAACACCCTCACTCCCTGAAGCTGGTCAAATAAATCATCAATACGAGTCAAATGATACTTGTTCTTGACCGTGACCTTGTTCAACTGCCTGTAATCAATGCACATCCTTATGGAACCATCCTTCTTCTTTACAAATAGAACTGGTGCACCCCAAGGTGACATACTAGGCCGAATAAACCCCTTATCAAGGAGTTCCTGAAGTTATTCCTTCAACTCCTTCAACTCCGTAGGTGCCATACGATACGGTGGAATAGAAATGGGCTGAGTTCCCGGCACCAAATTAATACCAAAGTCAATATCCATGTCAGGCGGCATGCCCGACAGGTCTGCAGGAAACACATCCGAAAAATCATGTACCACCGGAACAGAATCAATGGCAGGAGTCTCTACACTAACACCTCTCACAAAAGCCAAATAACATAGACAACCCTTCTCAACCATCCGCTGAGCCTTCAAATATGAGATCACAATACTAGGTACATAGTCTACAGAACCGCTCCACTCAACCCTAAAAAATCCCGGCATCGCCAACGTCACAGTCTTAGCGTGACAATCTAGAACAACATGACATGTATATAACCAATCCATATCCAATATCACATCAAAGTCAACCATGCTGAGCAACAAAAGGTCTACTCGGGTCTCCAGACCCCCAATAGTCACCACACATGACTGATATACACGGTCCACAATAATAGTATCGCCCACAGGAGTAGATACATAAATATATGAAACTAAAGACTCACGGGGCATAAACAAAAAACGAGCGAAATACAAGGAAACATATGAATAAGTGGAACCAGGGTCAAATAATACAGAGGCATCTCTGTGAAAAACTGAGACAATACCTGTAATCACAGCATTTGAAGTGATAACATCTGGTCTGGCAGGGAGGGCATAGAAACGAGCCTGGCCACCCCCTGATCTGCCGTCCCCTCTAGGGCGACCCCTAGTTGACTGACCTCCACCCCAAGCTGACTGGGCGTGTGGTAAAGTAACTGGTGCTGAAGTCGATGGCTGACTCCTCTACTGAGATAGACCTCCTCAAGACGAGGACACTGCCTCCACATATGCCCAAACTCCCCACACTCAAAACAACTCCCTAGTGCTGGTGGCAGGGACTGAAGGGAACCCCTAGCACAGGGATAACTGGTAGAAGAACCTGGCATGGAGGAGCCTTGAACTGATGGAGAACGAGACTAAATCTAGACTGGGAGGGCACTAAGTGATGAGTGTCCCTGATGAGAACTGTGAGAACTATGGCCCAATGATGCACGAAGGTGAACTGGGCGGGCTGGCTGAGCATGCCTGAATGGACGGACTCTTTCGTGCTGGAACTGACCCCCATAAGGAGCACCACTAAATCCTCCATGCCCTCGAGGCCTCTTAGCCTCCCTCTCAACCCTCTCCTGACCGCGAACCATCTCAATCTGTCGAGCAATGTTGACAACCTCATCAAAATTAGCACCAGATACTCTCTCTCTCTGGTCATAAGCAACCGAAGCTGAAAACCGAGGCCATCTATAAACCTCATGATCCTCTCTAGGTATGTGGGAACCAACTAGATCGCTTGACGGGACAACTCGGAGAACCGCATCTCATACTGTGTCACAGACATTTCACCCTGGTGAAGCTGCTTAAGCTGTCTGCGCCGCTCCTCTCTGCAGGACTAAGGCATGAACTTCTACAAAAAGACCATGGAGAACTACTGCCAAGTAAGGGGTGCTGCGCCAACATGCCTACGCCTCTCTTAAGTCTTCCACTATCTGAGTGCAGCCCCCGAAAACTGAAAAGTAGTGAATAAGACCCCACAAGTCTCCAGAATACCAGCTGTACGGATTATCCTCCGACACCTGTCCAAGAAGTCCTGGGCATCTTCTCTCTCTGTGCCACTAAAAGGTGGAGGCTGGAGTCTCCCAAACCTCTCCAACCTACGCTGATCATCCTTAGGCATAGCAGGAACCACATAGTCCTGAGCAGCTGCAACCGACTAGGCTGGTGGTGCCCCCGGTGTCGGGAGTCCCTGAACAACCTGATCGGGTGTGCGAGCGACGGGAGTTTGAGTGCCTCCCCCGGCCTGAGAAGTGGCTGCGGCCGTCGAAATAGAGACCGCCTGAGCAAGGCCGGTACACGATGCCAGAATCTGAGCTAGGGTCTCCTGAAGGCTTAGAATCACAATAGGCACATGCGATGCCTGAGCTGGTGCATCAACAACTGGAATCTGATTCTGATCTGGGGTAACTGGTGGGTATGCAGGTACTACCCCAGCTGCTGTGCGGGCTGCACCTCTACCCCTACCACGGCCTCGGCCTCTGGCGGCCCTGGCTGGTGGTACTGATGGCTGGTCCTCCCGTCCGGTAGTACGAGTCCTCACCATCTATGAGAGAATGAAACAACAGAAGTTTAGTTACTAGAATCAACATATTCACACGACAAAAATTCAAGAATATGAGATTTTCTAAAGGTTCTGCAGCCTCTCGAAGATAAGTACAGACGTCTCTGTACCGATCCTCAAGACTCTATTAAACCCGCTCATGACTCGTAAGACCTATGTAACTTAGGCTCTGATACCAACTTGTCATGACCCAAACTAACCCTGTTATGATGGCGCCTATCGTGAACCTAGGCAAGCCGACTCATTTCTAAAACAAACCGATATTTTTATTTCAAAGATAATTTCAAGGCTATTTAACATAAAAACCTTCGTAAAGGAGTTCAAATCAAAACAAAAGTGCGGAAAAGAAAAGCCCGACATCAGGGTGTCACTAGTCATGAGCATCTACTACAATTTGTCTGACAATATTGAGACTAACATAGTCTGAAAAATAGCTAAATATAACTAAAAGGAAGATAAGAGGGAGAAGAGCAGGGCTGCGATCGCCAGCAGCTACCTTGATATCCCTGAGAAAATCTGCAACCACAATAGTCAACAGCCGCTACCGTGTCCAGATACACCTGGATCTGCACAAAAGGTGCAGGGAGTAACGTGAGTACGCCAACTCAATAAGTAACAACAGTTAATAAAGGCTGAGAAGTAGTGACGAGCTAGATGCAAGTATAATTCATATCAAAAAAATTTCGTAAAGTACATCATGCTTTAAAAACTAGTGTTTGAATCAAATCAGCTCTTTTAAATCCAGTTCCAGTAAAATCATTTAAAGACATCTTTCAACAGTTTTCAAATAAAGGCTCAATGCAAAGGTGAGCAAAAATAATGAAATCATAATCAGCCCCTCGGGCAACATCACTCATATACAGCCCATCGGGCAAACCTCACAATCACTCGTATACAGCCCATCGGACAGACCTCACCATCACTCGTGCCTCCCAGTCACTCAGCACTCGGCACTCGCACTCAGTAGGTACCTGCGCTTACTGGAGGTGTATACAGACTATGGAGGTGCTCCTTCAGCCCAAGCGCTATATCAAGCCAATCATGGCATAAATCAATGAGGTCCTCGGCCTATATCAAACATGTTGCGGCATGCAGCCCGATCCCATAAATATCCTCACAAATCAGGCCCTCGGCCTCACTCAGTCATAAACCTCTCTAGCCTTTCGGGCTCTCATAAAAATAAAGTATTCAACCCAAACAACATTTATATGATGCATCAAAATAGAGTAATAGAGACTGAGTTATGCTGTAAATATGTATAAACATGACTGAGTATAGATTTTTAATCAAAAACAATGAGAGGATAGCAAGAAAAGGCCTCTAAGGGTCCAAACAACACTGGCATAAGGCCTAAACATGGCATCCAGCCCGATTTAAAGAAATTCTTTCTAAATCACATAAGAATCATATAGTTTCAACTAAATATTCAACTTTACAGTTGATACGGGATGGACCAAGTCACAATCCCCAACGGTGCACACCCACACGCCCGTCATCTAACATGTGCGCCACCTTCAAATAGTAGAATGATACAAAATTTCGGAGTTTCATACCCTCATGACCAGATTTACAATCGTTACTTACCTCAATCCGAGCAAATCTCTACTCCGCAATGCCCTTACCTCTCGAATCGGCCTCCGAGCGTCCCTAATCTAGTCACAAGCAATACAATACGATCAGAATAGGCTAAAGGCATCAATTCCACAAGAAAAATACCAAATTATAGCCAAAATCCAAAATCGGCCCAAAATCGGCCCCCGGGCCCACATCTCGAAATCCGACAAAAGTCACAAAATCCGAAATCTCATTCACTCACGAGTCTAGTCATACCAAATTTACTCAAATCCGACAACAAAATCCCTTTCAAAACCTCAAAATTCCATCTCAAGAACTCTTCCACTTTTCCCCTAATATTTTTACCCCAAATCACAATTTAGATGATAAAAATCAAATATAATTATGAAATTTAACCAAAACCAAGTGAGAAACACTTACCCTAACAACTTCGCGAAAATCCCTTTAAGAATCGCCCAAATCCGTGATCTCTAGCTCAAAATATGAAAAATGAGCTCAAACCCTCGATTTGAATTTAACACTGCCTGCCCAGATTTTACCCTTCGCGAACGCGACCGTCCTCTCACGTTCGCGTAGGCCAACTTGACTGCCTCACCATTTTACTCTTCGCGAATGCGACACATGCCTCGCGAACGCGATGCTTACTAGCTCAGACCTTCGCGAACGTGACTACTGCCTCGCGAATGCGTAGAACAGAGACCTGGGGTCCCCAACTGCCTCACTCCTCTTCGCGAACGCGACCCTTCTCCCGCGTTCGCGATGCACACGCAGACCACACCTTCGCGTTCGCGTCCTCCTCTTCGCGAACACGTAGAACAAAAATTCACCACTCACAAAACACTTTTCGCGAACGCGAGAGCCCACTCGCGATCGCGAAAGAGGAAACCAGAAGAATGCAGCGGCAGATATCAACAATCTCACCAAGGCCAAGAATGATCCGTTAACCACCCGAACTCACCCGAGGCCCTCGGGACCTTAACCAAACATACCAACACATCCCATAACCTCATACGAACTTAGTCGAACCTTCAAATTACCTTCAATAACACCAAAAATATGAATTACACACGGATTCAAGCCAAATAAACTTAGAAATTTTCGAGAACGCCAAACAACACTGAAACCTATCAAACCACCTCCGAATAACTTCAAATTTTGCACACAAGTCTGAAATGACACCACAAACTTACTCCAACTTCCGAAAATCCAATCTAACCCTGATATCAAAATTTTCGCTGCCGGCTAAAATCGCCAAAATTCTAACTTTCGCCAATTCAAGCCTAATTCCACTACGGACCTCCAATTCACATTCCGGACGCGCTCCTAAGTCCAAAATCACCTAACAGAGATAACAGAATCATCAAAATTCAAATTCGAGGTCGTTTACACATAAGTCAACATCCGGTTGACTTTTCCGACTTAAGCTTCTAATAAAGAGACTAAATGTCCCAATTCACTCCGAAACCACTCCGGACCCAAACCAACTAACCTGATATATCATAGTATAGTTGAAAAGCACAAAAGGAAGTAGAAATGGGGAAAACGGGACTATAACTCTCGAAACGATCGGCCGGGTCGTTACACTATCAAAATACATTAAACAACGTTAAGATTGTTTATTTCATAGTAAATAAATTTTGATGATCGTAAATATATATGGGCGATCTCGACATAACACATAGGCGATCCAATATGCTAAATTTCAGAAATATTATAAATTGCATCTTTTCTACCCATCAAAATTTAAATAAAAAAATGCTAATCAAATGCACATTCAACCCAAAATAGCAACCATGAATCGCTAACTCCAACTTTGGAGAACTTTGACCATGAATTCTGAAGCTGAGAATCGTTTTCAACCCAGGAGCAGGTTCATCAATCGTAATAATTGCCAAAATAATTTAGTAAGAATTTCATTCTTGGCCCCTTTTACCTGTTCTTGAAATTGGTTTTCTCCCAAAAATGACAGCAAAAAAAAAAAGAGAGAGAGAGAAGAAAGAGCAAACAACTAATTGCAAATAACATATGGAACTTGTTAAATTAATTTTTGATTTTTACAATATTACCCTTCTTTTTTTTATTAATTTCAATAAGATACATATTGACATGTAAGTTGGTGCCCATAGAAACTAAATTTTTTAATTTAACTTGTCATGTATTTCTATTACTACTATTTATAGAGGGCCATTTAACTAATTCACCCCTCTATTTGCTTGTTTTGCTTAGTCAAGCATTTTATTCTTTCACGATAATTTGCCGAATGAGATAGAAAATGGATAAATGTTAGACGAGGAGATGGAAACAAAGTATATCATCCAAATAATTCCCACCATTATTTAAAATTTACATTATAATTTTAGTATAACTTATTTACAGATTAACAATATCTAACAATCCCTAAATATTATACGTTTAGCAGTAAGGAATCTTGAAATTAAAGTGCTTGATTGAAGTTTTCGTCAAACTTACTTTGACTATTTCTTTCTAATATTCTAAGTCAAACTAGCTAAAGACAACCATTAACTTGCCTTGCTTTTACCCCCTTTGTTCGACGAACCGTTTTCACATGTATGAAAATATTTAGCTTGGAACTCAGGGGCGTATCTATAGCCTATAATATGGGGCACGCGAACTCATGGTCCCTCCGTCAAATTAGATATTTTATATACATATTTTTTAGAATTTGTCCAGTATTATGTATTAGCACCCATGCTCGATAAAGGTTGAATGATGCACTTGGTTCAATACTTAATTATTTTCCCTCCTTTTTAGTGGTGCACCTATGTTCTCGAAATCCTAGATCTACCTCTGTAATGGAATCCGGTCCGTTAATTCAATTAACTTGAGACTTTTATAGGAACCTACAAACTTAAAATCTTAGATTCGCCTATGACCCACAGGTTGTATATCTAATAAACCAGAAAAGCTGAAGTGTTTTCCACACTCCTCTGAATTGGACGGAGAACAATAAAAGTAGTTTCTTAATCATACGTATTACTCAAATCGTAAGCAGAATTACTTTGTTTAACCTTATACTCTAATTAAGAGGGAAAAGATCATATCCATCCCACCTTTAACCCGGTGGTCTACATATTTAATTTGGACACACCATTCCATTATGACACCCAAAAAAAAATTTATCTTCACGCTCAAGAAAGAAAGAAAACCTAAAAAATGAAAAAAAGAAAAAAAGAAAAAAATGACAATGAAGATCATGAAATGAAAAAAAAAAAAAGAAATAAGAAACTTACATTAAAAAAATAGAAGAAAAAGGTAGAGAAAATATATTGCCACTAAAACCTAGAGGATCCACTAGCTTGGGAAGCCATAGCAAGCTCAAATTGTTTAATGGAAATTGAATTAGGAAAAGAAAGTAATTCAGGTGCTTTTGAATTTTCCCAGCCTTTAACAGGATTAATTATTTTTGTAGATCCATCATATCCTATGTGAGTTACATGTTTCACATCTGTTGGATTCCCTATTTCCATCTCCATTTCCACTTCTTCAATCTCTTCTTTATACACTGCAGGAGGAAAAAAAATACATGATAATCAAAGACGGATTCAAAATATAAAGCTTATAAATTCCTACGGCGATTTCAAATAAGTTATATATGTAAGCTTGAATCCCTATCTTTTTACTAAAATTTGATCTTATATGTAAAGTTTTAATAACGTTGATTGATGTATTCTCGTAATAGAAGTGACGTATTGATGAGTTGAGTCAAGTTTGCGTGAGTAAAAAACAGGTCAAATCAATAAAGGGATCATGATTCAAATCATCCAAAGTTTGTTTGGTCAAAATAAATTGAATCAAATAACAAGTCATAACTCAACTCGTCAAACATGAGACAATTCTAGCTAATGGTCATAGATTTGTTTTTTTTAAATAAAACATGAAAGGTATAACATATTTTTTACTAAATTATTAGCTTACGGTCATTCAACTTCACATAATTCTAGTGATTCTGTATTTTTGAGTTGGGTTGTATTTCCATTGAATTAAACTATTTTTGACCTGATATTATGTCAACAAATGGGTCACCATCTAATTTTCTTAACTTTGGCGTGTTAGACGAGTTATTATCTATGGCATTCTTTTCAATCTACATTTGCTAATTAACACAATGCAAATAATAATCAACACAATACATTAGCGAAGTTATATCTCCTTTATATCTTGGATTTAAATGATTAGTGACACTACATTTTTTTTTAAATTATCATATTATCTTAAAACTAACTTAACTTTCTGTTTGTAATATAAATGTGGATTAATGACTTAATTAGAAAATAGCGTAAATAGTACATTTGAATAAACAAGCAAATAGTGTAAGTACTAGCTTAAATCAACACAGTGCGCGATAGAATACTTACCAAGTAATTGAGAGAAGCCTTTGAAACTCCTTTTCAACATGTGCACACCTTGAGAAAATTGTCGTCTGGCCAAAAATCCCCCAAAGCCATTTATTTTCACTTTTGATGAACTCTCTTCTCCTACTTGTCTTTCTTAATAACATCCAAACAAACAATATTAATAATACATATTATAAAATCATAAGCATTTATTCACTCTTGTCGAACCTATTGCTTTCTGCTCGTACTATGTATACATATGCACTAACAAAAAATAAAAAATTTGAAATTAGCTAATATGTCATTAAATCGCTCGTAGCTAGCAAAAATTCTTGATAATCTGTTGCTTATCTGTCGCTAAGTATGATTAATGACAGAATATTTTATTTAACTACAAAATTTGCATGTTACTAATTCCTATTTTTTTTTAGTAGTAATGCTAATGTATAGCAATTATAAAATCATACGTAGTTATTCTGTACTCACTAACTCTACATCCTGGATTCACGTGTATGTTTAGTAAGTTTAACATGGAAGTAATTTTCAATCCAAACCAAGGAACTCCATTCACTAAACGTACAAAACATAATTGAACAAATTAACTCAAAGAAAGTAAAAGAAATTACATACTTGTTGGAACTTGACTTAATACTGAACTTTTAGTATTTTCTTCAGGCTGGCTGATGCTGGATTTTGCCACTGCAACACTTGACTCAGAACCACACCTTAAAGAGAACGGAAACACCACAAACTTCTCCATTGATCTATCCTTCATATTTTCTTGCACTTATATTAGAAAAGAGTAATACCAAAATGGAAAAAAGAAAGAGAAATACAAATCAAAGAAACTATGAATAGTTGAAGAGATAAAGAGAGAGATATTAGGAGATAACAATTGGCTTAGTAAAGAAGATAGAATGATTTTAGATGTAGAAGAAGATGTAAGAGTAAGACACACATGACACAACCAATGAAGAAGGTTGGTGGAATGAGACATATGAGAGATTGAGACAAGCCAAAAAAGAGAATAATATGTGGGGATAGAGTAGTAGTTAGGTTGTTAAACTGTAGCAAAGACATGACTAATTTTGGCTGATTAGTTGTCCATTTTAAGAAATATAAACATAGAGCCCACAAACCAACTCAACCTCCTTAGTCCTTTTCCCATCTCTTTCGTGCTCCAAATGCAACTATTCCCCCTCGTGAATATGGTCCATTTTGTCCAACATGCAAAAGAGAAACATCCATTTTTATATACAATTTACTAACCCCCCCCCCCCCAACCAAAGGTTAGATCTCATCAGTGAGGAAATTTCTCATTTTATCTTTAATAATGAACTTTTATTTTGTCATACAAATAAGGACAGATCAAACTCATGACTTATAAGTTCATTCGAAACTAATAGTTTTGGTTCAGACATTGTATATATACTAAAATATTTACTTAATAAGTATAAATAATAAATTTTGAATTCAGTAAATCAAACGGATTCAGTAAAGCAAATGTGATATAATAGAATTCCGAACTTGAACTCATAATTTTCGAATCTTGTTGGAGCGTCACTGCAAAAAACGGGGGTAATTGCGGTAGCCAAATATGCATATAACGGCGGTTCAGAACCGCCGTAATTGTCACTAATGGCGGCTTACAAACCCGCCATAATCTTTTCCACCAAAAGGTATAATACGGCCGCAATATGTAGATAAAACCGCCGCAATATGCATTGTTAAAAATGGATGTTTACTTTGCTGATTGTGACGGTTAGTAACCACCGTAATTGTTGTCTTTCATATTATAGGCAGAAACTGTCCAGTTTATACTGTCATAATTGTAATATTTTTTATATTAATTTTTTAATTTCACATTTAGATCTTTTTTACTGCATAAAATCCATCATAATATGTAATCAAACACCCATCATAATAATTAACATAAATTATAGAGAATTAGATAAGCAAGATATCCATCGTATTAAAACATAAATGCCCAAAATCCATATCATCCAAGATTCAAGTTTAAACTGTAGAGAGTTATTCACCAATTACAACACAAAAAAACGTAGTTCATCTTAACAATGATTACTAATTGTCATTTGCTCCGTTTTCATTATTACTTTCGTCAAAGGATCTTCTTGGCCCGGTTGGTGACAGAACGCCATCTCCTAAATTGGGCCTGCATAAAAATAACTACTAATTAGTAGTCTCAAACTAAGCAGCCAGTGCTAATTAGAAATACTCAAGGAATTCAATGGTCATGGATACCCCTTTTTTGTTAAAATAAATAACAGATTATAAAAAAAAAGATATTTTCCAAAATAGAGGAAAATATCTTGCAAAGTGCTACTGCAAACACAATTTCTTCATATTTATTTGGGACAAGGAGGTCGGGTTCTGTGTATAAACATTCCAAATACTTCAACTATATACAGTTTAACCCTTCAGATACGGGTTCGGCTGAACCAGTAATTTTTGTCCCAACCCTATATTTATCTTAAAACAATTATTGAATTATTTACAAATTATTAATTTAGAATCCACTAACTCAAAAGAATTAGAATACTGAACCCATAAATTTCAAATCCTAGCTCCGGCCCGAACAAAAGAAAATTATCTTCTTAAGTTTCTCCAACTTCATACCAAAGAAAGAACAGAAAGGAATTAACACTTTCTCCTTTTCTTCTCTAATCATTGCTTGAACTTATCACTGCGAAACAGCCTATTTATAATGCAGCTTCAACCTCAAATAACATCAGAATACTTCCACTATGAACTATCAAGTCATCATTTTATCCAGGCATTAGAACATATAATTAAGCATCAACAGTCATATATAACTTTAAATATATTGTCAAATTGAATGGGCAAACAAAGAACAAATAAGTACTTGTACCTGTGGAGGAGTCGGAAATAAGTGAGCAAACTCCTCGGAATATTTTCTGTTTTCATTTGAAATAAGCTAGTTAGCGCATTTAATTGTGATCTCATATTTGCCATCTCTTGCACCCATTGTGGAGGTGGAGCTCTAGCGCTAGATGAGCCCATATACGAACAACTATCTCGGCTTGATGTTTGCTTGAATACTACAGTTGGAACTACACCCATGCCTAAGCCTCTAACACGGCTAGGGTGCTCGGGACCGAAGACTACACCAAGCGCATCATTCGGTGAAATTTCTGCCGGAGTTTCTGATCTTTGTCTTCGAATTTCTTCAATTCTTTCCTACACGAGGGACAAAATATAATTACAAAAGGAGAATGCATTCTAATTGAGAACGTTACAAAAGAAGAATGCATTCTAATTCTAATTTAACACTATTGATGCTTAATTCTTTAACAATGTTATGATTAAACTTTTATTTGAGAATAACTCAAATAACGAGCCACATAATTACATATACTAATTGAGAATATCGTGAGTGTGAATATCATTAGATTATTTTTTTCTAAATTAGATAGTAAAAATTGTATCTTATTTCCATTGGTCTTCATGTCTTAAATTATCAGGCTTTTATTATTTTGCTTAATGAAAGTAATTTTGTATATACATGCAGGAGTAATCTTTTAAATTATAATATTTATGAACTTTCTTGATTAATTACTTTTAGGGATGTAAAATGTATAGCTTGATACATTTTTAAAGAAATTATAATTTTTTAATTGTTTGACAGTTAAGACGTTATAGTTGTATCTCATAGTAACTTTAACACTATTGTATTATTTATATAAACATACAAGATATTTTATTTTTTATGGGTTTATTTTTTTTAATTTCTTAACCTTTAATATACTTTTATTTGGTTTATTATGCGTCATTTATAAATTAAATTTTTTAAAGATAGACTGGGGTTACGCCTCGTCCCGTAGTAAAATGGCTTGCCTCACACACCCACCTTTAAAAATACTACCTGAACATAGAACACCTACTATGATGAAAATAAAGAAAATTCGCATGCTAAGTATTGCAATTATTTATATCCCTTTAAAATTTAAATTATCTCAAACAAAATAAAAAAAATCAAATATTTGTGTAGATAATTACAAAACTTGGATGTCTCTCCTGCAACTGTTGTTCATTGGATGTGTAGTTGTTATCTATGAATGAAGATATTATTTATGATTAATCTAAAGTATATTTTTCCGTTTATATTAGGCCTCGTCAACCCTATTTGTTCAGTGAGACTCACTAAGTACCTCATGAATTCAATTCTCTATATTGTTGTCTTCTTCTTTGGAGACAAGTATCGCTTGTGACGGCGAGACCAAATTGAATCAACGATCATTTCTTGCTTTTGTTGAGCCACACTTCAACTTTTGTGATGGCTCATTTTGCATTATTCTTTTGTTATCCAATATTGTGGTCCAACGTCAGTTAATTTTTTATTTTTTTGCACCTAAAAATTCACGATACTCACGTGGTTAGAAATTACGTTTAGTATTTATGGGTAGACATTTCGTATAAATCTATAAATAAAAAACCTACGAGGAAGAGATAGAATAGAAGTCGTTATTATTTTTTGCTAAAGATAGGGAGATGAATTAAAGAAATGCACAAAGACAATCAAAGAAAAACTAACGAGTAAGACATAGAGAAATAATGAAAAACCTTTCTTTTTATAGTTGAAGAGAGTGGGGAGAAAAAGATTACAAACTAGAAGGTATAGATACTGACGTAAATTGCATTAATTCGCAAAGTTTTAACTAAAATACGTAATTTGATTTAATTTTAAAGAAATAAGGTGGAAAAAATAACTAAAATTTTTCATGAGTTAATAATCGTTAACTTGTATCGAATTGCAACAAATTTTCAAACACCTGGAATTGATATATTTGTGGAGGTTATCAAAAACCTTCACAAAGAAACCGCCATAATAAGAATTTTTTTTGATGAGGTGGGAACAAACACCACTAATTGAACATATAGTGGGGTCTTTTACGACTCCCACATTTAAACAGCCACAATAAGAATTATTTTGTGGGGGTTGGCTCAAACGCCACAAAACAAACGTATAGTGAGAGTTTTTTATAACCCCATAAATAAACCGCCACAATTTACCAAATTTTTTGTAGTGATGCTATGATAACTTGCAAGTACTTTGCAACTGTTAAAAGCCAAGCTTCATTTGTTAGGAGAGATAAGTTAACAGTTAAATCTCCTTCATCAAATGCAATTCCAGATAAGATATTTTAGCCTCTAAAATAATTAAGTGTGGGAAATACTAATTAAGAGGGAAGAGAATTAATTGTAAAATATTCAAAAGGCTAGTGGCGGTTCGAACCGTCGTAAATTGAGAAATCACCGCGGTTCTAAAATATTAAATTATGGCGTCTTACTATATCGCCGTAATATGTTCTATTTTGCGGCGGTTCATTGAAGCTGCCGTAATATAATCGCCGCAATTACCTCTTTTTTGTACTGTCTAGTGAATGCAGCTTAAAAATCGCAATCTCTTGATGTGACTTATAAATTGCAATCTGACTTATAAATCGCAATCTAAGAATACAACTTATAAATTGCAATCTATAAATGCGACTTATAAATCAAGTTATTTAATGCGATTTATAAGTGCAATATCTGAATGCCTCTTGTATCGCAGTTGCTGAAGTTACTGGCAATACGCGAATGCGGGATTTAACCGCCGGTCAAAAATATTGGCAAAGGGCAAATGTGATTTATAATGGCTTCTGAGGACTGCAACTATAGGTTGTCTTGCTCCTTTATCAACGGTTTCTTTATTTCCATTAGCAAGCCTAATCTTTTCTTAGACATCTGTATAACAACATCCTTATATAACAATACTTCTCTATAAAAGTTAAGCTTTTTCCGAACCAATTTTCATATTATGTTATAATATACATTTTCTATAACAACACTTCGCTATAACAACAAAAAATATTCGAAACAAACAAAGTTGTTATAGAGAGGTTTGACTGCACCACAGTTTTAATACATTTATTGTCGCGTATCTTATTTTTCTTTTATTCTTGCTATGCAATTAAAGCTTTGATCTTAATAATTTTTTGCTAACTATTCTCTTTTCATTAAGTCGGCCCCAAGATTTCATTCCTTTTCTGTTTGTTTAGATATCAAGTCACCCATTGAAAAGATGCTTCTCCTAAATCCTTAGTCACCCATTGAAGTTTCCAATCCTTTTGCTTGGTAGGCGAAGAGTAAAATCTCAAGGGACATTTTTAATATTCAAAATGGTAAAAACAAAAAGGAAGGCCAATGAGTTTGGTATACTTCTAATTCTACTTGCACATACTTTTCTAATAGCTTTTTTGGATGGTTGTTATATATTGCATCGTATTGTATTGTTACTTTAAATACACTATTTGTTTTGAATTATTGTATCGTATCGTTAAATCCGTCTTTAAATAAAGACTAAAAGTGCAATATAACGACCAATTTGGTGTGGTCGTATCGTTACCTTATCTTTTTCTCTTATCCTGCCATTTATTATTATTATTATTAAATAATCTTATTTTATCATTTATCCTACCTTTTTATATAATAATTCTACCTCGTGTCATACTTTTTCTTTGTAATATAGCAAGTTTATTCATCATATTGCTGGTATGTGATATCATGAAATAACGACAAACGATACATCTATTCAAACATTGTATTCATCAAGCGATATGTAACGACAATCCAAACAAGCTGTAAGTATTGTCATTTTTCATTCATAATTCAAATCATAGCTTCAATTATGTTAAATATAAAAGTTAGTGTTGTTAGTCTCCTTTCTATCATTTTTCCTACCGATTTTCTCCATCCAAAGAGTATCCTTTCAACATCTCATTAATAGATGAATAGATGGGTGTTTTTGTATAGCCTTAAAAAAAACTTCATGAGGCTATAACTGCAAGTTTTCCCTGCTTGTAATCTGTATGAAGTAAAACTAAGTCCTCCCTTGTGAAAGCTTATCAAAATACAAGTCACATACATATACTTCTCTATCTCAGTTCAAGGGAACAACAGTCTTTTTTTCAACTTTTGATTAAGCATAACACTATATCTCTACTAACTTACATCAGACTTCTATGAACTCGTAAAACTAGTTTCAATTATACAATAGATAGGTGCATAACACAAAGAACCATGATCCTATTAATTAGACCATTCATTACCCTTTCTTGAACCTGTAATCTAATCATGTTAATGTGGTTGAGATTCAATCACCCTCCGCAGGAACCATTGCTTTTGGCCTCCTTCAACAGCTTCACCACTTCGAGCATTGTTGGTCGCTTCCATGGCTCATCGTTGGTGCATAACCTTGCAATGGAAAGAACGCGCAGCATTTGATCCTTCCATAATCCTGAACCAGAAAGAAATGGATCCAATGTTTCAATCTCCCTGCCATTCGCGACCATCCACCTCACCCAGCCAACAAGATTGCCTCCCTCGACATCAGCCTGTCCTGTCGGCGCCCTTCCTGTTACCAATTCCAACATCACCACTCCAAAGCTATATATGTCACCTTTGGTTGTAGCCATCATGGTCTGTCCATACTCGGGTGGAATGTATCCGAATGTGCCAGCAAGGATTGTGCTAACATGGCTCTCACATGCACTAATGATCCGAGCCAGGCCAAAGTCCGATACTCGTGGTTCAAAATTCCTGTCCAAGAGTATATTGCTCGACTTGATGTCTCTGTGAATGATGTGTGGAACAAAACCATGGTGTAGAAAGGCAAGTCCGCGAGCTGACCCGAGACAGATCTTGAAACGAGTTGGCCAATCAAGCGCCTCTACTGCATCTGCTTGGTTTCTAAACCAGAAATCAAGGCTTCCATTCTCCATGTATTCGTATATCAAGAACCTCTCATCAGCAAAGATACAATAGCCAAGCAATGGCACCAGATTTTCATGCTTTACTTTCCCAATTGTTTCCATTTCAGCAAAGAACTCGCGATCACCATGCACGTGACCTCCATTCAGCCTCTTGACAGCGATAGTCCGGCCTTCAGGCAGTTTAGCTCTGTATACAGTACCAAAGCCACCATCACCAATGATGTAACTCTTGCTGAAGTTCTCAGTTGCTGAGAGAATAGCTGTAGGGTTGATCCGTAACAAAGACTGCTCAAACGTTGCAATGTTGATACTCAAAGGCTCCTTTGGCTTCTTAATCAAAAGCTCATCAGTAGATGTGGGGTCACTTGTCTTCCCTAGTTTACCTTTACCTCTGTCAAGAATTACAGCTTCTTGTCTGAGCATTCTCCATCTGAGAACTCCAATGAGCACCACAAGTGAAACGAATGATGCACCAAAGGCGATAGCCAAGACAGATGCATGGCTTAGAAGTGGTGAAGATGCATAGTTTTCTTCCCTGGAAGGTAAAACAGGTTCACTTGGTATGCATTTTGTAGCTTTAGTGCAAGCATCAGGTGCTAGGCCAGTGAATTTGTTGCCGGAGAAATTGGTAAAAACAAGGCCTTCTAGATCACAAATACTACAAGGAAAGGACTTTTGAAAACTGTTGCTGGATAAATCAATATATGTGAGGGAAGCAAGAGCTGAAAGTGATGGCGGCAAGTTGCCTGTAATTGAGTTGCTATGGAGATCTAGTATGGAAAGGGAAGTCATATTAGAGAGAGAATCGTCAAGGGGACCCGAGAGTTGGTTGTTGCTAGCATTTAGGACCAACAAAGAGCTAGAGGATCTAACATCAAAAGACAACGAACCCGAGAAAGAATTCATGCTGATATCCAAATAGGTCAAACTTCTGACACTAAATACAGAAGGCGGCAATGGACCACTCAACAAGTTATTTGAAAGATCTAGCTTGACTAAACTTGGCATCATAGAGTCAAGATTATCAGGAATAGATCCACGTATCTGGTTATGAGAAAGTATGAGACCTTGTAGGCTTGTCATTGAGAACAATTGAGGGAACACTGGACCTGTAAAGTAATTGAAAGATAGATCAAGAAAAGTTAAATTACCAAGCAGAGAAATTTCACGAGGAACGCTCCCAGTGAGCTTATTTCCCTGAAGAAGTAGCTCCGTCACAACTATGCAATCCTTAATTGAGCGTGGGACGGACCCTGCTAATTCATTGTTGGACAAATCAAGCATGCCGTAATGCTGTGTGAACTCAGAGTCAGGTAAAGGCATGTTTTGGAAACCAGCACAAATCTCCTCAGGTATAGGACCAGTAAACTGATTGTCAGACAGTACCAAATTGTCTAGCAATTTCAACTTAGATATTGATCTGGGAATTTCACCTGAAAGACTGTTTGCACCAAGGTTTAAAGATACCAACTTTCTACATTCAAAAAGCTCAAGTGGAATACCTCCACTTAACTTGTTACCATGAAGAGAAAGATTGGTCAGATTCTTCAAATTACCAATGGTACGCGGTATGCTTCCTTCAAACAGATTATTATCAAGTTGCAATCTCTGAAGGGTTGAAGCTTTTGCAATACTCGCTGGAATTGAACCTTCAAGCATATTGTTGCTGAGTGAGATCCCCATTAAAGTTTTCGACTCCCATAGTTCATCTGGTAGCTTTCCAGAGAACTGGTTTTTCGATAGTTCAAGAGTAATGAGCTGAAGTTCCCCTAGATAAGCAGGCAATTTGCCCGAGAGGTTGTTTCCAGACAACACCAAATCCGTGAGTCTTGAACAGTTCTTGAAAGTACTTTGGATGTCACCAGTGAAATTGTTATCCGACAACTGCAGAATGGTCAATGACTTGGCACGACATATTTCTGAAGGCAACTCACCAGATAGCTTATTGTCACTGACATCAAGAACTGATAGCAAAGGCAGATTAAGTGGAGGTAGAGGTCCACTTAGTAAATTCTTTGGCACCATTATTGATTCCACTTGAGTCCAGTTGGAAATCCACATAGGCAGTGGACCTGATAAGTGGTTTGAATCAAGTACAAGCGACTTAAGTGAATCCAAACCAGAAAGTCCATCAGGTAATGCACCAGAAAATGAGTTAAAGGACAAATTTATTATCTTGAGCCTTTTGCAGTTCCCTAGCTCCGAAGGAATCATTCCAGACAATCCAGCATTTGGAGCAATAAGGTAAACTAGATTTTCTAACTTTCCAAAGCTTGAAGGAAGCTCTCCATCAAAATCATTCTGTGCTACATTCAAGTATGTCAAGTTGCTCAACGCAGAAATTTCTTCAGGAATACTTCCAATGAATTTGCAATTTTGGAGATCAAGCACCTCGAGCTGCTTCAGATGGCCAATTGTTTCAGGTATATGTCCAGTCAACATGTTTGATGAGAGATCAAGAATTCTAAGTTTACTTAGGTTTCCAATTTCTGGAAATATCAATCCAGTCAAGTTGTTTTGACGAGTATCGATATATAGAAGCTCCATCAAATTACCTAGACTGGAAGGTAGACTACCAGAGAAGAAATTTGAGCTGAGGTCAAGAGACTGCAACTTCTCCATGTTTCCAATCTCATCAGGAATATTTCCAGAAAATGAGTTGGCATGAACTGATAATTCCCTTAGCTCCTTTAGTTCACCAATTGTTGATGGCAAACTACCTGAAAAAACATTATCGTCGAGCACAAGATGTCTGAGGTTTCTCAGGTTAGATATAGTAAGAGGCAGCTGGCCAGTTAACCTGTTGTCGCTCAAGTCTAGTATCTCCAAATTCTCAAGAGTCCAAACATCCGGAGATATATAACCAGTGAAGGCACAATGGCTAAGGTTTAAGTGCTTGAGGGATCTGAATTTTCCAATGTTTCCAGGAAATGGTACATTTAGTGGTGAAACTCCACATGAAAAATCAATCCGGATAACATGTTCACCTTCACACTTTATGCCAGTCCAATTGCAAGGAGTAGTCTTTGTATCAAACCAAGTTGGAATAACATCCCTTTTCTGGACAAGAGAATTTCGGAGAGCCTTTAGTAACTCCATATCATGGACCAAATAGCTGCCAGTTGTGACTGGTTGGTGTGTAAAGCAGAGAAGGATGATCATTACTACACAAGCCTCCCATTTTGAACCTTTGTTTGTCATTCTTGAGCTACTTCAGGACAATATCTGATATCACTCTCAAAGAATCACTCTGCAAGTTGATCCAAAAACAAGATGAAACAAAGCCATATAAATAAAAGCAAATGTGCAGCATGATAGGATGACAAAAAGCTACACACAAACATACACATTAATTCATTTTTGTTTAGCAAAGTCATTGATGCTGCCATAAACTTGTCAACTTTGATGTGTTTGGACATGATTTACATAGAATCTTAAACTGGTACTTAAATCAGAGAAAAGAAACTAAATCTCTTCATATACAAAAATGGCAAGAGGGAACTCATTTAACATACCTTTTGACAGTTGAAACTGGAGTTAGATTGAACACCTTCAAGTTAAATGCACCTATAGTAAAGCAAAAACTTGTATAAGCTTCAAATCTATTCTTGTCATAATAGAACAAATCATATTGGATATTCTTTTATATTATGAAATGGTGTCAAGAATTGAAGAGAAACAAATATCCAAGATCAGTGTATTCTATAGTACCTGGAAAGTAGAAACAAAAGGCTTAAAGAAATTAAACATCGTGTTAACCATAATATTTATCCATCACAAAAAATTATAGTGAAGTTTCTTGTAAAGCTTAAGATAAGTTAATAAATTTAATTTGAGTATAAAAAAAATTTATTTTTCTCTTAAACTCCGTGTCGATCCAAACTATGTCACATAAATTGAAACGAAGGGAATAATAATACTTTGTACAAATTAAACACTAAAACTCTAAGGAGTCATTTGGTTGGGAAATAAGTTATCTCATGATTAATTATCACGGGATTAGTTATTACGAAATTGTTATCCCACCCTCCTATAGGGATTAAAATTAACACTATAATTGCAGGATAACTAATGCCGAAATAAGTTATATTGACAATTTTATCCCAACCAAATGTGTAACAAACTAATCTCAAATTTAATCTCGATGTTAATTATTCTTTATCGCATTAAAATTATAATTTTTGGGTAGAAGAACTGCATATGAAGCCAAGAAAAAGGCCAAAAAGCAAGGTCTAAAGTTATTACGAAAATGAACAGGTTCACAAAAAGACAAGTGTGAAAAATGAGGAATATCTGCTTGTTCTCTGAGTGTTAAAACTGTGGAGCAAAAGACTATCCATAAAAAAAGCTGAAACTTTATAGTATTAGACAACTAGGCATTGGGCTCAAGAAAGATCTGAACAACATTTTGATGATATGCATGTTATTCCCAATAAAATAAAAGCCATAAATATTTAAACCTTTCTCACACGCATTTAACTTACTAAAAATAGCAAAAACTGGTAGAACAAGCAAATGGGTTCCAAACAAAAAGAGAGAAAAAAAAGGACAACATTTATGAATTTACACGTTATGTGTGATTTAAAATTATTAAAATGGAACTCTCCCTTAACACATCTTAATGTCTTTACTTTCCAAATTAAAGTGAAGTACTTGTAGTTGATAGAAAATTGCCAAACATAGCACTTTATTTCAAAAATAAACAGAGATTTATTCATAAAAAGCTCATTTGTATGATGTATACACAAGAATAGTACTATGAAACAGGTCTAAACAACATGTCTAACCAAACAACAAAAACCCCACTTAACGAAAAAAGAGCTAAGAACTTATAATGGCAATGCAAATGATTTATTTTTTTTGAAAAAAAGAACATAAAATCAACAAAAAAAGACACCCATAAACAAAAAATGAGCTAAAAATTTAGGAAAGGCAATAAAAATGGAATTCTTGGAAATCAAGAACCTCAAAAAAAGCTACCTTTAGAGAAAGAAGAAGAAGAAGCTGTTCCGTACACTTAATTTGTGGGTGTTTTTGGAATTTCACAGATTCAAGAAAAAGCACACAAATTTAAAAAAGAAGAATATTGAAACTGATCAAGATACAACACACCCTAGGTAGCCAAAAAAATGAGCTAACAACAAATAGGAATCATGACAATGTGGAAATGAAGTTTTTGAAAGAAACAGCAAAAAAACGAAAACCCATAAACAAAAATGAGCTAAAAAAGGGGAATGTAAATATGCAGTTCTTGTAAATAAAAAAAAACTTTAAAAAACTACCTTTTTCAGACGGAGAAGAGTGATATTCAGTTCCATACACTTTTATGGGGCTGTTTTTTAAAACTTACAGACAAGAAAAGCAACAATAAATAAATAAAAACACAACCCCATAAACAAAAAATGAGTTAAAACTAGGAATGTAGTGCTAATAAAAATGCAGTTCTTGGAATCGAAAACAACTTAAAAAGAGCAACCTTTTTCAGAAGAACTGAAGAAGAGTGATATTCTGTTCCGTACACTTTATGTTTTTTTTTTCTTTTCAAAACTCACTCTCTCAACCAAATAGGTATGACAATATGATAATGGAGTTTTTAAGAAACAGCATAAATTTTTTAAGAAAACAACATCTCATAAACAAAAATGAGCTAAATAAATGGGATGTAGTAGTAATAAAATGCAGTTCTTGAAAAAAATCTAAAAACAAAGCTAGTACCTTTTTCAGAAGGAGAAGAAGAAGTTGGTGTGCATGATGATTGAAGAAGGGTTGAAATTCAGTTCCGTACACTTTTATGGGGCTGTTTTTTTGAAAACTTATTACACTGAAGAAAGAAAAGCAACAAAAGAAAAACTCTGAAACTGAAAATGAAATCTGTAATATTATCAGTAACAGCTGGTCAGGATTTTGATTCTTTTGTTCAGTACTGCTACTCATCAATGGTGTGTGTGTGTGTGTGTAGGTGCGAAAGGCGTGAGACTAAAAATGCTGTTATTTGCTTTTGTATTTCGGTTTCACATAATAATAAAGCATCCAAAAAAGTGTCTGCTGCTGATAAGGACGGTTACGTTCTGGAGCTGACCTCAGCTTAAAACAGAAAGGGGTCAGTTTTATTGGTCTTCTTTTTCCACTCATTTTCTCTCTCTCACTTGCAGTTATTTTGCTATGCATACACTTATTGTTATTATTATCATTTGTTTGGGAAGTAGCCAAGTAGGGAGAGGAGGAATGGAAATATACAAGTTTTTTCTTATCTTGTGTTTGGTTTTCCTTTAGAAATAAAGTTGGAAATAATTTAATTTTCTGTTCACCCACTTATTACTATTTATTAATATGGTCTAGACAATATTTGGCCAAAGTAGAAAAAAAAACGAATTTACGATCAAGGGACGTGGTGGATGGATAGAACTTCTCTCACCGTAATTATAGGCCTTGAGATAGAGTCTCGGGATTAATGGAGAAATTTCTGATACATAATGATCCCCTTTTAATGATTTATATGAGGCGAATTCGAATTAATTGAACAATGAATATTACTATATTAGACATAGGATGATAAGCCAAAAAAAAAAATGAAGTTAAAGACTGGAAAATACTAGTAGTATTTATTTGAGATAGCTTTGTTTGGAATATGTTGAAAGGAGAGGAAAATAATACTTTAGCATGAAAACTCAAGGAAGAAATAAGTTGATTCTTTCATTGTTTGGTTTGAGACAAAAAAATGAAGTGGAAATAAAAAAATTATATTGAAAGGATAAAAGTGTAAGAAGTTTGGAATTGTTTTTTTAAGGCTAATAACTCTTTGCATTCAATATTTGTAATTATCAACCATTGAAATCTTCAAAGATCAAACAGGAGTTTAATTATGATTAGCTGAGGCATGCCATGATTATTAATTTATTACTTAGATAACTGTAAGAATTAAGATTATGTTGATCTCATAAAAACTGTAACGGAATCAGATCATTAAACAAAAAGATTACTGTAATGGAATCATATCACAAAAGAACATAACATTTTTTCAGGCACAATTCGTAAAATTAACAGTATCAAGTCTCGACAATTATTAGAACAAAATATTTAAAATAAGGATTTTATTTTTAAGACTTCTTGCATTTTCCTTCTCTGATTAATATTCCTATCCAATTTCGAAGCCAAGAACTTTTACAAGGCGATTTTGTTTTTGGCAAGAGGGAAAACTCGCAACCCCTACCAGTGGCGGACGCACGTGATAGCAAGCGGGTTCAACTGAACCCGTTTTATCAAAAATAATACTGTGTATATGTATAAATTAGGATTAAAGCTGCGTAAATTTTGTATAAATATTTTATTTGAACCCACTTGACAACTACTATTTTACGACTAAAGTTATGTACTTCTAAGATTGAAACTGCTTGCACAAAATCCTGGGTCCGCCACTGGCCGCTGCAACCTCTGCCACAACCTCTGCCCTTCGGGTGAGCACTCTGTGGTGAGCATTTTGTGCGCACTGGATAAACCTCCCCCTATGTATATTACAACCTCGTTCTTCCATTTACTGCCCAATTTATGCTTTACAGTTGTTATGTGACTTGCCGGGGTGATTGGTTCGGGTCTGGTGAGGTTTTGGAATGAATTGGAACATTTAGTTCCAAGGTTTAAAGGTTAAGTTAAAATACTGACCGGATGTCGACTTGTGTGTAAACGACCCCGAAATAGAGTTTTGATGATTCCAATAACTTTGTATGGTGATTTTGAACTTAGGAGCGTGTCCGAAAAATTATTTGAAAGTCCGTAGTTAAACTAGGTTTGAAATGGCTAAAATAAAAATTTAAGTTTGGAAGTTTGGCCGGGGAGTTGACTTTTTGATATCGGAGTCGGAATCCTGTTTTGAAAATTTTCATAGCTCTATTATGTCATTTATGACTTGTGTGCAAAATTTGAGGTCAATCGGAATTTAATTGATAGGTTTCGGCATCGAATGTAGAAGTTGGAATTCGTTAGCTTTTGTTAAGCTTGATTTGGGGTGTAATTTGTGATTTTAGCGTTGTTTGATGTGATTTGAGGTTTCGACTAAGTTCGTATGATATTTTAGGACTTGTTAGTGTAATTGGTTGAGGTCCCGCGGACCTTGGATGAGTTTCAGATGATTAACGGATCAAAATTTGGACATAAACAGCTGCTGGAATCTTTCTAATGCCTGTATCTGGATTCCTTCATTGCGTTCGCGAGGGGAGTCTCGTGTTCGTGAAGAGAAAATTTAGACTGGCCCATTGTTTTCTTCACGTTCGCGACCGGGGGCACGCATTCGCGAAGGGTCGAGGGGCAAAGCTTCGCGTTCGTGACCGGGGGCACGCGTTTGCGAAGGGTCGAGGGGAAAGGCTACGCATTCGCGGTCGAGGCCTCGCGTTCGTGAAAGGGAAAGCCGGCATGGGAAAAATTGGTCTTCGTGTTCGCGAGACCAGGCTCGCGTTCGCGGAGGAGGAAATCCGGGCAACACAAAAATGTGCTTCGCGAACGCAATGGAGCTGTCGCGTTCGCGATAAGAAAGGCCTGGCCAGAATGTTTAAGATCTGAAAATGAGATTTTTGACGAATTGGAGCTCGAGAAGAGGCGATTTTCGGGAGATTTTTATGAAAAATAATGGGGTAAGTATTCTTAACTCAGTATAGGTCAAATCACCCGAATCCATGGTTGTTTTTAACATTTAATCGGTGAATTAAGTTGGAAAATTTAGAAAACCCTCTTGGTTTTAATTTGAAGATTTGAGGGTCGAGTTGATGTCGGAATTTGGTAAAATTTGTATGATTGGACTCGTGGTTGAATGGGCTTTCGGATTTTATAATTTTTGTCGAGTTCCGAGACGTGGGCTCCACGGGCGATTTTTGAATGCAATTTCGGATTTTTGTTGGAAATTTAGTATTTGCATATGAAATTAATTCCTATAATTTGTATTGACTGAAACAAATTATTTGTGGCTAGATTCGAGGCGTTTAGAGGCCGATTCACGAGGCAAAGGCATTGAAGAATAAAGAATTAGACGGTTTGAGTTAAGTAACATTTCTAAATTTGGTCCTGAGGGTATGAAACCCCGGATTTTATGATATGTGATTGGTTTTGAGGTGACGCACATACTAAGTGACGGGCGTGTGGGCGTGCATCATAGTAATTGTGATATGGTCAATTCCATGGAACTGAGTAGTTGAATAATCTGTTGATATCCGTACATTTTCCACGTATTAGAAAAATCGAACTATAAATCATGTTTAAACCATGTGTTGACACTGTAGGGACCCACAGAAGTCGTGTACATGTTGAACTATCTGCTAAATTGCTATTTTATACTTAGTCACAGTTTTACTTGCACATTACATCTCAGTCTCTATTGTTCATTATTGATGCATCATATCATTGCTGTTTGGACTGCTTATCATGATTTCTGAGAGCCCGAGAAACTGGAGAGATTGATAAGTGAGTGTGGCCGAGGGCCTAATTGTGAGGATATTTATGGGATCGGGCTGGACACCGCAACATGTTTTATTAATTTATGCCATGATTGGCTTGTTATAGCGCTTGGGCTGAATGAGCTCCTCTGGAGTCTATACACACCCCCAGTGAGCGAAGGTACCTACTGAGTGCGAGTGCCGAGTGTCGAGTGCTGGGTGATTGAGAGGAATGAGTGACTGTGAGGAAAGAGTGACTGTGAGGTTGGAGTTAATGGGAGGACGGGGTGACTGTTGCTCTGAGAGGATGCATTGATCAATTATTATTGCACTTCAGCTGTCATATATCACTGTTTTGGAAACTTCTGAAAGACATTATATTTTGTTTCATTTGAACTTGATATGAAAATACTATTTGGTCCTTAAATGTTGAGCTTGAAAGCATGCCTACCTTCTTATGTTAGAAATTACTATAATTGGACTTAGTTGTGAAACTCGTCACTACTTTCAATTCTTTATTTAGTATTGTTACTTGCTGAGTTGGTTATACTCATGCTACACCATATACCTCGTGTGTAGATCCAGGTACTTCTGGACATGGCAGTTGCTAGTTTCTCGGAGTTTTTATCTGTTGGAGATTTTCGAGGAAGCTGTTTGACGTTCGCAGACCTTGACTCTCTTTCCTTTCAGTTTTGTACTGTTCTATATTTTTAGACAGTGTTGTTATTAGTCAGACTTTGTTATCATTAAGATGCTTATGTACTTAATGACACAGGGTTTTGGGAGTGTATTTATTTCCAGTATTTGTGGGATTTTCCCTTAGACTTAATTATTATGTTTTTCGTATTTAAAATAATTTATGATTTATTGAGGTTGTCGGCTTGCCTAGTATTGAGATAGGCTCCATCACGACAGACGTAATTTTGTGTTGTGATAGTTGGTATCAGATCCTAGGTTACATAGGTCTCACGAGTCTTGAGCAGGTTTAGTAGAGTCTTGCGGATCAGTACGGAGACATCTGTACTTATCTTCGAGAGGCTGCCGAATCCTTAGAAAAATTTCACTTTCTTGTAGTCTATTATCTCACAAATGGTGAGGACGCGTACTACCGGATCAGATTGTCAGCCACCAGTGCCACCAGAGGTCGTGGCCGTGGTAGAGGCCGGGGCCGAGGTAGAGGTTGAGGTGTAGCTCATACAATAGTTGGAGTAGCACATGTAGAACTACTAGTTGCTCCATCTCAGGAGCAGATTCCAGATATAATTGACACGTTGGGGCCAACTTAGGCACCAGTTGTGCCTATTGTGATTCCAGGCCTTCAGGAGGCTCTAACACAGATATTGACTGTTTGCACTGGCCTTACTCAGGTGGTTTTGGTTCAGGCCGCACCAGCCACTTCTCAGGCCTGGGGAGGTACTCATACCCCTATTGCCTGTACTCCAGAGCAGGTAGTGCAGGGACTTCAGATACCGGGGGCACTACCAGCCCAACCGGTTGTAGCTGCTCAGGCCCTAGCAGTCCCCGTTATGGATGATAATGAGCAGAGGAGACTTGAGAGATTTGGGAGGCTTCGACCTCCATCATTTAGCGATGTTGAGTCAGAAGATGCTCAGGGTTTTCTGGATAAGTGCCAGCAGATGCATCGGACAGTGGGTATTCTAGAGACCAATGGCGTCTCGTTCACTACTTTTCAATTTTCTGGGACTGCTTTCAGATGGTGGGAGGCTTATAAGAGGCGCATGCCGGTCGGTGCAGTGCCACTTACATGGCAAGAGTTCTCTGTTCTCCTTTTGGAAAAGTTCGTACCGCAGTCTCACAGGGAGGAGCTGCGTAGACAGTTTGAGCAGCTTCGGCAGGATGGCATGTCTGTGACCCAGTATGAGATGAGGTTTTCTGATGTCATGACCCGAAATTCCCACCTTCGGACCGTGATGGCTCCTAACATTTCACTTGCTAGGCAAATCAACGTTATAATAATATTATCCATTTACAAAACAATTTCTAAATTTATTAATAACAAAGAACAAATGCGGAAGTAAAGTCTCAAATGTAGTGAATAATACATAAAAAAAACAACGGTATCTAAATACCATCCCAGAATTGGTTTCACAAGTGCACGACCTTATAGAATAATACAAATAAAGGTCTGAATAAAATAAAGTTGTTTGGAAATAAACACACAGCAGAAGTAAAATAGACGGGGACTTCAGAACTGCGGACGCCAATGCAGTTATACCTCAAGTCTCCTCTAGGTAGCTGATATCCGAGAAAGTCTACGGTACGCCGCTGGGACCAACTCCGAAATCTGCACAAGAAGTGCAGAGTGTAGTATCAGTACAACCGACCCCATGTACTGGTAAGTGCTGAGCCTAACCTCGACGAAGTAGTGAAGGGGCTAAGGCGGGTCACTTACATTAACCTGTACGCAATATTAGTAACAATAATAAATAATATAAATAAATCAGGTAACTCATTTATAATAATTGAAGCCAATTCAGCAGTCGTAACCAATTATCATTTCCATCAAATCTGTTTCAGAGTGCAACCCGCTCTCACAGCATATTCACATTCAATTCTGTTGCAGCGTGCAACCCGCTCTCCCAATATATTCCTTTTAATCAAGCCTGTCATATATTTATTTCAATCAAGTATATATAGGCTTTTTAATAAGTCTGTTGCGGCGTGTAACCCGATCCTCCAATATATCCATTTCAATCAATTTTGTTGCGGCGTGCAACCCGATCCTCCAATATATCCATTTACCAATTCTTATAGAAGAAATTTTCCCAATAAATGCAATAATTAATATAAAATTATAAGACAACAAGCATACAATAATTATGATTTAATTATAAAACAAACAATGACAAATAGCAAATTATTATGGAAATCAGGGAGAAAATAGGCATTTTAATATTTAATATGCTAAATGTTAAATAACAATTCAAACACATAATTCAAATAGCATGTAACAATTAATGCAGGAATTCAAGAATTAATATTTGACAAAGAATAGGAGAGAAATAATTATTATAATAATTAATTTATGATTTAAAATAATTTATGATTTTTCAAGTAAGCAGGCAAACAATTAATTTAAATTTATCTCCAAAAGCTTCAAATCTATTCATAAACAATTCAATATACTCAATACGAATCATAGGAATTAATTCCATATGAATTTACTAATTTTTCGGATAAACATATGAAATTCATTAAAATATTCGACAGTGGGACCCACGTCTCAAATATCGAAAAACCTTACGAAATCCGAACACCCGTTCCGATACGAGTCCAACCATACAAAATTTATCAATTTCCGATGTCAAATGGACCATCAAATCTTAAATTTTTATTTTTGGAAGATTTTATTAAAAAACTGATTTTTCTTCCATAAATTCATGGATTCATGATTTAAATGAGTATGAAATCATGAAATATAATCAATATAGGATAAGGAACACTTACCCCAATGTTTTTCGTGAAAATCGCCCAAGAATCGCCATACCGAGCTCAAAAATTGAAAAGAGTTGAAAATGGGTCGAAACCCCATTTCGAGAACTTAAGTTCCGTTTTTGGGACTTTTACTCATCGCGATCGAGGAAATTCGTTCGCGATCGCGTAAAACAACTTTTGTCCAAGTTCATTTTGCTCTTCGCGATCGCGGGATTGGCTTCGCGATCACGAAGCACATTTTGGTTGCCCAGACTTTTAACTCTACGCGATCGCATAAATGCTCATGCGATCACGGAGTATATTTTTCCAGCCTTACGCGATCACGTACTTACTTGTGCGATCGCGTAGCACAATTGACGTGCCTAGCTTCTGCCTTCCTTCCTTCTACGCGATCGCAGCTGGTCCCTTGCGTTCGCAGTGCACTGGGAGTTTACCTTCCGCAATCGCGTGCCTATCTTCGCGAACATGAAGGGTAAAACTCACTATTTACAATTTCCTCTTCGCGATCGCGAAGCACAATGCACCAGATGACAACAGAAGCTCAAAAACCAAATTTTCTAAGTTCAAAATTATCTCGTAGCCTATCCGAAACTCACCCGTGCCCTCGGGGCTCCAAACCAAACATGCACACAAGTCCTAAAATATCATACGAACTTGCTCGCACGATCAAATCGCCAAAATAACACCTAGAACTACGAATCAGACACCAAATCAAAGAAAATTTTTAAGAAAACTTTAAAACTTATATTTTTACAACTGGACGTCCGAATCACGTCAAATCAACTCCGATTCTCACCAAATTTGGCAGACAAGTCATAAATATTATAATGGACCTATACCGCGCTCTGGAACCAAAATACGAACCCGAGGTCAATAAATCTAATATCAGTAATTTCTTTAAAATCATTAAGCTTTCAAGCTTTTAAATTTTCATAAATATTCCATATCTCGGGCTAGGGACCTCGGAATTCGATTCCGGGATACGCCCAAGTCCCAAATCACAATACGGACCTAGCGGTATTGTCAAAACACTGATCCGGATCCGTTTGCTCAAAATATTGACCAAAGTCAACTCAGTTGAGTTTTTAAGCTCTATTTCACATTTTAATTCATTTTTCACATAAAAACTTTCCGAAAAATTGTACGGACTGCGCACGCAAGTCGAGGAATGATAAATGATGCTTTTTGAGATCTTAGAATACATAATTACTTATTAAATTTAAAGATGACATTTTGGGTCATTACATTCTCCACCTCTAAAACAAACATTCGTCCTCGAACGCAGTTAAAAAAAAGTACCTGAGCTGATGAATAAGTGTGGAAATTTACTCCGCATGTCCGATTCGGACTCCCAGGTAGATGCCTCTACCGGCTGACCTCTCCATTGCACCCAAACTGAAGGATAACTCTTAGACCTCAACTGTCAGACCTGCTAGGCTAGAATAGCCACCGGCTCCTCCTTTTAAGTCAAATCTTTATCCAATTGGATTGAGCTGAAATCTAACACATGGGATAGGTCACCATGATATTTTCAGAGCATAGACACATGGAACACCGGATGACCGCTGATAAACTAGGTGGTAATGCAAGCCTGTAGGCTACTTCACCCACCCTTTCAAGAATTTCAAAGGGTCCGATATACCTAGGGCTCAACTTGCCCTTCTTTCCAAACCTCATTACACCTTTCATAGGTGAAACCCGAAGCAATATTCTTTCTCCTACCATGAATGCAATATCACGAACTTTTCAGTCGGCATAACTCTTTTGCCTAGACTGAGCTGTGCGAAGTCGATCCTGAATAATTTTGACCTTATCTAATGTTCCTTAGGTCATTTTCTAGTGTCCGGATAAATTTTAGGCGGTCGGAATCAAGGGTCCCGGGACCACACGGAAGGCGTGGTCTATAGCATACGAAAATCTAGAAATATGGCGGAATTCCTATTTTATGGCCGTAAAATGCCAAAATAATAGGAACGGTCAGTCAATCAATGAGGAACGGTCATCGCGGGTCGTTGACCAATGTTCCTTAGGTCATTTTCTATTGTTCAGATAAATTTTAGGCGGTCCGGAACTGGGGGCACGGGCCCAGACGGAAGGCAAGGGCTACAACACACGAAAATATGGGAATTAGGCCGACTTCTCGTTTTATGGCCCTAAAACGCTAAACAATGAGGAACGATCATGGAAGGTCAGTGACCAATGTACCTTAGGTCGTTTTATATTGTCCGGATAAGTTTTAGGCAGTTCGGGTCAGGGGGCCCGTGCCCACGCAGAAGGCGTGGGCTACAACACACAAAAATATGGGAATCAGGCCGAGTTTTTGTTTTATGGCTCTAAATTTGCAAACAATGATGAACGGTCTGGCGGGTCGGTGACAAATGTTTCTTAGGTCATTTTTGACGGTTCGAATAAATTTTAGGCGGTCCACATCTAGGGTCCCGGGCCCATGCGAAAGGCATACGCTATAGTACACAAAAACGACCTTGGTCACCGACCCGCCACGTCCGGGGCCCCGGGCCGAGTTCTCATTTTATAGCCCTAAAACGCTAAAGAATGAGGAACGATCATGGAAGGTAAGTGGACAATATTCCATAGGTTATTTTCTATTGTTCGGATAAAGTTTAGTCGGTCAGGATCTTGGGGCCCAAGCCCACGCGGATGGCGTGGGCTATAGCACAAGCAAATATGTGAATCGGGCCATATTCTCATTTTATGTCCCTAAAACGCTAAAACATGAGAAGCGGTCATGGCGGGTGGGTGGCCAATGTTCCTTAGGTCATTTTCAATTGTCCATATAAATTTTAGGCGGTCCGGGTTTGGGGGGCCGTTCCCATGCGAAAGGCGTGTGCTATACACACGATAATATGATAATTGGGTCGAGTTCTCATTTGATAGACCTAAAATGCTAAAGAATGAGGAACGGTCATGGCAGGTCGATGGCCAATGATCCTTAGGTCATTTTCTATTATCCGGATAAATTTTAGGCGGTCAGAATCCAGGGTACCGGGCCCACACGGAAGGTGTGGGCTATACCATACGAAATTATGGGAATTGGGCTGAGTTTTCGTTTTGTTGCCCTAAAATGCCAAACAATGAGGAGCAGTCATGGCAGGTCGTTGATCAATGTTTCTTAAGTCATTTTGCGATTGTCCAGATAACCTTTATGCGGTCTGGGTCCAGGTGCCCTGGCCCACGCAGAAGGCGCGGGATATAGCACACAAAAATATGAGAATCGGGCCGAGTTCTCGTTTTAAAGCGCTAAAATGCCAAACAATGAGGAACGGTTATGGTAGGTCGTTGACCAATGTTTCTTAGCCCATTTACGATCGTCCTGATAAATTTTAGGTGGTCCGGGTCCAGGTGCACTGGCCCACGCGTAAGGCGTGAGATATAGCACCCAAAAATATGAGAATCAGGCTGAGTTCTCGTTTTATAACCCTAAAACGCTAAAACATGAGGAACGATCATGGCTGTTTGTTGACCAATGTTTCTTCGCCCATTTTCGATTATCTGGATAAATATTATGCGGTCGGGGTCTAGAGGCCCTGGCCTCCCGCGGAACGCGTGGGATATAGCACACGAAAATATGAGAATCGGGTCGAGTTCTCGTTTTATAGCCCTAAAAGTCTAAACAATGAGGAACGGTCATCGCGGGTTGTTGTCCAATGTTCCTTAGGTCATTTTCTATTGTTCGGATAAATTTTAGGCTGTCCGGATCTGGGGGCCCGGGCCCAAGCGGAAGGCAAGGGCTATAACACATGAAAATATGGGAATCAGGCACACTTCTCGTTGTATGGCCCTAAAAACGCTAAACAATGAGGAACGATTATGGAAGGTCAATGACCAATGTACCTTAGGTCGTTTTCTATTATCCGGATAAGTTTTAGGCGGTTCGGGTTAGGGGGCCCGTGCCCACGCGGAAGGCGTGGGCTACAACACACAAAAATATGGGAATCAGGCCGAGTTTTTGTTTTATGGCTCTAAATTTGCAAACAATGATGAACGGTCTGGCGGGTCGGTGACCAATGTTTCTTAGGTCATTTTTGACGGTTCGAATAAATTTTAGGCGGTCCACGTCCGGGGGCCCGGGCCCATGCGAAAGGCGTGCGCTATAGCACACGAAAACGACCTTGGTCACCGACCCGCCACGTCCGGGGGCCCGGGCCGAGTTCTCGTTTTATAGCCCTAAAACGCTAAAGAATGAGGAACGATCATGGAGGGTCAGTGGCCAATGTTCCATAGGTCATTTTCTATTATCCGGATAAAGTTTAGGCGGTCCGGATCTTGGGGCCCAAGCCCACGCGGAAGGCATGGGCTATAGCACAAGCAAATATGCGAATCGGGCCATATTCTCATTTTATGTCCCTAAAACGCTAAAACATGAGAAACAGTCATGGCGGGTGGGTGACCAATGTTCCTTAGGTCATTTTCAATTGTCCATATAAATTTTAGGCGGTCCGGGTTTGGGGGGACATTCCCACGCGAAAGGCGTGTGCTATACACACGATAATATGATAATTGGGTCGAGTTCTCATTTGATAGACCTAAAATGCTAAAGAATGAGGAACGGTCATGGCAGGTCGATGGCCAATGATCCTTAGGTCATTTTCTATTATCCGGATAAATTTTAGGCGGTCAGAATCCAGGGTACCGGGCCCACACGGAATGTGTGGGCTATACCATACGAAATTATGGGAATTGGGCTGAGTTTTCGTTTTGTTGCCCTAAAATGCCAAACAATGAGGAGCAGTCATGGCAGGTCGTTGATCAATGTTTCTTAAGTCATTTTGCGATTGTCCAGATAACCTTTATGCGGTCTGGGTCCAGGTGCCCTGGCCCACGCAGAAGGCGCGGGATATAGCACACAAAAATATGAGAATCGGGCCGAGTTCTCGTTTTAAAGCGCTAAAATGCCAAACAATGAGGAACGGTTATGGCAGGTCATTGACCAATGTTTCTTAGCCCATTTACGATCGTCCTGATAAATTTTAGGTGGTCCGGGTCCAGGTGCGCTGGCCCACGCGTAAGGCGTGAGATATAGCACCCAAAATATGAGAATCAGGCTGAGTTCTCGTTTTATAACCCTAAAACGCTAAAACATGAGGAACGATCATAGCTGATCGTTGACCAATGTTTCTTCGCCCATTTTCAATTATCCGGATAAATTTTAGGCGGTCAGGGTCTAAAGGCCCTGGCCTCCCGCGGAACGCGTGGGATATAGCACATGAAAATATGAGAATCGGGCCGAGTTCTCGTTTTATAGCCCTAAAACGCTAAAAAACGAGGAAAGGTCATTGCGGGTAATTGATCAATGTTCCTTAGGTTATTTTCTATTATCCGGATAAATTTTAGGTGGTTCGAGTCTCGAGGCCCGGGCCCCCAGTCCCACTCGGAAGGCGTGGGCTATAGCACACGAAAATATAGGAATCGAGACAAGTTCTCATTTTATGTCCCTAAAATACCAAACAAAGAGGAACGATCATGCCGGGCTGATGACCAATGTTCCTTAGGTTGGTTTTAATTGTCCTGATAAATTTTAGGCTGTCCGGGTCTGGGGGTTTGGGTCCACGTGGAAGGCGTGGGCTATAGCATTTGAAATTCTTGGAATCAGGCGGAATGATAGTTTTATGACCGAAAACGCCAAAGAAAGAATAAATGTCATGCATGGACCATCCTTATGGTTCCTTAGGTTGTGTTTGATATCCTAGAAAAAAATTAGGCTATTCGAGTACGGGGTCCCGGGCCCATGCGGAAGGCATGGTCTATAACACACGAAAATATGGGAATCAGGCCGAATTCCAGGTTTATTAGCGTAAAACGACAACAAACGAGTAACGGTCATAGCAGGGCAGTGACTATGGTTCCTTAGGTCATGTATTACGTCCAAAAAAAATAAAGCGATACGGTTTTGAGGGCTCGGGCCCATGAGGAAGGCGTGGTCTATAACATACGAAAATCTAGAAATCTGGCGGAATTCCTATTTTATGGCCATAAAACACCAAAATAATAAGAATGGTCAGTCAATCAATGAAGAACAGTCATGGAGGGTCGGTGACCAATGTTTCTTAGGTTATTTTTCGATGGTTAGGGTAAATTTTAGGCGGTCCGGGTACAGGGGCCCGAGCCCACGCGGAAGGCGTGGGATATAGCACACAAAAATATAAGAATCGGGTCGAGTTCTCATTTTATAGCCCTAAAAGGCTAAACAATGAGGAACGATCATCGCGGGTCATTGACTAATGTTCCTTAGGTCATTTTCTATTATCCAGATAAATTTTAGGATTTCCGAGTCCGGGAATCGCGCCCATGCGAAAGACGTGGGCTACAGTACACGAAAATATAGAAATCGGGACAAGTTATCATTTTATTGCCCTAAAATACCAAAAATAGAGGAACGATCATGGCGGGTAAATATGTTCCTTAGGTCGTTTTCAATTGTTCATATAAAGTTTAGGCGGTTCGGGTCCGAGGGCCCTGGCCCAAGCGTAAGGTGTGGGCTATAACACACAAAAATATGAGAATCGGGCCGACTTCTCATTTTATCGCCCTAAAACACTAAAACATGAGGAACGTTCATGGCTGGTCGGTGAAAAATATTCCTTAGGTCATTTTCAATTATTAGAATAAATATTTGGCAGCTTGGGTCGGGGGACCCGGGCCCATGCAAAAGGCGTGGGCTATAGCATACGAAAATATGAAAATCGGGCCGAGTTCTCCTTTTATAGCCCTAAAACGCTAACAATGAGGAACGTTCATGGCTGGTCAGTGACCAATATTCCTTAGGTCATTTTTTATTGTCTGGATAAATTTTAGGCGGTCCGAATTCGAGGGCCCGGGCTCACGCGGAAGGCGTGGGCTATAACACACGAAAATATGGGAATTGGGCCGAGTTCTCGATTTATGGCCCTAAAACGCTAAACAATGAGGAACGATCATGGAAGGTCAGTGATCAATGTTCCTTAGGTAGTTTTATATTGTCCAGATAAACTTTAGACGGTTCGGGTCAGGGGGCCTGTGCCCACGCAGAAGGCGTGGAATACAACACACAAAAATATGGGAATCAGGCCGAGTTTTTGTTTTATGGCTCTAAATTTGCAAACAATGATGAACGGTATAGCGGGTTGGTGACCAATGTTTCTTAGGTCATTTTCGATGGTCCGAATAAATTTTAGGCGGTTCACGTCCTGGGACCCGGGTCCATGCGAAAGGCGTGCGCTATAGCACATGAAAATATGAGAATCGGGTCGAGTTCTCGTTTTATAGCCCTAAAACGCTAAAGAATGAGGCACGGTCATGGCGGGTCAGTGGCAAATGTTCCTTAGGTCATCTTCTATTGTCCGGATAAATTTTAGGTGGTCCGGATCTAGGGGCCCGTTCCCACGCGGAAGGCATGGGTTATATAACACACGAAAATATGAGAATCGGGCCGAGTTCTCATTTTATAACTAAAACGCTAAACAATGAGGAACGGTCATGGAGGGTCAAAGGACAATGTTCCTTAGGTTATTTTCTATTGTCCGGATAAATTTTAGGTTTTTCGGGTATGGGGGCCCGGGCTCACATGGAAGGCGTACGCTATAGCACACGAAAATATAAGAATCAGGACGAGTTCTCGATTTATGGCCTTAAAATGCTAAAAATGAGGAATGATCATGGAGGGTCTGTGACCAATGTTCCTTAGGTCATTTTCTATTGTCCGGATAAATTTTAGGCGGTCCAGATCCTGGGGCCTGGGCCCACGCGGAAGGCGTGGGCTATAGCACCAGCAAATATGCGAATCGGGCCATGTTCTGATTTTATGGCCCTAAAACGCTAAAATATGAGGAGCGGTCATGGAGGGTCGGTGACCAATGTTCCTTAGGTCATTTTCAATTGTCCGTATAAATTTTAGGCAATTTGGGTTCAGGGGCACGGGTCGGTGACCGAGTTCTCATTTTATAGACCTAAAACGCTAATGACTGAGGAACAGTCATGGAGGGTCGGTGGCCAATGTTCCTTAGGTCATTTTCTATTGTCCGAATAAATTTTAGGCGGTCGGAATCTAGGGTCCCGGGCCCACACGGAAAGCGTGGGCTATACCATACGAAATCATGGGAATCGGGCAGAGTTTACGTTTTGTATCCCTAAAATGCCAAACAATGAGGAACGGCCATGGCAGGTCGTTGACCAAAGTTTATTAGGTCATTTTGTGATTGTCCAGATAAATTTCATGCGGTCTGGGTCCAGGTTCCCTAGCCCACGCAGAAGGCGTGGGATATAACACACAAAAATATGAGAATCAGGCTGAGTTCTCGTTTTAAAGCGCTAAAATGCCAAACAATGAGGAACGGTTATGGTAGGTTATTGACCAATATTTCTTAGCCCATTTACGATTGTCCGTATAAATTTTAGGCGGTACGGGTTTAGAGGCCCGGGCCCACACGGATGGGTGTGGGATATAGTACATAAAAATATGAGAATCGGGCTGAGTTCTCGTTTTATAGCCCTAAAAAGCTAAAAATGAAGAATGGTCATGGTGGGTCGTTGACCAATGTTCCTTAGGTCATTTTATATTGTTCGAATAAATTTTAGGCGGTCCGTATCTCGGGTCTTGGGCCCACGGTCCCACGCGGAAGGCGTGGGCTATAGCACACAAAAATATGGGAATTGGGACAAGTTCTCATTTTATGCCACTAAAATACCAAAACAAAAGAGGAACGGTCATGGCGGGTCGACGACCAATGTTCTTTAGGTCGTTTTTAATTGTCCGTATAAATTTTTGGCGGTTTGGGGAATTGTGCCCACGCGGAAGGCGTGGTCTATAGCACATGAACTTCTGGGAATCAGGCATAATGATATGTTTATGAACGAAAATGCCAAAAAAGAGGAAATGTCATGCATGGGTGGTGACTATGGTTCCTTAGGACATGTTTGATGTCCTAGAAAAAAAATTAGGCGATTCAAGTCTGGTGTCCCGGGCCCACGCGGAAGGCATGGTCTATAGCACACAAAAATCTTGGAATCAAGCCGAATTCAAGTTTTATTAGCGTAAAACTCCAAAAAATGAGGAACGGTCATAGCGGGGCAGTGACTATGGTTCCTTAGGTCGTGTATTATGTCCAGAAAAAATTTAAAATGATCCGGGTTCGGGGGATCTGGCCATACGGAAGGAGTGGTAAAGCATACAAAAATCTGGAAATTAGGCAGAATTCCTGCTTTATGGTTTTAAAACGCCAAAATAATAGGAACGGTCAGTCAATCAATGAGGAACGGTTATGGTGGGTCGATGAACAATGTTTGTTAGGTAATTTACGATGGTCCAGATAAATTTTTGGCGGTCCGGGTCCAAGGGCCCGGGCCCACACGGAAGGCGTGGGATATAACACACAAAAATATGAGAATCGGGCCGAGATCTCATTTTATAGCCCAAAAAGGATAAACAATGAGGAACGGTCATGGCGGTTCGTTGACCAATATTCCTTAAGTCATTTTCTATTATCTGGATAAATGTTAGGATTTTCGGGTCTGGGGACCTGGCCCACGCGGAAGACGTGGGCTATAGCACACGAAAATATGGAAATCGGGACAAGTTCTCATTTTATGGCCCTAAAATACGAAAAAAGAGGAACAGTCATGGCAGGTCAATGACGAATGTTCCTTAGGTCATTTTCAATTATCCGAATAAATTTTAGGCAGTTCGGGTTAGGGGGCCTGGGCCCACTCGTAAGGTGTGGGCTATAGCACACAAAAATATGAGAATCACTCTGAGTTCTTGTTTTATGGCCCTAATCACTAAAAAATGAGGAACAATCATGGTTGGTCGGTGAATCATATTCCTTAGGTCATTTCCAATTATCAGGATAAATTTTAGGCGGTTGGGGTCAGGGGGCCCGAGCCCACGCGAAAGGTGTGGGCTATAGCATACGAAAATATGAAAATCAGGTAGAGTTCTCGTTTTATAGCCCTAAAACACTAATCAATGAGGAACTGCCATGGTGGGTCAGTGACCAATATTCCTTAGTTCATTTTCTATAGTTCGGATAAATTTAAGGCGGTCTGGATCCGGGGGCCCGGGCCCACGCCGAAGGTGTGGGCTATAAATGTCATGGGTTGCTTTCCATCATTGACCCATGACCTCTTGGACGCACCCCGTGGCGTCCTGGCAAGCCTCCCAATGCCTAGCGCCACGGTCGGCCCCGTGGTCTCGACAACGCCAAGTGACAAGCATGCATGTGCCTTTGTCGCCCCACCGATAATCTTTGCCAATGCCCAGCAGCTAGCAAAGGCCAGCAGTGCCGCGCGCACAAACCATCATGTTTCCAATAGTGCCGCGCACACAGACAATGCCACGTGCACAGATCCTATGCCAAGCACCAGCACCGAGCCACAGGAAGATCCAAATAGTGCCTCGCGAGCCGACAGCAATACGCGCAGTCCCTGATGCTCAAGACAAAATTGCTGCCATCGTACTTGCTTCTACCTTGTAGAAGACTAAGTCCTTTTCATTGTAATTATAGAGTAGTTTTACATCATTTTATTTCAGTGTGCTTTTACAACTTTCATAGGTCAACTCATGTAACTTTGGTTTATTTTTTAAGCATTATTAAGGGGGACCAAAGCATTCAAACATTCAAGCAATCAATCATTTCTCTGTACTTGTGTCTCTCCCCCCGACTCCGTATAGCATTTTGTAATAGCTTTCATCATCATCAATACAATCAGCTTTCATCATCAATTGCTCATTTTTGCTGCTCAATTGCTTACGACATTGGTTTTCCCGTACGACACTGACAATCTAGTCTACTGTACGGAGGGGACCTCAATTGGCGGACAACAACCACACTGACATCAGTTACTTAGCCTTACGTCGCCCTTCCAAGGAACTTCAGGAAGGCGCCGCGTAACAATTGGTATTAGAGACTAACCTCGACATCGGATGAGGGGACACACATTGCCATCACCACAATTTCTGACCATGGTGAATTATGGGGATCACATCACAGTTCCCAAAGAGACGGTTGACGTACTACGACCCATTGTGGATACGGTGCCTGATCTAAAAACTAGCCTAGTGCAACGGTTGAACGACCTGGATCGCAGAATGCAACAAGCCGAAGTTGGCATAACAAACATCAGTCGCGACTCTGAGGAAGATCGGCATATGACAGTCGTCGAGGCAGCCGAAATTCATGGCAAATTCAAGGACCTCCAACAGGAGTGTGCCGAGGATTTAGCCCACCGTGACCTAGAGGCAGACAGACTGACTGCCATGCATCAAACCATAGGCAACTTGATAGGCCAGCTCAATGTTGTCAATGCTACCCTTCAAAGCCTGCTCAAAGGAGGCGAAAAGCAAAATCATGGGTGCCATGAACATTGCCCCTACGCCACAAAAGCTGAAAATTTCGGAGCCAAAGCTATACAACGGAGCTCGGGATGCTTCTAAAGAAGTGGAAAATTTCATCTTCGACATCGAACAAGACTTCGATGCCGTAGGATAATTGGAAGAAGCCAAAAAGGTAGCAACTGCTGCCATTAATCTTCAGGGTGATGCTAAACTCTGGTGGCAAGACAAATACGAATCCATCAGGGCCGGTGAAGATACTTTCAACACATGGGCAGAACTAAAGGTAGCCATATGCCTGCAGTTCTTCCCTGAAAATAGGGAATACAATGCACGGAGAAAGCTACGTGAGCTCCGCCAGACCAAGTCAGTGCGGGATTACATGCGAGATATGGGGGACAAAGACAAATTGTTCGCTTTCATAGAAGGTTTGAAACCTTATGCTCGTATGGAGCTGCAAAGACAACGGGTAGATACCTTGCCCAAGGCAATCCAAGCTGCAGAATGCCTTGGGGATTATCACATGGAAACTCAGAAGGATAGGCCTCAGCCGCCTATTCGAGGGGGATACAACGGGAGCCAACCTAGCAACGGTGGCCCTAACAGAAATGGAGGAGATCGAAGTGCATCCAAATCTAAGACTCCTTCTTCAAGCAGCAACAGTGCTGCATCAGTCAACAACAATAATGGGAGAAAGCCCCCTTCTGAATGCCGTCATTGCGGCGGGGAACATTGGAACAATCAATGTCCCAATACACAGATCAATGCTCAATATACTATTGAAGATGATTCAGATCCTGACGACTCAGACCACGCAAAGCAAGTAGGTACCTTCAACGCATTTGTTGGCTCTATTCATAATACCTTAGCGGGAACTAGTGCTGGTAACCCTAAGAAGAATGCATGCCCAATCACCAAGAAAGGGAAAGAAAACGCGGATGAAAGGCCTCCCACCACACAAAAGAGGACCTTAATGTTCGTCGACATGAAAGTAAACAGCAAACCTATTCGGGAATTGATAGACACGGGTGCTACCCACAACTACTTGGCCTCAACTCAGGTGTAGTGCCTCGGTCTAGCGGTGAAAAAGAGTAGGTGTCGTGTCAAGGCTATCAACTCTCCATCTTAGCCAGTGAGTGGAATAGCCAAAGTAGTGACAATGAAGCTTGGCCCATACAAGGGAATGTTCAACCTACGTATAGCTATCATCGATGATTTCGAACTGATAGTGGGATTGGAATTCCTTTGGAAAACCAACACCATCCCGGTACCATATTCCAACATGCTCCTAATGATGGGAGACAACGGGGCCAAACCCCACACCATACCATGCATACCCATAAAGATGGCCGCTGAAAACATCTCGGCCATGCAGTCAAAGAAGGGAATCAAAAGACCTGAACCTATGGTTCCGGCTGCCCCTAACATTATCAATCAAACATCATATCATCGACGTCCAACAACTCATGGAGCCCCTCAGTGTGTGAAGACTTGTCAAGCATGCCAAAAGGACAAGTTGGATTGCTCAGCACAAGTGGGATTCTTGTTGCCGCTACCTGTCCTACAGAGACCTTGGGAAAGCATTTCCCTGAATTTCATCACAGGATTACCCAAGGTCGGGAATCTTGCAACCATCTTGGTGGTAGTAGACCGATTTTCCAAGTATGCTACCTTCATAGCAGCCCCACAAAACATATCGGCAGAAGATACAACTCGACTTTTCTTCTCTCATATTGTCAAATATTGGGGAATGCCCAAAGACATCATTAGTGACTGCGACTCACGCTGCACTAGCAAATTTTGGAACCATATCTTCAGTTGCCTCGGATCCAAATTGAGTCATAACTCAAACTTCCATCAACAAGAAGATGTCCAGATAGACCGGTTCAATGACATGCTGGAGGAATATCTCTGCCAATTTGCAACCGGGTCACAAACAAATTGGGTGAAGCTTCTGGATGCTACTCAACTGTGTTTCAATTCACAAAAGTGCTCCAGCACAAACAAAAACGCTTTTAAAATTGTTACCGGAAAGCAACTGCTACTCCCACAAATAGCTAATGCACCAAATATGCCATCATCGCCTCGTGCTGCCAGTTTCTCAAAACAATGGGAGCAAACTTTGGAAATAGTGCAGAGCTATCTTGTCAAAGCCTAAGACCGGGCAATGGGGTATGCTGAACAAAACCTTCACTTTGCCCAACATCAAGCACGGGAAAAGTGATGGTAAGAACCCCGAGGCGGAACTTGTTTGCAATGAGGATCCATGACCCTCGCCTATTGCAAAGATACATCAGACCCTTTTCCATTGAAAGGCGCATCGGGAAATCCACATACCAGCTGAACACACCAGCCTGGTGGAAAATCAATCAAGTGTTCCATGTGAGCCGCCTCAGAGCATTTCAGAAATACATGGAAGATCATTCATAAAAACACCTCACAAGATCGAGGGGAACAGACCTCCCAGCCAATAAGAGCCTGACCAATCATCATCCTGCAGGTAAGGCTCCGAGGACGTCACCAACTCAGGTGAGGGAGAATGTCATGGGCTATTTTCCATCATCGACCCATGACCCCTTGGACGCGCCCCGTGGCGTCCTGACAAGCCTCCCAACACCTAGTGCCACGGTCGGCCCCGTGGTCTCGGCAGCGCCAAGTGACAAGCATGTATGTGCCTCTGTCACCCCACCGATAATCATTGCCAGCTCCCAACAACTAGCAAAGGCCAATAGTACCGCGCGCATAGACAATGTCACGCGCACAGACCATCTTGTTTCCAATAGCGCCACACGCACAGACAATGCCACGCGCGCAGATCCTATGCCAAGCGCCAACGCCCAGCTGCATGTAGATCCAAATAGTGATGCACGTGCTGACAGCAATGCGCACGCAGACCCTGATGCTCAAGATAAAGTTGCTGCCATAGGACTTGCTTCTAACTTGTAGAAGACTAAGTCCTTTTCATTGTAATTATAGAGTAGTTTTACATCATTTTATTTCAGTGTGCTTTTACAGCTATCATAGGTCAACTCATGTAACTTTGGTTTATTTCTTTTAAGCATTATTAAGGGGGACCAAAGCATTCAAACATTCAAGCAATCAATTATTTCTCTGTACTGGTGTCTCTCCCCCTGACACCGCATAACATTTTGAAATAGCTTTCATCATCATCAATACAATCAGCTTTCATCATCAATTGCTCATTTCCGCTGATCAATTGCTCACAACATTGGTTTTACCGTACGACACTGACAATATAGTCTAGCGTACAGAGGGGACCCCAATTGGCGGACAACAACTGCACTGACATCGGTTGCTTAGCCTTACATCGCCCTTCCAAGGAACTTCAGGAAGGCTCCGCGTAACACATGAAAAGATGGGAACCGGGTCGAGTTCTTGTTTTATGGCTCTAAAATGCTAAAATATGAGGAACGATCATGGTAGGTCGGTGACCAATGTTCCTTAGGTCATTTTCTATTGTTCGGATAAATTTTAGGAGGTTCGAGTCCGGGGGCCGTGCCAACACGGAAGGCTTGGGCTATAGCACACAAAAATATGAGAATCGGGCCGAGTTTTCATTTTATGACTCTAAATTGCCAAACAATGACGAACGGTCATGGCAGGTCAGTAACCAATGTTTCTTAAATCATTTTCGATGGTCCGAATAAATTTTAGGTGGTCCGGGAGCCCGGATCCACGTGAAAGGCGTGGGCTATAGCACATGAAAATATGAGAATCGGACTGAGTTTTTGTTTTATAGCGCTAAAACGCTATAGAATGAGGAAGATCATGGTGGGTCGGTGGCCAATGTTCCTTAGGTTATTTTCTATTGTCCGGATAAATTTTAGGCGATCTGGATCCAATGACCTAGGCCCAGACGGAACGCATGGGAAATAGCACACGAAAATATAAGAATCGGGCTGAGTTTTCATTTTATAGCCCTAAAACGGTAAACAATGAGGAACAGTTATGGCAGATCGGTGACCACTATTCCTTTAGTCATTTTCTATTGTCCGTATAAATTTTAAGCGGTCCGTATCTAAGAGCCCGGGCCCACACGGAAGGCGTGTGCTATAACATACGAAAATATGGAAATAGAGCCGAGTTCTCGTTTTATGGCCCTAAAACACCAAACAATGATGAACGGTCATGGCGTGTCGGTGACCTATGTTTCTTAGGTCATTTTTGATGGTCCGGATAAATATTAGGTGGTCCGGATCCAGGATCCCGAGTCCACGCCAAAGGCATGGGGTATAGGAAAATATGAGAATCAGGCCGAATTCTCGTTTATAGCCCTAAAATTCTAAAAAATGAGGAACGGTCATGGAGGGTCGGTGGACAATGTTCTGTTGGTCATTTTCTATTGTCTGGAAATATTTTAGGCGGTCCGGCTCCAAGGGCCCGAGCCCACGCGGAAGGCGTGGGCTATATAGCACACGAAAATATAAGAATTAGGCCGAGTTTTCATTTTATGGCCCTAAAACGCTAAAAAATGAGGAACGATCATGGCAGGTCATTGACCAATGTTCTTTAGGTCGTTTTCTATTGCTTGGATAAATTTTACGTTTTCCTGGTCCATGGGCCCGGGACCACGCTGAAGGCGTGGGCTATAGCACACAAAAATATGAGAATCGGGACAAATTCTAGTTTTATGGCCGTAAAATACCAAAATATAGGACGGTCATGGCTAGTCGGTGATGAATGTTCCTTAGGTCATTTTCTAATGTCCGAATAAATTTTAGGGATACCGGGTCTGGGGGTCTGGGCCCAATCGAAAGGCGTGGGCTATAGCATACGAAAATTTAGAAATCGGGAGGAATTCCGATTTTATAGCTGTACAACTCCAAAATAATAGGAACGACCAGTCAATCAATGAGGAATAATCATGGCGGGTTGGTGACCAATGTTGCTTAGGTCATTTTTAATGGTCCGGATAAATTTTAGGCAGTCCGGGTCCAGGGATTCGGGCCCACGCGGAAGGCGTGGGATATAGCACATGATAATATGAGAATCGGGCTCAGTTCTCGTTTTAAAGCCCAAAAAGGCTAAACAATGAGGAACGGTCATGGCGGGTCATTGACCAATGTTCCTTAGGTCGGTTTCTATTATCTGGATAAATTTTAGGCTTTCCGAGTCAGGGGACCGGGCCCATGCGGAAGATGTGGGCTATAGCACATGAAAATATGGGAATCAAGACAAGTTCTCGTTTTATAGTCCTAAAATACCAATAAAAGAGGAACGTTCATGGCGAGTCAATGACCAATGTTACTTATATCGTTTTCAATTGTTCGGATAAATTTTATGCGGTTCAGGTTCGGGGGCCTGGGCCCACGCGGAAGGCGTGGGCTATAGCACACAAAAATATGAGAATCGGGCCGAGTTCTCGTTTTATGGCCCTAAAATGCTAAAAAATGAGGAACGATCATGGTTGGTCGGTGAACAATATTCCTTAGGTCATTTTCAATTATCAGGATAAATTTTAGGCGGTCCGGGCCCACGTAAAAGTCGTGAGCTATAGCATACGAAAATATGAATATAAGACAAAATTCTCGTTTTATAGTCCTAAAACGCTAAACAATGACGGACGGTCATGGCAGGTCGGTGACCAATATTTCTTAGGTCATTTTCTATTGTCCGAATAAATTTTAGGCGGTCCGAATCCGGAGTCCCGGGCCCATGCGGAAGGCGTGGGATATAATACGCGCAAAATATGGGAATCGGGCCGGGTTCTCGTTTTATGGCCCTAAAACACTAAAGCATGAGGAACGATCATGGTAGGTCAGTGACCAATGTTCCTTACGTCGTTTTCTATTGTCCGGATAAATTTATGCAGTTCGGGTCCGGGGGCCCATGCCCACACGGAAGGCATGGCCCATAACATACAAAAATATGGGAATCGAGCCGCATTTTCGTTTTATGGCTCTAAATTGCCAAACAATGATGAATGGTCATGGCGGGTCAGTGACCAATGTTTCTTAGGTTGGTTTCAACGGTCCGAATAAATTTTAGGCATTCCGAGTCCGGGGGTTCGGGCCCACGCAAAAGGCATGTGCTATAGCACACAAAAATATAAGAATCGGGCCGGTGTTTTTATTTTATGGCTCTAAAATGCCAAACAATGAGGAACGGTCATGGCGGGTCAGAGATGAATGTTTCTTAAGATATTTTTGATTTTTCGTATAAATTTTAGGCGGTCCGGGTCCAAAGGCCCAGACCCACGCGGAAGGTGTGGGATATAGCGCACGAAGATATGAGAATCGGGCCGAGGTCTTGCTTTACAGCCCTAAAATGCTAATAAATGAGGAACGGTCATAGCGGGTCATTGATCAATGTTCCTTAGGTCATTTTCTATTTTTCAGATAAATTTTAGGCGGTCGGGGTCTAGGGACCTGGGCCCTCGGGACCACGCGGAAGGAGTGGGCTATAACACACAAAAATATGGGAATCGAGACAAGTTCTCGCTTTATGCCCCTAAAATACCAAAATAAGAGGAACGATCATGGAGGGTCGATGACCAATGTTCCTTACGTCATTTTCAATTGTCCGGATAAATTTTAGGAGGTCCGGGTCTAAGGACCTGGGCCTATGCGGAAGGTGTGGGCTATAGCCCATGAAAATCTCGGAATCGGGCAGAATTTTAGTTTTATGACTGAAAACCCCCAAAAGAGGAAATGTCATGTCTGGGCGGTGACTATGGTTTCTTAGGTTATGTTTGATGTCCTAGAAAATAATTAGGCGATCCAAGTCTGGGGTCTCGGGCCCACGCGAAATGCATGGTCTATAACACACGAAAATTTGGGAATCAGGTTGAATTCTAGTTTTATTAGCATAAAACGCCATAAAACGAGGAACGTTCATTGCGGGACAGTGACTACGGTTCCTTAGGTCGTGTATTACGTCCCAAAAAAAAAACAATCCAGGTTCGAGGGCCTGGGCACACGCGTAATGCGTGGTCTATATAGCATACGAAAACCTTGAAATCGGACGGAATTCCTATTTTATGGCCGTAAAACACCAAAACAATAGGAATAGTCAGCCAATCAATGAGGAACGATCATGGAGGGTCGGTGACCAATGTTTCTTATGTTGTTTTCGATGGTCTGAATAATTTTAGGCGGTCCGGGTCTGGGGCCCGGGCCCACGCGGAAAGCACATGAAAATATGAGAATTGGGTAGAGTTCTCGTTTTATAGCCCTAAATCGCTAAAAAAGAGGAACGATCATGGCGTTTCGGTGATCAATATTCCTTAGGTCGTTTTCTATTATCCGGATAAATTTTAGGCTGTCCGAATCCGGGGGCCTCGGCCCACGCGAAAGGCGTGTGCTATACCACATGAAAATATGGGAACTGGGCCAAGTTCTCATTTTACGGCCCTAAAACACTAAAGAATGAGGAACGATCATGGCGGGTTGGTGACCGATATTCCTTAGGTCATTTTCTATTGTTCGGATAAATTTTAGGCGGTTCGAATCTGGGGACCTGGGCCTACGCGAAAGGCATGGGCACAACATACAAAAAATATAGGAATCGGGTCGAGGTTTTGGTTTAAGGCTCTAAATTGCCAAAATAATGACGAATGATAATGGCGGGTCGGTGACCAATGTTTCTTAGGTCATTTTCGATGGTCCGAATAAATTTTAGGCGGTCTGAGCCAGGGGTCCCGGTCCCACGCAAAACGCGTGTGCTATAGCATACAAAAATATGCGAATCGGGCAGAGTTCTCGTTTTATAGCCCTAAATGCTAAATTATGAAAAAAGGTCATGGCGGTTCGGTGACCAATGTTCCTTTGGTCATTTTCTGTTGTACGAATAAATGTTAGGTGGTTCGGATCCGTGGGCGCGGACCTATGCGCAAGGCGTGGGCTATTGCACACGAAAATATAGGAATTGGGCCAAGTTCTCATTTTATGGCCCTAAAACGCTAAAAATGAGGAACATTAGCGTGGGCTATATCGCACGAAAATATAAGAATTGGGCCAAGTTTTCGTTTTATGGCCCTAAAATACTAAAAATGAGGAACGGTCATGGCAGGTCAGTGGCCAATGTTCCTTAGGTCATTTTCGATGGCCAGGATAAATTTTAGGTGGTCCGGATTCGGGGCCCTGGCCCACGCGGAAGGCGTGGGCTATAGCACACGAAAATATGGGAATCGAGCTGAGTTCTCGTTTTATAGGCAAAAAATGCTAAACAATGAGGAAGGATCATGGCTGGTCCGTGACCCATCATTTTCTATTGTCCGAATAAATTTTAAGTGATCTGGATACGGGTTCCCGGGCCCATGCTGAAGGCGTGGGATATAGCGCATGAAAATATGGGAACCGAGACAGTTCTCATTTTATGGCCCTAAAATAACAAAAAAAAAGGAACGATCATGGCGGGTCGGTGACCAATGTTCCTTAGGTCGTTTTCAATTTTTTGGATAAATTTTAGGTAGTCCGGGTCTGGGGACCCGGGCCCATACGGAAGGCGTAGCCTATAGCACTTGAAAATATCTAAATCGGGCGAAATTCTAGTTTTATGACCGAAAACCCCAAAAACGAGGAATGTCATGCCTGGGCGATGACTATGGTTCCTTATGTTATATTTAATGTGCTAGAAACAAACTAAAGCAATCCGGTATGAAGGCCCAGGCCCACGTGGAAGGCTTGGTCTATAATATACGAAAATGTGGAAATTAGGCGGAATTCCTATTTTATGGCCGTAAAATGCCAAAACAATAGGAACGGTTAGCCAATAAATGAGAAACGGTCATGGTGTGTCGGTGACCAATGTTTCTTAGGTGGTTTTTGATGGTACGGATAAATATGAGGCTGTCTGGGTCTAGGGGCCCGGGCCCACACGAAAGACGTTGGCTATAGCACATGGAATACGAGAATCAGGTAGTGTTCTCATTTTATAGCCCTAAAACGCTAAAGAATGAGGAACGGTCATGGCGGGTAGGTGGCCAATGTTCCTTAGGTCATTTTCTATTGTCCGGATAAATTTTAAGTGATCTGGATCCGGGGTCCCGGGCCCATGATGAAGGCGTGGGCTATATAGCACATGAAAATATGGGAATCGAGACAGTTCTCGTTTTATGGCCCTAAAATACCAAAAAATGAGGAACGGTCATGGCGGGTCGGCGGCCAATGTTCCTTATGACATTTTCAATTTTCCGGATAAATTTTAGGTAGTCCGGGTCTGGGGACCCGGGCCCATGCGGAAGGCGTAGCCTATAGCACTTGAAAATCTCGAAATCGGGCTGAGTTCTAGTTTTATGACCGAAAATCCCAAAAATGAGGAATGTCATGCCTGGGTGATGACTATGGTTCCTTTTGTTATATTTAATGTCCTATAAACAAATTAGGCGATCAAAGTCCGAAGTCCTGGGTCCACAGGGAAGGCATGTGCTATAGCACACGAAAATTTGGGAATCAGGCCGAATTTCAGTTTTATTAGCGTAAAACGCCAAAAAATGAGGAACGGTCATAGCGGGACAGTGGCTATGGTTCCTTAGGTCATGTATTACGTCCCTAAAAAAATAAAGCAATCCGGTTTGAAGGCCCAGGCCCACGCGGAAGGCTTGGTCTATAATATACGAAAATGTGGAAATTGGGCGGAATTCCTATTTTATGGCCGTAAAATGTCAAAACAATAGGAACGGTTAGCCAATAAATGAGGAACGATCATGGCATGTCGGTGACCAATGTTTCTTAGGTGGTTTTCGATGGTACGGATAAATATGAGGCTGTCTGGGTCTAGAGGCCCGGGCCCATGCGAAAGACGTTGGCTATGGCACATGGAAATATGAGAATCAGGTAGTGTTCTCGTTTTATGGCCCTAAAAACCTTAACATTGAGGAACGGTCATGGATGCTCGGTGAATAATATTCCTTAGGTCATTTTTCATTGTTCGAATAATTTTTAGGCTTTTCGGATAAAGGTTCCGGGCCCACGCGAAAGGCGTGTGCTATAACATACGAAAACATGTGAATCGGGTAGTGTTCTCGGTTTATAGCCCTAAAACGCTAAAACAAGAGGAACAATCATGGCGGATCGGTGACCAATATTCCTTAGGTCATTTTTTATTGTCCGAATAAATTTTAGGCGGTCTAAATCAGGAGGCACGGGCCCACGTGGAAGGTGTGGGCTGTACATCAAGACAATATGGGAACTGTGCTAAGTTCCCGTTTTATAGCTCTAAATTGCCAAAAAATGACGAACGGTCATGGCAGGTTGGTGACCAATGTTTTTAGGTCATTTTTGATGGTCAAGATAAATTTTAGGCGGTTCAGGTATGGGGGCCCGGGCTCACGCAAAAGGCGTGGGCTATAGCACACGAAAATATGGGAATCGGGTCGAGTTCTCATTTTATGGCCCTAAAATGCTAAAATAAGAGGAACGGTCATAGAGGGTCGGTGAACAATATTCCTTAAGTCATTTTAAATTATCCGAATACATTTTAGGCAGTCCGGGTTAGGGGTCCGGGCCCACGCAAAAGGCGTGTGTTATAGCATTAGAAAATATGAGAATCGAAAAATGTTCTCGTTTTATAGTCCTAAAACGCTAAAAAATGAGGAACGATCATGGATACTTCATGAACAATATTCCTTAGGGCATTTTCTATTGTCCGAATATATTTTAGGTGGTCGAGGACAGGGGACTGATCCCACGCGGAAGGTGTGGGCTATAGCATACTAAAATATGGGAATCATGCCATGTTCTTATTTTATGGCCATAAAATGCTAAAATATGAGGAACGATCATCGCGGGTCAGTGTCCAATTTTCCTTAGGTCATTTTCAATTGTCCGGATAAATTTTAAGTGGTCCAAGTTCGGGAGCCCTGGCCCACGCGAAAGGCATGGGCTATAGCACATGAAAAATACAAGAATCAGGTCGAGTTCTCATTTTATAGCCCTAAAATGCAAAAGAATGAGGAACGGTCATGGAGGGTAGGTGGCCAATGTTCCTTAGTTCATTTTCTATTGTCCGGATAAATTTTAAGTGATCTGGATCCGGGGTTCCGGGCCCATGTTGAAGGCGTGGGCTATAGCACAAGAAAATATGGGAATCGGGGCAGTTCTCGTTTTATGGCCCTAAAATACCAAAAAATAGGAACGGTCATGGCGGGTCGTTGACCAATGTTCCTTATGAAATTTTCAATTTTTCGTATAAATTTTAGGTAGTCGGGGTCTGGGGACCCGGGCCCATGCAGAAGGCGTAGCCTATAGCACTTGAAAATCTCGAAATCGGGCGGAATTCTAGTTTTATGACCGAAAACCCCAAAAATGAGGAATGTCATGCCTGGGGGATGACTATGGTTCCTTTTGTTATATTTAATGTCCTATAAACAAATTAGGCGATCAAAGCCAGAGGTCCTGGGCCCACACGGAAGGCATGGGCTATAGCACACGAAAATTTAGAAATCAGGTCGAATTTCAGTTTATTAGCGTAAAATGCCAAAAAATGAGGAACAGTCATAGCGGGATAGTGACTATGGTTCCTTAGGTCTTGTATTACGTCCCTAAAAAAATAAAGCGATCTGGTTTGAAGGCCCAGGCCCACGCGGAAGGCTTGGTCTATAGTATACGAAAATGTGGAAATTGGGCGGAATTCTTATTTTATGGCCGTTAAAAGCCAAAATAATAGGAACGGTTAGCCAATAAATGAGAAACGGTCATGGCGTGTCGGTGACCCTTTTTTTTAGGTGGTTTTCGATGGTACGGATAAATATGAGGCTGTCCGGGTCTAGGGGCCAGGGCCCACGTGAAAGACATTGGCTATAGCATATAGAAATACGAGAATGAGGTAGTGTTCTCGTTTTATGGCCCTAAAACCCTAAACATTGAAGAACGGTCATGGATGCTCAGTGAATAATATTCCTTAGGTCATTTTCAATTGTCCGAATAATTTTTAGGCTTTCCGAATAAAGGTTCCGTGCCCAGACGAAAGGCGTGTGCTATAACATACGAAAACATGCGAATCGGGTAGTGTTCTCGGTTTATACCCCTAAAACGCTAAAACAAGAGGAATAATCATGGAAGATCGGTGACCAATATTCCTTAGGTCATTTTCTATTGTCCGAATAAATTTTAGGCGGTCCGAATCAGGAGGCCCGGGCCCACGTGGAAGGTGTGGGCTGAACAATAAGACAATATGGGAACTGTGCTAAGTTCCCGTTTTATAGCTCTAAATTGCCAAAAAATGACGAATGGTCATGGAAGGTTGGTGACCAATGTTTCTTAGGTCGTTTTTGATGGTCAAGATAAATTTTAGGCGGATCAGTTCGCGGGCCCAGGATCACGCAAAAGGCGTGGGCTATAGCGCACGAAAATATGAGAATCGGGTCGAGTTCTCATTTTATGGCTCTAAAACGCTAAAATAAGAGGAACGGTCATGGAGGGTCGGTGAACAATATTCCTTAAGTCATTTTCAATTATCCGAATACATTTTAGGCAGTCCGGGTTAGGGGTCCGGGCCCACGCAAAAGGCGTGTGTTATAGCATAAGAAAATATGAGAATCAAAAAATATTCTCGTTTTATAGTCCTAAAACGCTAAAAAATGAGGAACGATCATGGATACTTCATGAACAATATTGCGTGGGCTATAGCGCACGAAAATATGAGAATCGGCCGAGTTCTCATTTTATGGCCCTAAAACGCTAAAATTAGAGGAACAGTCATGGCGTGCCGGTGAACAATATTCCTTAAGTCATTTTAAATTATTCGGATACATTTAAGGCAGTCCGGGTTAGGGATCCGGGCCCACGCAAAAGGCGTGTGCTATAGCATAAGAAAATATGAGAATCAAAAAATGTTCTCGTTTTATAGTCCTAAAACGCTAAAAAATGAGGAACGATCATGGCGAGTTCATGAACAATATTCCTTAGGTAATTTTATATTTTCCGAATAAATTTTAGGTGGTCAAGGACCGGGGACCGATCCCACGCGGAAGGTGTGAGCTATAACATACTAAAATATGGGAATCATGCCATGTTCTCATTTTATGGCCACAAAACGCTAAAATATGAGGAACGATCATCGCGGGTCGGTGTCCAATTTTCCTTAGGTCATTTTCAATTGTCCGAATAAATTTTAGGTGGTCCAAGTCCGGGAGCCCTGGCCCACGCGAAAGGCATGGGCTATAGCACATGAAAATACAAGAATCAGGCCGAGTTCTCATTTTATAGCCCTAAAACGCTAAAGAATGAGAAACGGTCATGGCGGGTAGGTGGCCAATGTTCCTTAGGTAATTTTCTATTATCCGGATAAATTTTAAGTGATCCGGATCCGGGGTCCCGGGCCCATGCTGAAGGCGTGGGCTATAGCACATGAAAATATGGGAATAGGGACAGTTCTCGTTTTATGGCCCTAAAATACCAAAAAAAGAGGAACGGTCATGGCGGGTCGGTGACCAATGTTCCTTAGGACGTTTTCAATTTTTCGGATAAATTTTAGGTAGTCCGGGTCCGGGGACCCGGGCCCATGCAGAAGGCGTAGCCTATAGCACTTGAAAATCTCGAAATCGGGCGAAATTCTAGTTTTAAGACCGAAAACCCCAAAAATGAGGAATTTCATGCCTGGGCGATGACTATGGTTCCTTTTGTTATATTTAATGTCCAATAAACAAATTAGGTGATCAAAGTCCGAGGTCCTAGGCCCACACGGATGGCATGGGCTATAGCACACGAAAATTTGGGAATCAGGCCGAATTTTAGTTTTATTAGGGACGGAAGGCATGGGCTATAGCATATGGAGTGTCAGTGACCAATGTTTCTTAGGTAGTTTTCCATGGTACGGATAAATATGAGGCTGTCCGGGTCTAGGGGCCCGGGCCCACGCGAAAGACGTTGGCTATAACACATGGAAATACGAGAATCAGGTAGTGTTCTCGTTTTATGGCCCTAAAAACCTAAACATTGAAGAACGGTCATGGCTGCTCAGTTAATAATATTCCTTAGGTCATTTTCAATTGTCCAAATAATTTTTAGGCTTTCCGGATAAAGGTTCCGGGGCCACGCGAAAGGCGTGTGCTATAACATACGAAAACATATGAATCAGGAAGTGTTCTCGGATTATAGCCCTAAAACGCTTAAAAAAGAGGAACAATCATGGCGGATTGGTGACCAATATTCCTTTGGTCATTTTCTATTGTCCGAATAAATTTTAGGCGGCCGAAATTAGGAGGCCCGGGCCCACGTGGAAGGTGTGGGCTGTACCACTAGACAATATGGGAACTGTGCTGAGTTCCCGTTTTATAGCTCTAAATTGCCAAAAAATGACGAACGGTCATGGCAGGTTGGTGACCAATGTTTCTTAGGTTGTTTTTGATTGTCAAGATAAATTTTAGGCGGTTCAGGAAAGGGGGCCCGGGCTCATGCTAAAGGCGTGGGCTATAGCGCACGAAAATATGAGAATCGGCCGAGTTCTTATTTTATGGCTTTAAAACGCTAAAATTAGAGGAACAGTCATGGCGGGTCGGTGAACAATATTCCTTAAGTCATTTTAAATTATTCGGATACATTTAAGGCAGTCCGGGTTAGGGATCCAGGCCCACACAAAAGGCGTGTGCTATAGCATAAGAAAATATGAGAATATAAAAATGTTCTCGTTTTATAGTCCTAAAACGCTAAAAAATGAGGAACGATCATGGCGAGTTCATGAACAATATTCCTTAGGTAATTTTATATTTTCCGAATAAATTTTAGGTAGTCGAGGACCGGGGACCGATCCCACGCGGAAGGTGTGGGCTATAACATACTAAAATATGGGAATCATGCCATGTTCTCATTTTATGGCCACAAAACGCTAAAATATGAGGAACGATCATCGCGGGTCGGTGTCCAATTTTCCTTAGGTCATTTTCAATTGTCCGGATAAATTTTAGGTGGTCCAAGTCCGGGAGCCCTGGCCCACGCGAAAGGCATGGGCTATAGCACATGAAAATACAAGAATCAGGCCGAGTTCTCATTTTATAGCCCTAAAACGCTAAAGAATGAGAAACGGTCATGGCGGGTAGGTGGCCAATGTTCCTTAGGTAATTTTCTATTATCCGGATAAATTTTAAGTGATCCGAATCCGGGGTCTCGGGCCCATGCTGAAGGCGTGGGCTATAGCACATGAAAATATGGGAATCGGGACAGTTCTCGTTTTATGGCCCTAAAATACCAAAAAAGAGGAACGGTCATGGCGGGTCGGTGACCAATGTTCCTTAGGACGTTTTCAATTTTCCTGATAAATTTTAGGTAGTCCGGGTCTGGGGACCCGGGCCCATGCAGAAGGCGTAGCCTATAGCACTTGAAAATCTCGAAATCGGGCGAAATTCTAGTTTTAAGACCGAAAACCCCAAAAATGAGGAATGTCATGCCTGGGCGATGACTATGGTTCCTTTTGTTATATTTAATGTCCAATAAACAAATTAGGTGATCAAAGTCCGAGGTCCTAGGCCCACACGGAAGGCATGGGCTATAGCACACGAAAATTTGGGAATCAGGCCGAATTTCAGTTTTATTAGCGTAAAACGCCAAAAAATGAGGAACGGTCATAGCGGGACAGTGACTATGGTTCCTTAGGTCGTGTATTACGTCCCTAAAAAAATAAAGCGATCTGGTTTGAAGGCCCAGGCCCACGCGGAAGGCTTGGTCGGAATTCCTATTTTATGGCCGTAAAATGCCAAAACTATAGGAACGGTTAGCCAGTAAATGAGGAACGGTAATGGCGTGTCGGTGACCAATGTTTCATAGGTGGTTTTCGATGGTACGGATAAATATGAGGATGTCCGGGTCTAGGGGCCCGGGCCCACGCGAAAGACATTGGCTATAGCACATGGAAATACGAGAATCAGGCAGTGTTCTCGTTTTATGGCCCTAAAACCCTTAACATTGAGGAACGGTCTTGGCTTCTCGGTGAATAATATTCCTTAGGTCATTTTCAATTGTCCGAATAAATTTTAGGCTTTCCGGATAAAGGTTCCGGGCCCATGCGAAAGGAGTGTGCTAAAACATACGAAAACATGTGAATCGGGTAGTGTTCTCGGTTTATAGCCCTAAAACGCTAAAAAAAGTGGAACAATCATGGCGGATCGGTGACCAATATTCCTTAGGTCATTTTCTATTGTCCGAATAAATTTTAGGCGGTCCGAATTAGGAGGCCCGGTCCCACATGGAAGTTGTGGGCTGTACCACAAGACAATATGGGAACTGTGCTAAGTTCCCGTTTTATAGCTCTAAATTGCCAAACAAATGATGAACGGTCATGGCAGGTTGGTGACCAATGTTTCTTAGGTCATTTTTGATGGTCAAGATAAATTTTAGGCGGTTCAGGTACAGGGGCCCGGGCTCACGCGAAAGGCGTGGGCTATAGCGTCCGAAAATATGGGAATCGGGCCGAGTTCTTGTTTTATGGCCCTAAAATGCTAAAATAAGAGGAACGGTCATGGCGGGTCGGTGAACAATAATCCTTAGGTCATTTTCAATTATCTGGATACATTTTAGGCACTTCGGGTTAGGGGTCCGGGCCCACGCAAAAGGCGTGTGCTATAGCATAAGAAAATATGAGAATTGAAAAATGTTCTCGTTTTATAGTCCTAAAACGCTAAAAAATGAGGAACGATCATGGCGAGTTCATGAACAATATTCCTTAGGTCATTTTTTATTTTTCGAATAAATTTTAGGTGGTCGAGGACCGGGGACCGATCCCACGCGGAAGGTGTGGGCTATAGCATACTAAAATATGGGAATCATGCCATGTTCTCATTTTATGGCCATAAAACGCTAAAATATGAGGAACGATCATCGCGGGTCGGTGACCAATTTTCCTAAGGTCATTTTTAATTGTCCGGATAAATTTTAGGATGTTCAAGTCCGGGAGCCCGGGCCCACTCGAAAGGCATGGGCTATAGCACATGAAAATACAAGAATCAGGCCGAGTTCTCATTTTATAGCCCTAAAATGCTAAAGAATGAGGAACGGTCATGGCGGGTAGGTGGCCAATGTTCCTTAGGTCATTTTCTATTGTCCGAATAAATTTTAAATGGTCTGGATTCGGGGTCCCGGGCCCATGCTGAAGGCGTGGGCTATAGCACATGAAAATATGGGAATCGGGACAGTTCTGTTTTATGGCCCTAAAATACCAAATAAAGAGGAATGGTCATGGCGGGTCGGTGACCAATGTTCCTTAGGACGTTTTCAATTTTCCTGATAAATTTTATGTAGTCCGATTCTGGGGACCCGGGCCCATGCGGAAGGCGTAGCCTATAACACTTGAAAATCTCAAAATCGAGAAAAATTCTAATTTTATGACCAAAAACCCCAAAAATGAGGAATGTCATGCCTGGGCGATGACTATGGTTCCTTTTGTTATATTTAATGTCCTATAAACAAATTAGGCGATCAAAGTCCGAGGTCTTGGGCCCACACGGAAGGCATGGGCTATAGCACACGAAAATTTAGGAATCAGGCCGAATTTCAGTCTTATTAGCGTAAAACGCCAAAAAATGAGGAACGGTCATAGCGGGACAGTGACTATGGTTCCTTAGGTTGTATATTACATCTCTAAAAAATAAAGCGATCCGGTTTGAAGGCCCAGGCTCACGCGGAAGGCTTGGTCTATAGTATACGTAAATGTGGAAATTGGGCGGAATTCCTTTTTTATGGCCGTAAAATGCCAAAACAATAGGAACAGTTAGCCAATAAATGAGGAACGGTCATGGCATGTCGGTGACCAATATTTCTTAGGTGGTTTTTGATGGTACGGATAAATATGAGGTTGTCCGGGTCTAGGGTCCCGGGCCCACGCGAAAGACGTTGGCTATAGCACATGGAAATACGAGAATCAGGTAGTGTTCTCGTTTTATGGCCCTAAAACCCTAAACTTTGAGGAACGGTCATGGATGATCGGTGAATAATATTCCTTAGGTCATTTTCAATTGTCCGAATAATTTTTAGGCTTTCCGGATAAAGGTTCTGGGCCCACGCGAAAGGCGTGTGCTATAACATACGAAAACATATGAATCGGGTAGTGTTGTCGGTTTGTAGCCCTACAACGCTAAAAAAAGAGGAACAATCATGGTGTATCGGCGACCAATATTCCTTAGGTTATTTTCTATTGTCCGAATAAATTTTAGGAGGTCCGAATCAGGAGGCCCGGGCCCACGTGAAAGGTGTGGGCTGTACCACAAGTAAATTTGGGAACTGGGCTAAGTTCCCGTTTTATGGCTCTAAATTGTCAAACAATGACGAACGGTCATGGAAGGTTGGTGACTAATGTTTCTTAGGTCATTTTTGATGGTCAGGATAACTCTTATGCGATTCAGGTCCGGGGGTCCGGGCTTACGCGAAAGGCGTGGGCTATAGTGCACGAAAATATGGGAATCGGGCCGAGTTCTCATTTTATGGCCCTAAAATGCTAAAATAAGAGGAACGGTCATGGCGGGTCGGTGAACAATATTACTTAAGTCATTTTCAATTATCCGAATACATTTTAGGCAGTCCGGATTAGGGGTCCGGGCCCACACAAAAGGCGTGTGCTATAACATAAGAAAATATGATAATCGAAAAATGTTCTCGTTTTGTAGTCCTAAAACGCTAAAAAATGAGGAACGATCATGGCGACTTCATGAACAATATTCCTTAGGTCATTTTCTATTGTCCGAATATATTTTAGGTGGTCGAGGACCGGGGACCGATCCCACGTGGAAGGTGTGGGCTATAGCATACTAAAATATGGGAATCATGCCATGTTCTCATTTTATGGCCATAAAATGCTAAAATATGAGGAACGATCATCGCGGGTCAGTGTCCAATTTTCCTTAGGTCATTTTCAATTGTCCGGATAAATTTTAGGCGGTCCAAGTCCGGGAGCCCGAGCCCACACGAAAGGCATGGGCTATAGCACATGAAAATACAAGAATCAGGCCGAGTTCTCATTTTATAGCCCTAAAACGCTAAAGAATGAGAAACGGTCATGGCAGGTAGGTGGCCAATGTTCCTTAGGTAATTTTCTATTGTCTGGATAAATTTTAAGTGATCTGGATCCGGGATCCCGGGCCTATGCTGAAGGCGTGGGCTATAGCACATGAAAATATGGGAATCAGGACAGTTCTCATTTTATGGTCCTAAAATACCAAAAAAGAGGAACGGTCATGGTGGGTCGGTGACCAATGTTCCTTAGGACATTTTCAATTTTCTGGATAAATTTTAGGTAGTCCGGGTCTGGGGACCCGGGCCCATGCGGAAGGCGTAGCCTATAGCATTTGAAAATCTTGAAATCGGGCAAAATTCTAGTCTTATGACCGAAAACCACAAAAATGAGGAATGTCATGCCTGGGCGATGACTATGGTTCCTTTTGTTATATTTAATGTCCTATAAATAAATTAGGCGATCAAAGTCCGAGGTCCTGGGCCCACACGGAAGGCATGGGCTATAGCACACGAAAATTTGGGAATCAGGCCGAATTTTAGTTTTATTAGCGTAAAACGCCAAAAAATGAGGAACGGTCATAGCGGGACAGTGACTATGGTTCCTTAGGTCGTGTATTACATCCCTAAAAAAATAAAGCGATCTGGTTTGAAGGCCCAGGCCCACGCGGAAGGCGTGGTCTATAGTATACGAAAATGTGAAAATTGGGCGGAATTCCTATTTTATGGCCGTTAAATGCCAAAACAATAGGAACGGTTAGCCAATAAATGAGGAACGGTCATGGAGTGTCAGTGACCAATGTTTCTTAGGTGGTTTTCCATGGTACGGATAAATATGAGGCTGTCCGGGTCAAGGGGCCCGGGCCCACGCGAAAGACGTTGGCTATAGCACATGAAAATACGAGAATCAGGTAGTGTTCTTGTTTTATGGCCCTAAAAACCTAAACATTGAGGAACGGTCATGGCTGCTCGGTGAATAATATTCCTTAGGTCATTTTCAATTGTCTGAATAATTTTTAGGCTTTCCGGATAAAGGTTTCGGGGCCACGCGAAAGGCGTGTGCTATAACATACGAAAACATATGAATCGGGTAGTGTTCTCGGTTTATAGCCCTAAAATGCTAAAACAAGAGGAACAATCATGGCGGATTGGTGACCAATATTCCTTAGGTCATTTTCTATTGTCCGAATAAATTTTAGGCGGACGGAATCAGGAGGCCCGGACCCACGTGGAAGGTGTGGGCTGTACCACAAGACAATATGGGAACTGTGCTAAGTTCCCGTTTTATAGCTCTAAATTGCCAAACAATGATGAACGGTCATGGCAGGTTGGTGACCAATGTTTCTTAGGTCGTTTTTGATGGTCAAGATAAATTTTAGGCGGTTCAGGTACGGGGGCCCGGGCTCACGCGAAAGGCGTGGGCTATAGCGCACGAAAATATGGGAATGGGGCCGAGTTCTCGTTTTATGGCCCTAAAATGCTAAACTTAGAGGAATAGTCATGGCGGGTCGGTGAACAATATTCCTTAAGTCATTTTTAATTATTCGGATAGTTTTTAGGCTGTCCGGGTTAGGGGCCCAGTCCCACGCAAAAGGCGTGTGCTATAGCATAAGAAAATATGAGAATCGAAAAATGTTCTCATTTTATAGTCCTAAAACGCTAAAAAATGAGGAACGATCATGGAGAGTTCATGAACAATATTCCTTAGGTAATTTTCTGTTATCCGAATAAATTTTAGGTGGTCGAGGACCGGGGACCGATGCCACGCGGAAGGTGTGGGCTATAGCATACAAAAATATGGGAATCATGCCATGTTCTCATTTTATGGCCACAAAACGCTAAAAATATGAGGAACGATCATCGCGGGTCGGTGACAAATTTTCCTTAGGTCATTTTCAATTGTCCGGATAAATTTTAGGCGGTACAAGTCCGGGATCGCGGGCCCACGCAAAAGGTATGGGCTATAGCACATGAAAATACAAGAATCAGGCCGAGTTCTCATTTTATAGCCCTAAAACGCTAAAGAATGAGGAACGGTCATGGCGGGTAAGTGGCCAATGTTCCTTAGGTCATTTTCTATTGTCCGGATAAATTTTAAGTGATCTGGATCCGGGGTCCCGGGCCCATGCTGAAGGCGTGGGCTATAGCACATGAAAATATGGGAATCGGGACAGTTCTCGTTTTATGGCCCTAAAATATTAAAAAAAGAGGAACGGTCATGGGGGGTTGGTGACCAATGTTCCTTAGGACGTTTTCAATTTTTCGGATAAATTTTAGGTAGTCCGGGTTTGGGGACCCGGGCCCAAGCAGAAGGCGTAGCCTATAGCACTTGAAAATCTCGAAATCGAGCGAAATTCTAGTTTTATGACCGAAAATCCCAAAAATAAGGAATGTCATGCCTGGGCAATGACTATGGTTCCTTTTGTTATATTTAATGTCCAATAAACAAATTAGGCGATCAAAGTCCGAGGTCTTGGGCCCACACGGAAGGCATGGGCTATAGCACACGAAAATTTGGGAATTAGGCCGAATTTCAATTTTATTAGCGTAAAACGCCAAAAAATGAGGAACGGTCATAGCGGGACAGTGACTATGGTTCCTTAGGTCGTGTATTACGTCCCTAAAAAAAAGCAATCCGGTGGGAAAATTGGGCGGAATTCCTATTTTATGGCCGTAAAATACCTAAACAATAGGAACGGTTAGCCAATAAATGAGGAACGGTCATGGCGTGTCGGTGACCAATGTTTCTTAGGTGGTTTTCGATGGTACGGATAAATATGAGGCTATCCGGGTCTACGGGCCCAGGCCCACGCGAAAGACGTTGGCTATAGCACATGGAAATACGAGAATCAGGTAGTGTTCTCGTTTTAAGGCCTTAAAATCCTAAACATTGAGGAACGGTCATGGTTGCTTGGTGAATAATATTCCTTAGGTCATTTTCAATTATCCGAATAATTTTTAGGCTTTCCGGATAAAGGTTCCGAGCCCACGCGAAAGGCGTGTGCTATAACATACGAATACATATGAATCGGGTAGTGTTCTCGGTTTATAGCCCTAAAACGCTAAAAAAAGAGGAACAATCATGGAGGATCGGTGTCCAATATTCCTTAGGTCATTTTCTATTGTCCGAATAAATTTTAGGTAGTCTGAATCAGGAGGTCCGGGCCCACGTGGAAGGTGTGGGCTGTACAACAAGACAATTTAGGAACTGTGCTAAGTTCTCGTTTTATAGCTCTAAATTGCCAAAAAATGACGAACGGCCATGGCAGGTTGGTGACCAATGTTTCTTAGCTTATTTTTGATGGTCAAGATAAATTTTAGGCGGTTCAGGTACAGGGGCCCAGGCTCACGCGAAAGGCGTGGGCTATAGCGCACGAAAATATGAGAATCGGGCCGAGTTCTCGTTTTATGGCCCTAAAACGCTAAAATAAGAGGAACGATCATGGCGGGTCGGTGAACAATATTCCTTAAGTCATTTTTAATTATCCGGATACATTTTAGGCACTCCGGGTTAGGGGTCCGGGCCCACACGAAAGGCGTGTGCTATAGCATAAGAAAATATGAGAATCGAAAAATGTTCTCGTTTAATAGTCCTAAAACGCTAAAAAATGAGGAACGATCATGGCGAGTTTATGAACAATATTCCTGAGGTCATTTTCTATTGTCCGAATATATTTTAGGTGGTCGAGGACCGGGGACCGATCCCACGCGGAAGGCGTGGGCTATAGCATACTAAAATATAGGAATCATGCCATGTTCTCATTTTATGGCCCTAAAACGCTTAAATATGAGGAACGATCATCGCGGGTCGGTGACCAATTTTACTTAAGTCATTTTCAATTGTCTGGATAAATTTTAGGCGGTCCAAGTCCGGGAGCCGGGCCCATGCGAAAGGCATGGGCTATAGCACACGAAAATACAAGAATCAGGCCGAGTTCTCATTTTATAGCCTTAAAACGCTAAAGAATGAGGAACGGTCATGGCGAGTCGGTGGCCAATGTTCCTTAGGTCATTTTCTATTATCCGGATAAATTTTAAGTGATCTGGATCCGGGGTCCCGGGCCCATGCTGAAGGCGTGGGCTATAGCACATGAAAACATGGCAATCGGGATAGTTCTCGTTTTATGGCCCTAAAATACCAAAAAAGAGGAACGGTCATGGCGGGTCGGTGACCAATGTTCCTTAGGATGTTTTCAATTTTTCAGATAAATTTTAGGTAGTCCGGGTCTAGGGACCCGGGCCCATGCGGAAGGCGTAGCCTATAGCATTTGAAAATCTTGAAATCGGGCAAAATTCTAGTCTTATGACCGAAAACCACAAAAATGAGGAATGTCATGCCTGGGCGATGACTATGGTTCCTTTTGTTATATTTAATGTCCTATAAATAAATTAGGCGATCAAAGTCCGAGGTCCTGGGCCCACACGGAATGCATGGGCTATAGCACACGAAAATTTAGGAATCAGGCCGAATTTCAATTTTATTAGCGTAAAACGCCAAAAAATGAGGAACGGTCATAGCAGGACAGTGACTATGGTTCCTTAGGTCGTATATTACGTCATTAAAAAAATAAAGCGATCCGATTTGAAGGCCCAGGCCCACGCGGAAGGCTTGGTCTATAGTATACGTAAATATGGAAATTGGGTGTAATTCCTATTTTATGACCGTAAAATGCCAAAACAATAGGAACGGTTAGCCAATAAATGAGGAACGGGCATGGCGTGTCGGTGACCAATGTTTCTTAGGTGGTTTTTGATGGTACGGATAAATATGAGGCTGTCCGGGTCTAGGGTCCCGGGCCCACGCGAAAGACGTTGGCTATAGCACATGGAAATACGAGAATCAAGTAGTGTTCTCGTTTTATGGCCCTAAAACCCTAAACATTGAGCAACGGTCATGGATGCTCATTGAATAATATTCCTTAGGTCATTTTTAATTGTCCGAATAATTTTTAGGCTTTCCGGATAAAGGTTCCGGGCCCACGCGAAAGGCGTGTGCTATAACATACGAAAATATGTAAATCGGGTAGTGTTCTCGGTTTGTAGCCCTAAAACGCTAAAAAAAAAAAAACAATCATGGTGGATCGGTGACCAATATTCCTTAGGTCATTTTCTAATGTCCGAATAAATTTTAGGCAGTCCGAATCAGGAGGCTCGGGCCCACGTGGAAGGTGTGGGCTGTACCACAAGTAAATATAGGAACTAGGCTAAGTTCCCGTTTTATGGCTCTAAATTGCCAAACAATGACGAACGTTCATGGCAGGTTGGTGACTAATGTTTCTTAGGTCATTTTTGATGGTCAAGATAACTTTTAGGAGGTTCAGGTCTGGGGGCCCGGGCTCACGCGAAAGGCGTGGGCTATAGTGCACGAAAATATGGAAATCGGGCCGAGTTCTCATTTTATGGCCCTAAAATGCTAAAATAAGAGGAACGGACATGGCGGGTCGGTGAATAATATTCCTTAAGTCATTTTCAATTATCCGGATACATTTTAGGCAGTCCAGGTTAGGGGTCCGGGCCCACGCGAAAGGCGTGTGCTATAGCATAAGAAAATATGAGAATCGAAAAATGTTTTCGTTTAATAGTCCTAAAACGCTAAAAATGAGAAACGATCATGGCGAGTTCATGAACAATATTCCTTAGATCATTTTCTATTTTTCGAATAAATTTTAGGTGGTGGAGGACCGGGGACCGATCCCACGCGGAAGGTGTGGGCTATAGCATAATAAAATATGGGAATCATGCCATGTTCTCATTTTATGGCCATAAAATGCTAAAATATGAGGAACGATCATCGCGGGTCGGTGACCAATTTTTCTAAGGTCATTTTCAATTGTCCGGATAAATTTTAGGCTGTCCAAGTCCGGGAGCCCGAGCCCATGCGAAAGGCATGGGCTATAGCTTATGGAAATACAAGAATCAGGCCGAGTTCTCATTTTATTGCCTTAAAATGCTAAAGAATGAGGAACGGTCATGGCGGGTCGGTGGCCAATGTTCCTTAGGTTATTTTCTATTGTCCGGATAAATTTTAAGTGATCTAGATCTGGGGTCTCGGGCCCATGCTGAAGGCGTGAGTTATAGCACATGAAAATATGGGAATTGGGAAAAGTTCTAGTTTTATGGTCCTAAAATACCAAAAAAAGAGGAATGGATATGGAGGGTCGGTGACGAATGTTCCTTAGGTCATTTTTTATTGTACGAATAAATGTTAGGCGGTCCGAGGGCCCAGGCCCATGCCAAAAGCGTGGGCTATAACACAAGAAAATATGAGAATCGGGCCGAGTTCTCGTGTGCTATAGCTTTAAAACGCTAAAGAATGAGGAACGTTTATGGCGGGCCGATGGCCAATGTTCCTTAGGTTGTTTTGTATAGTACGGATAAATTTTAAGCGGTCCGAATCCGGGGGCTCGGGCCCACACAGAAGGCGTGGGCTATACCACACGAAAATATGGGAATCGAGCATAGTTTTCGTTTTATGGCCCTAAAATGCCAAACAATGAGGAACGATCATGGGGGGTCGATGACCAATTTTTCTTAGGTCATTTTCTATTGTCTGAATAACTTTTAGGCAGTCCAAATCAGGGGGCCCGGGCCCACGTGAAAGGTGTGGGCTGTACCACAAGAAAATATGGGAACTGGGCTAAGTTCCCGTTTTATGGCTTTAAATTGCCAAAAATAGACGAACGGTCATGGCAGGTTGGTGACCAATGTTTCTTAGGTCATTTTCGATAGTCAAGATAAATTTTAGGCTATTCAGGTCATTGGCCCTGGGCCAACGTGAAAGGCGTGGGCTATGACATGCGAAAATATGAGAATCGGGCAAAGTTCTCATTTTATAGCCTTAATATGGTAAAAAATGAGAAACGATCATGGCGGGTCGGTGGCCAATATTCCTCAGGTCATTTTCTATTGTCCAGATAAATTTTAGGTAGCTCGAATTTGGGGGCCCGGCCCCACGCAGAAGGTGTGGGCTATAGCACACGAAAATATGAGAATCAGGCCGAGTTCTCGTTTTATGGCCATATAACGCAAAACATGATGAACTTTCATGGCGGGTAGGTGACCAATGTTCCTTAGGATGTTTCTATTGTACGGATAAATTTTAGGCGGTTCGGGTCTAGGGGCCTGTGCCCACGCGGAAGGCGTGGGCTATAGCACACAAAAATATTTGAATCGGGCTGAGTTTTCATTTTATAACTCTAAATTGCCAAAAAATGACGAACGATCATGGAGTGTTGGTGACCAATGTTTCTTCAATCATTTTTGATGGTCCGAATAAATTTTAGGCGGTCCGAGACTGAGGAGTCGGTCCCACGCGGAAGGTTTGGGCTATAACACTCGAAAATATGGGATTCGGGCAATGCTCTCATTTTATGGCCCTAAAACGCTAAATTATGAGGAACGGTCAAGGTAGGTTGGTGACCAATGTTCCTTAGGTCATTTTTAATTGTTCGGATAAATTTTAGGCAGTCTAGGTCCGGGGGGCCCGGCCACATGAAAGGCATGAGCTATAAACAAAAATAGGAAAATCGTGCGGAATTCCTGTTTTATGGTTTTAAAATGCCAAAACAATAAGAACGGTTAGCCAATAAATGAGGAACGATTACGGCGGGTCGGTGACCAATGTTTCTTAGGTGGTTTTCGATGGTCCGGATAAATATTAGGCTGTCCGGGTCTAGGATCCCTGGCTCACGCGGAAGGCATAGGCTATAGCACACAAAAATATGAGAATCCGGTAGAGTTCTCATTTAATAATCCTAAAATGCTAAAGAGTGAGGAACGACCATGGCGGGTCAGTAGCCAATGCTTCTTAAGTCATTTTCTATTGTCCGGATAAATTTTAGGCGGTCCGGATCTGTGGTCCAGGGCCCACGCAGAAGGCGTTTAGGTTTTAGGGTTTAGGTTTTAGGGTTTAGGGTTTAGGCTTTAGGGTTTAGGTTTTAGGGTTTAGGGTTTAAGGTTTAGGGTTAGGGGTTTAGGGTTTAGGTTTTAGGGTTTTAGGGTTTTAGGGTTTTAGGGTTTAGGGTTTAGGGTTTAGGGTCTAGGGTCTAGGGTCTAGGGTCTAGGGTTCAGGGTTCAGGGTTCAGGGTTCAGGGTTCGAGGTTCAGGGTTCAGGGTTCAGGGGTCAGGGTCAGGGTTCGGGTTTAGGGTTTAGGGTTTAGGGTTTAGGGTTTAGGGTTTTAGGTTTTAGGTTTTAGGTTTTAGGGTTTAAGGTTTAGGGTTTAGGGTTTAGGGTTTGGGGTTTAGGGTTTTGGGGTTTGGGGTTTGGGGTTTGGGGTTTAGGGTTTCAGGTTTCAGGGTTTCAGGGTTCAGGGTTCAGGGTTCAGGGTTTCAGGGTTCAGACTTCACTTAGTGCACCCTTAGGTTGTGAGCACAAGCCTAAAAAGGTGCTAATGGAAGGGCGTAGCATTAAT